>NW_023596576.1:17076501-17126444 GCF_011947565.3 Pollicipes pollicipes
CTCCTCTCTCTCTCTCTCTCTCTCTCTATCTCTCTCTCTCTCTCTCTCTCTCTCTCTCTCTCTCTCTCTCTCTCTCTCTCTCTCTCTCTCTCTCTCTCTCTCTCTCTCTCTCTCTCTCTCTCTCTCTCTCTCTCTATATATATATATGACACTGCCGTAGACTAAGTACTAAAACAATGGCCTGTATTGATTTGCTCATCGCAAGTTCTACGTTGATGCATTTCCATGAAATGGTGCAATAAGATAACAAAGTCATTCCGGAACCTCCGAGTCCGAGCGAGCCCCATGTAACAAATGAAGTCCTTAGGAGACAACATGTGATTTTCATGGCAGGATTCAATGTGTCAATTTTTAAAAAACGCATAATGTAAAACGTAACGGTCCGTCGACATCAGCACACCGGAGCAGCCTGATAGTCGAAACAATATTTCATTCATACATCAGTACATCCGTAATCAATATTCTATCCATATATCCGTACATCCATGAACAATATCCCATCCCTACATCCTTACATCTGTAAACAATATTACATCCACACATTCGTGCATCCGTAAACAATATTTTCATCCATACATCTGTACATCCTTAAACAATATTCCATCCATGCATCCGTAACAATATGCCATTCCTACATCCTTACACCCATACACAATATTCCATCCATGCATCCGCTAACAATATTCCATCCATACATCCGTACATCCGTAAACAATATTCCATCCGTGCTTTGATCTGTTTCGATGAGCGTTATTCAGCGTCGCTTGTGCCGTTGTGCAGCACGTTATGTTCTCGAGATGAGGGGGTGGAACTTGCGGTTGCTGTAGTTGATTCGCGCGGCCCGAACTTATGGGTTACCATCGGTGAAGAATTCAGCGCGCCGAAGGCTGCACGCCACTGCTCACCCCCCCCC
Organism: Pollicipes pollicipes; assembly: GCF_011947565.3. Lineage (NCBI taxonomy): Eukaryota > Metazoa > Arthropoda > Thecostraca > Pollicipedomorpha > Pollicipedidae > Pollicipes > Pollicipes pollicipes. The sequence continues at coordinate 17,077,415 of NW_023596576.1, forward strand.
CCCCCCGCCCTTCCACCACCATAACACACAAAGCCGTACGATGCCTTGGGTATTGAGCTGGAAAAGAGCGATAGGCCATTATGTATTCATACCACCGCCACCATCCAATGACCTTTAACAATTCAGGAAGACGAAAAAACACAAAGACGCGCGCCTAGAGCTACCGAAGCCCAACGGCACCAGCTGAAGTTACGCCACATCATCTGATGTGAAACCCCACAGTCAGCATGGAGAGCTTGCTGCACGTCACATCACCTGATATGATACCTCACCGTCGGCGTCGAGAGCCGGCTGCACGTCACATCACCTGATATGATGCCTCACAGTCGGCATCGAATGCCTGACTGCACGTCTCCTGACCCATGTTTTTTTTACATCACAGGTCTAATGATGGGCGCAGCAGCAGACTGAGGCGCACGCAGGAGTTCACAATCGAGGTGTGTGTGTGTGTGTGTGTGTGTGTGTGTGTGTGTGTGTGTGTGTGTGTGTGTGTGTGTGTGTGTGTGTGTGTGTGTGTGTGTGTGTGTGTGTGTGTGTGTGTGTGTGTGTGTGTGTGTGTGTGTGTGTGTGTGTGTGTGTTTGGGGGAGGAGCACAACGCAGAAAAAGACTAAAAACGAGGTACAGCAGCCGCAGGCGCGTACAAATGTTTGCATGTCGTAAAACTACATCGCGTGTTCTCGATCTACATATTTTCACGCGTCTACCTGGAATTTTTAAATGTTAATATCTACTCACGAACATATTAAACATACCATACATTTGTAACAGGGGAGGGAGACGTGCCCCAGATATGCGTACGCCCCTGGGTGCGGTGTATGCGTGCCACTGCACCATCTCGTAAACAATGCCCGGTAGCGTGTTAAATTGGTCCAAAACATCATCACCAGCCTAGTCATTTAAAGGGGTTTTGATAAGAAAGCAATAAAGTCCGTTCAAATTATGACCAATCAAAAGATATGCGAACGTCCATCATTACGAGGAACAATGTCTCGGAGATGATGGTGCGCTATTTCTCATCAACATCAATTCCGTAAATGTCCTGGCGCATGATCCGTTTATGTCCTAACGCATAGCACGTCTGCTGACTAGCATGACATAATGCTGAAGGACGGACGCCGCAAACTGCACCGTAAGAGCCCACATCACACAGCCCATTACAGCAGTCGCCAATGACCTACAGCGGTGCCCCCATGCACATCAGCCAGCCGCCCCAGCGTCCGCCGTCGCGCTCAATCGGACTGCAATTCAGTCCTGGGGCGAAAAAAGCCGCCGCACCGTCCATAAATCGTCATTCAGAGCGGCCCCGAGCCAGCGAGGCGGCGTGAATGCCGTCGCTGCCTGCTCAGCAGTTATATGCCTGGCCGGTCCATGTAATGGCGTCCACCGGTCGTCGGTGGCGTCCGCCGACCGCGAATGACGTTCCGCCCCCCTGATAGCCCGAGGATATCTGCTGGCAGCCGTGCGCGTCGGCTGCACACCATGATCTTGGCGCGGCTCCCTGTCAGACCTATCGGCTGATGCTCGCCAAACAGCACGGCAATGACGGCTCAGTGTTCGCGAGTGGTGCAGGCTTGTAGTCATGTGTGCGTCTGGCAGCGCAGCATGTGGATTTGAGTCCTTGGTGATTGCTAGTTCACCAATCTTAGCATCACCATTAGCGAGTGAGAGACAGCGTGTTTTAATGCAGCCAACATCCTCAACGAGTGCGCGTGCAGACGGCCAATAATGTCAAGGATGGGCGGAAGATCCGTTCGCATTTTGTACACGGACGCTGAAAACACAAAAACGGAATCCTCGTAACGAAGGAGCGATTGGGCCCGAATTGTATTACGTCTAAGTAGGCCACCACGGTCCAAATTGGCATTTGCTTGAAAGCAAGAAGCGAAGGCCGATGGCTGTGTAAACAAGCAGGCACAGATCGAGATAGTACATCCTGCAAACTAGGAGGCCCATCGACCCGTGTGAACAACGCACACACACACTATCAGCCAATGAACTAAAACACTGCTATCTAATGGAAAGTGGGCATGCCACCTAATCTCCATTCCCTGCGTGTGCGGTAGAGCCGCGCTACGCCATCGAGTGAGTGCCTCTCGTGGTCACCATCCCGGAGCGTAGTCCCACTCAATCTGGAGCTGGAGGTCTACTCGCCCCGGAGCCGGAGCTCCACTCACTATGGAGCCGGAGCTCCACTCACCACGGAACCGGAGTTCCACTCACCCCGGAACCGGAGCTCCACTCACTCTGGAGCCGGAGCCCCACTCACCCTGGAGCCGGAACTCTACTCACCCCGGAGCCGGAGCTCCACTCACTCTGGAGTCGGACGTCCTCTCAATCTGGAGCTGGAGACCCACTCACTCTGGAGTCGGAGCTCCACTTACTCTGGAGCCGGAGCTCCACTCGCTCTGGAGCCGGAGCTCCACTCACTCTGGAGCCGGAATTCTTCTTACCCCGGAACCGGAGCTCCACTCAATCTGGACTCGGACGTCCACTCAATCTGGAGCTGGAGATCCACTCACTCTGGAGCCGGAGCTCCACTCACTCTGGAGTCGGCCCCCCACTCACCCTGGAGTCGGTTCCCCACTCACCCTGGAGCCGGCGTCGGCGGTGTCGTTGGGCGCCACTTTGCCGCCGTTGACCCGAATCGGTCTGACCACGTTGGACGCCGACAGCTCTCGCTCGCGCCTCTTCTTGTTCCGCTCCGCCACGGCCTTCATCCTGCGGGGGCGGGGAGCAGGCGTGGGCAGCGGTCGAGGGATGGGGCGGCGTCAGAGGGGATGGGGGCGGCGACTGAGGGGGTGGGGCGGCGGTCGACGGGGTGGGGCGGCGGCCGCGGAGCATCGCGCCCGAGTCCCGTCAGACATTCGCGGACAACTGGCGCCGGACGGGAGCCGCCGAGACCGTCCGGGACCCGCCGCCACGCCGCACGAGCTTCGGTGACGGCAAGGTTGCCGAGCTCGACCCGCACGTGCCGGCGAACGGCCGACCCCGCTCGGCACGCCGTCCACGGCTAGGTTCGACTCGACAGAGACTCGGCTACATCAGGGCTAATGCCATGCAAGTTGTCAGCGTTTGGTTTTGGCAGGGCAGAGGCCGGTGTGTCCGCACTCGTTTTCAAGCTAGGTCTTGGTCATAGCTTCCACAACGTTCCTGGTCTAAACGGCAGCAATCGCCATCTGCTGTCGATTGTTTTGTACACATGCAGCATGCACGGACGCTTTAGCTACCTGCCAAAACAAAAGGGATTCCAATAACAAGTCCGCCGAGAAATAACGGCCATGGTCACAAATGAAAATTGCTGTGGAAATATTACGGGACAAGACTGATGGTTTGAGAATCCTCGATGCAAACATATTCAAAATGTGCTTATTTCAATATAAGTCGGTGTGACCATTATCACAGCCGCTACGCCACCCACCGATGGCAACAGCAGTGAACGCTGTGCTTACCTGATGACGAATGACGTACTCGGACAGAGCGAAGAAAACGAAGAGCACACAGCCCGCCATCCAGATGTCTACAGCTTTGGCGTAGCTGGCTTTTGGACTTTCCGCCCTGAAAGACACACCAAGTGTGAAACAACTTCACTCACCCACTCACTAACTCACTCATTCACTCACACTTACATTCACACACTCACACACTCACTCACTCACTCACTCATTTACCTACGATCGAAATCCGCTTCTCCCACTCTGTCTCTTCCTCTCATTCTCTATCCGCTCCTTTAACTCTCCCCTCCTCTATATCTCTTCTCCTCTATCCCTCTTTTCCATCTAGCCCATCTGTTCACTTATTTTTCTCCCCCGCTCCTCTGTTCACATCTCTGTCTCCTCTCTACCTTGATCTCCTTCTTTCACTCCCTCACGTTCCCCCTCTCGCCTTTCTAATACCTTCCGACCCCGTTTCTGACGGGCCTCCTCGACGACACTCAGCGCCGATGCCGACGCCGCTCGGTGTCCACATAAAACCGTCAGCCGGCGCGGGCCGACCATCCAAACGGGTAAACAAAAGCTTTCGCGATCCCCGACGGCTTCTGGTCGGGCTCGAATGAAGATCGCATTGTTCTCGGGTTACGACGCGCAGTGTCATCTGTTGTGCCGGCGGGCCCACGATGCCCGCTGACGCCGGCGGCAGCTACCCGCCTGGAGACGGCGCATCAGGCGGGGGTCCCCGCGGGCGCCGGCGGCTGATCGATTGTTTACGTACGGCCCAACCGGCCGCGGTGAGCCGGCTTTGTGGCCCGCTATCGGAAGGGGACCCGCGGCCCAGCGAGTGGTTACAATGCATGACTCGCCCGCTGAGTTGGCCTCGTGGGACGCGCATAATAATGAGACGCTCGTGCTGAGACGCTGCCCATCGACCAGGCTGGACATCATCAAAACAGTTTGAAAGACACGTACGTTAGCTTGGTGCTACGTATGGTGGCACGTGTAGGGCCACGAGACACAAAAATGTGGCATACCTCCCCACTGGGGTCACCATCAGACGGATGTACGTACTGGCGGACGCGTTTGATGGTGATTGCCTCGCAAACAAAGGGGGTTTGTAGCGCAGTTAACGGTCAGTGGTACTTCTACCAGCTGTTGGCAGCAGCACGCCTCCCCTGCCGCGTATTTAACCAGAGCCACACGGAGCCTCGACATGCAACAGTTGTGTGCACCTCAACCCGGGATCGGGCGTCGGCGCTGAGTCCGCCCGACGCCGGTCGGGCCTTCCAGCGGGGTTTGGCGACCGTCGGGGCCTCCTGCTGAGGCCGAAGACGGTCTGGCTCTCCCGCGGGGGCCGACAACGGTCGAGCCGTCCTCGGGGGTCTGGCGAAGGTCGGGGCCTCATGCGGGGGCCGACACCGGTCTGGCCCTCCCGCGGGGGTCGACGGCTGTCGGGCCCTCGTACAGGATCTGACGCTGGTCGGGACCTCCCACGGGAGCTGACGCTGGTCGGGGCCTCCTGCGGGGTTTGACGACGGTCGGGTCCTCCCACAGGAGCCGCCTGTGCGGTCTGACGACGGTCGGGGCCTCATGCGGGGGCCAACGCCGGTCTGGCCCTCCCTCGGGGGTCGAGGGTGGTCGGGCCCTCCTGCAGGATCTGACGCTGATCGGGGCCTTCCGCGGGGCCGACGACCGCCGCGGGCGGCGCAAGCGAGACACTCACCTGACGGCGTTGAACATGGCCGTGAGCGTGAGCAGGGTGGTGATGGTGAGCACCATGCGGCCGGGCACCACCTCGGGCGGCACCAGGAAGCTCAGCCAGCCCACCCACACGAACAGCGCCGACGGGATGAAGGTCTGCAGCAGGTGAAAACTCAGCCGACGCTGCAGGTTCACGTGGAACTCCAGCGCCGGGAAGCTCACTGTCGGGACACAAACACACCGACCCGTCAGTGTACTGAGGCGCCCTGGCAGCCTCACGTGGAAGATGCTGTCGGTAAGCGTCAGGGCATTGAGCAGTCGACGCCCGAGCCCATTGGGCGGTCCATCTGCTTACCGTTGACGTCAAGCTCCCTTGTCCTTCTGTTTTGTTTTGGGGGGATAGCCTTTGAAGATTTGAACAGATTGCAATTGATTTGGAAAGTTCGCTACGACAGAGTGTGTCACAGTGTTTCCAGAAAAAGTCAAACACAAATCGCACTGGAAATACAGATTTTTATGCCGCGGGAGGACAAGCACCAGTATGCTACGATCCAAGGATTATAATATCCTGATCATGGTCCAAGGATAGGGTTGTCGCTGTGACTGGCTCGCGTGAAAATCTCTATCAGCATGCAGTGTATGTCAAACTTGAGACGTAAATGTAATTATGCGTCAAACAGGTCAACAGAGCATTTCTAAGGTGATGATAATTCAACGTAACTGAGTGAATTATGAGTCGAATTCCAAGCTCCGTATCCCAATTAGACCACATAAACTCCCAAGTACGCAGCTAAAGAGCTCAACATTGTGTCAACACAAGCCTCTTGTTAACGGAAAGACTGCCAAGAGCGACCGGAATGCCTTGAGCCGGCTGCGCGAGGCCTCCTGCCGCCTGCCGAAACATCTTCTGCGATCGACTTCGCGCCGTGACCTTGACGAGTTTGGTTATGACCATTTATCCATATCTCCGCAGCCATCGACCGGCTCGCCTCCGTTTTCGGGGTCAATCCGTCACTGCCAGAGCAGAAACTATCAGCCGACCCACTTCCCCCGTTCCTGAATGATGCTCCCGCGCCATGGCTCGACACCGAATGCGAGATTTAACCTCCACCTTTTTCCGGGGTGGGCTTAAGATATCATGAACTGCTGCCAAACGTAGCCAAGTGACTTGGGCTTGGCTTAGGTGACCAAATATATATATATATATAATATATATATATATATGTGTGTGTGTGTGTGTGTGTGTATGTGTTTAAGGTATCATACATATGTGCCATCGACTTACAGGCAGAAGCATCCCACTTAGATGCATGGAATGCTGGATTACAGAAGTCACAAGTCAACCAGTTTAGGGGCTGTTTAGGGGCAAACGAGATCAACGATAGAAAATTATTGTAGCTTGAAAAAGCGCAAATGCAAGTATATACCACGAAGAATATCAACAACTTTCCGCGGACAAACGATTACTAATTGGTCAAGCAGCGCCTGAAGAATAGGCAGCGCTTCACAGTTAGCCCGAATTCACGATGTTATGGCCCAAACGAGGTAAATTTAAAATTTCGTCAATGACAGGCGAAGTAAAGGCAAAATTGGGCAAATCAGTAATGCCGATTGTATGGCAGAGCTCCTTCTGATAAGTAGCGAAGATTGACGCATGCCAATGCATACGCCTAAAGTCACAGGCGTATGAAATGTTTCCGGTCCTGGACTTGTGACACCGTGCCCCGGTGTCATTCCACGAACTGAAGCGCTACCTTCCGTCGGCTTGGTAATTAGGCGGTGTGGTGCGGTCCAAGGTCCAAATGAACCAGCCCTGTTTCATGGAAATCTGTTTTCTAAGAACGGCATCAGAAATAGACACCGTGCACGGTCGGCGGATGCAGAGAACGGGCGTGCTGCCTTAGTCAGGATGGAGCTAATATCGCCAGCGGCCGTGATAACTTATTTGTTTGCTGTCCCATTCTCTTGGTAGTAGATACACCAGAAAATGTTTGCTTACAACTTTTAGTTTTGACGCTGTTTGAGGCAAACAACAGTGTGAGGCAGACTTAACCATCTCTCTTCACTGCACGAGACGAATGTGCACTGTCAGACGCCATGGGCACATTTGAATTGAGATCCTGCTTATATCCAGTGCGTCTTGCATGCACTAAATCCGTAAAACAAGACGTCTGAACATCCTGAAATTCATATTGTTCCCAGCTGAATAAAGATGCATGACTTCAATGTAAATTGTAAACAAAAGGTGAAATTTTTGATTTATTACATGCCTTTTTCTTATTTCCTTTCGCAGCCCTCTCCCATCGTAACGAGCCCAGCTCTGGACTGCAAATAGCCGCCACAGCCAAGACGCCATCGAGGGCACAGCGGTCTGAGCGGCAGCCGGCTCAGCTGTGGCGGTCCGTGCAGAACTGATTGCCCGACCCGACTCAAAGATGCGAAATGCAGACACTGGCGCGACCGGTGCACGTTAGAGCGCTGGTATCGAAGTCATCTAAATATATACATTTTCGCGGCATAGCGCAAACACCAACGCCGCGAGGCCGGCTTCCGGTGAACGCAGAAACACCTGGCCGCGGCCGAAAGGTCGGTGGCCCGGAAACCGTGACGTCAGAAATCGTTTACAAGGACGACTGACGAAGACCGGCAAAACGCCGCGGGCGAGCAGAGCACTCCTAAGCCTATGAAAGGAACCACAGCGAGGCGACTCGCCGCAGGGCAGCTCAGAGGCGATGCGAGGAGCAGACGGACAGGACAAGCGGGACCGTCACGTGGCGGGGAACCGGGTAAAGAGAATCAGAGAGGAATCAGAACCAAACAGGGGGAGATTTGGGGAAATGGGCCTTGCTCGGTGCCGCTTTCGCCAGGGTACTTTGTGAACACTTAATGGATCCGATATATATATATATATATATATATATATATATATATATATATATATATATATATATATATCTATATCTATATCTATATATATATATATATATATATATATATATCGTTATAGGTCACTATCGATCGGCGATCGATAGTGGACAGGTCATCCCTGCTTCCAGCGTCTTATGAAATCAAATGCCAGTGTAAAAATGAAATGGATTATTTCAGCAGTGAAAAGTCTGTACTCTCCTGCCCTAATTCAGTTCATCATGCCCCCCCCCCCCCTCCTCCCCGACGTATGTCCCCCCCCCATGACGCAATCTGTCTTATCGTGAGCTGGGCGCGCGGCGCGATGCGCAGTATCCATTAGCGAACCGTTTGGGGAGAGACGTGCACGCGTTAGTGTGCTGAGGCTGGCAGGATATGATGTGGACGAAAGGAGGTAGAAATGAGCATGATACAGCAAACCGCTGCGTGTGTGTTTGGATGGGGGAATTGTGCTTAACAATGCGAGGGCAACAGAGCCTCTGCCTACATCTTCCTTTGTTTAATACGGCAGCCAGGCTGAACGAGTTGTTCCGGCTTGCCTTACGCCTACTGCTGTGTCAATACCGGAAGTGCAAGATACACTTGGTACGTGCAAAAGTATAAACAAAAAAAAGAGAACGGAGCTGATGATCATGGGGGCAGCAGGCACCGGAAGACAAATAGGGCATGTATCAACGGTATTGGATATATGCGCTTCGCTAGCGGCAGGATGCCCTGGCACGCTAAGGTGGGGTTGGCAAAATGTTTGATAAGTCCAGGGGAGGTCGGAACCTAGTCGGGACTATACCTGGCAAACCCATGGTGACGTCACCACGGGATTCCCCCAGGCCATTTACGTATTGAAGGGTATCGCAATGCGTGTTTTTTAAAGAATCGTTTTTGAATACTTCTAAGCCGTTCTCTCCTATAAACTAAGTCTCAAGGCGTTTGCAATATGTCTCCTAGCCATACCAGGGGTTAAAACAGCTGTGGCTGGTCAAATATCCCAGCACCAGCCCGTATCCCCGTTCTTATAGGCCTTGGATAAGTCTATCGCACGAAGATTAAAACCTATAACAGATGAGGATTTTTATGGGCACGTGTCTCACTGCAACTCCGAAGTCAAAAGAACTTGACAGTTATAAGTGATTCAGCAAGTTTTACAGATATTTAAATTATTAACTTCCCGCAGCATCTTAGTTCAAAATTCATAAGACACAGTAATGTACACACGTTTAAAAAATCGGGGTGATCATTCAACAATTAGTCATACAAGCAGCTTGTTAGATTATGTATCTGGTAACCATTGCCGCATTAGTAACATTTTAGAAAAAATCTGGGAGAACAAAATTTACGTTTAACTCTGAAAACGATGGAGTTGATTGTGTTTCAGTGAAGGGAAACGCAGTGGTTTGCTATTTCCAACTGGCATGGTAAACCATAAACTGATTTGATAAGAATGCTATAGATTTCACAAATTATCAGGTTCCTTGTCGGTACCGAGTTCGTAATGGTGCACCTTGTCGTCACGTAAAAACGCAAATACATCGCGACCAAATAGAGCGTGCACCGATATATGAAACGAAAGGAAATGGTTATGAGAAATCTCGACGGCGTTCAAATTCACGAAGAACATTCCAGGGAAGGTCAGTATTGACCTGGAGTGGAAAATAAACAAGCACCTACCCATGTGGACAAGAAAGCAATGTGTCTCCGTCACGATCACCACTAAGCGCACGCAGCCACACACATGCATTTCATCTCGGTGTTGCAACGTTTGCCCTGAGCGATGTCATTGCTTTAATCTGCAAAGCTGTCATGTTTGTGGTTCATATTCATTGACCAATAGAGACAGAAAGAACTGTATTATCTCAAAAACAAGCGTCCTTAACCGGCCACAATCTATCTGCGCAACACCTGATATTCGTATTATACTTGTTGAGCTAACCGCAGCTCACGATTGCAGTCAATTGATCTTCGAACGGTTTATTTGCTTAATAAACCATACCCTAAGTTGCTGAGACAAACATCATTAGAACTTAAAAACTTTGGAGACATGACGAAATTCAAACTTATAGATGGCAGCGATTTTGAAAAAAAATACAATTGCAGAAAACAATCTCAAACGGTTCACTGTGACACATAGGATCGATACTACGCATTTTTAATGGCACAGACAGGCTATGATGTGAGTATCTTCTACCATCTTGCAGTCCTTCCGACTACGTTCTCTCAAAAGTATGGCTGGTCTTTCAAGGGTGTTTTCCGCAGCGGGGCCTTTACTAGTGAAATGGCAGGAGCCATAGTGCACCACAATGAGAGATCACACATCCCTCTCCCCCCCCCCCCTCACAGCAGCAACGGTCCCAATGCTTTAAAAGTTGTGCTCCGGAGTAGCCGGTGTGGTTTTAAAGCGAATAAGTTTGCCGTCCCACACTAACTGGTAAATCCCGGGTTTCACCAAACCCTGCCTAATTTCTGCCTAGCGGAGCACCTGGCCTACCAGCAAACGACATACAGGAGTGTAACAAGAAGTTCACACAAACAACAGGGCTCCCGCAAAATTCGTCGGCACCGATGTCACGCAATAGGTTGTTTGTTGAGACGACAATTGCCTCTCGGAGATATATGGTGTGCCTGCTGTCGTCCGACAATTTAGAGCCTCAGAGAAATATAGCCGCTTCGTAAACCAGCCGCGAGGGAGTAATTGACCAGACTACTCCAGGGAGGCCTCGCCGCAGTGCGACCCACGACCAGACAGCGGCGGCCAAGGCAAGGGACGTTTGAAGTGCTGCCGGCCGTGTGATAACCTGGCAGTGAACCTGCGAGAACATGACTTGCCGCCTCAACGCGCTATTTATCGGGAAGTTTTTAGAGGCCTTTTGACATGAATGGCATGACATGACAATGGCATAGACTTTTTGGCATGAATGACATTATCTTGCTCGATAGGAAGATGGTCCCTTCTTGCTGTATTACAGATGCACATTGCTGGCTTTGCTGGCTGTTTCCTCCATCGCCTCATAACAAGTGGGTACATCAGTTACCTGTCCTGGCATTGATTAATTTGCAAGGCTTTTTTTGTCTTATGATTAGTTCACAATTTGAAAAGTGTGGTAGTTGACGCTCGACGAATCCATGCGTGCATCTAACTTTCACACTGCGAGGGAAAGCTGTCAGATCCGCCGGGTTTCCAGATGCCTTCTTGAGAAATGCTCCGACTTTGCCGAAATCCCCGACAACGGAATTTTAAGCTAACCACACTTCCCGGAAGCTTTTACTCCATTTCATTCAACGGACTGGATCTCCGACTTGTTGCCAAGTTCACGTCACTGTGGAATTTTATCCAGAATTCGAAAAGCGAATGGACGGCCGTTTACTGCTCAAAATACCCCGCCTGGGTAAAGTTTGTTCAGCAGATGACCACTGTGACAAGAGTACTTTTCCTTAATACTGCAATGCGCAGATGAAGGACAGAGACACATCCTTTTCATCAGCTCAGCTCAGCCATTGCAATGCCGGTTTCTTCCCATTAAGTAGTGTTCATGTTGAATTGCGTTACGCAGACATAAGTTAGCGTTTACTGAAATTTAGCATAAGTTAGCGTTTACAAATGCTAGTACTTCACGTGATACGAAAACTTATGTCAGCACAAGTCAATTTTAAACATAAACTACTATTTACCTTTGATATATGATTGGTTCCCTAGCATCTTTAACCAAAAGCTCCGAAACATCAAACCAACTTTTTTGTAATTCCGACAGCAGCTGACTGAGGATAGGCACACCTATATAAAATGTCACCATGCGCAGTTACAGCGATCCGCCAGGGCTCGTCTCTTGCTGCATCAAGCTGTGCCGATTAGTTCCAAACGAACACCCGGCCACCACTCCCGGCTGAGCGTGTGTTGTTCTAGTGCTGTCGCGAGCCCACTATCAGGCGTATCCGCACTGGCCCAATACATGACATGCACGCTCCTTCCGGTGAACGTTACGGCAAAAGCAGTCTCGAACTGCTCTTATTTTGAAAGGCTGGCACAGATTGGGCCGATTGCTGTGATCAAAACATATTTACATTGCAAATGGTAGGGGGTTGTGTGGACTTCCCGTGCAGTGACGTTGATCTTCACATACATCCGCCTGAAAAGCGTGATCATCGCATGGTCTTCTCAAAATCTACGATGAGCCGCATAAGTAGCATGTCGGCAACTTCGCTTGGCATTGTCTTCTAAATTTGGAAGGTATGTGGGGACGCCCACGGCATCTGTAGTTGCGCCAAATAAAAACTTCTCGCCTGTCCTGTTAAAACGCCCTTTAGAACAGTTTGGGCCGGTTTCCAGGACTTGTTTTTGTATTTTATCTTGTATTGATACGCATGTTCTCTGCATATTTGCCGCCTGAGGTATCGCGCCAAAGATTTGTAGATCATCCTGGGACCAGTAATAACTTGACTGTATTTGTTCAAGATTGCAAGAAAGGGACACTAGTGATAAACACACGTTCTATCATCGCCCGCCGTGTGTTTGGGTCAAGTAATGATACGGACGATGCAACACACTAAAAAGTACGCGTGTTTGGATTACCTAAACGCAACAGAACACACGCAAAGACGGTTACATCCATGACACCGTGCCATTTTCATCGGCTGTAATTCTGCATACGCATTCAAGGACTGGTTATGAAATCGGTAGCCTGCCATCTTTCGGTGATGTCGCTCAAATTGGTTTTGATTCGCCGGCCCTAGCATTTCTCTAAGACGGAAGATCTTGTTTAATGCTTTTGCTATTGCTAACCGCTAACGTCCGTGCAGGCCTGCATCGTCCCACTTTTCACTCTTGCAGCCGCAATGGTATTTTAGAGCCGGCAGTCTTATCCTTGGTGACTTGGACGAAACTTTCCAACAGCCTCTATCCACATCGCTGACGGATGTCACGGCGTGAAAATGTCAAGCAGTGCCCCCCACCTCCGATAAAGGTTTCACATAAAGTTGGGAGCCTTCAGCGCCCCGAAGGCCGAAGACGAGCCCGGCGTAACCGAGACAGCATCCACCTGCATGTCAAGTACACGGCGCCTGATTTCCTCGACACATGTGGGTCACGTGCGCCTGAGTGGCGCAGAGAGACGCACAGCCCGCGGCAGAAGCGGCCGTTCGCCCTAGGGGCCAACCCACTGATGGCTGAGCGGGTGAGTTCGACACCACGCCGGCCGAGCGAGACCCGTTTGAGTGCGGCACTACGCCGGCCGAGAGAGGCCCGTCTGAGTCCGGTAACACACCGGCCGAGCGAGGCCCGTCTGGGTCCAGTAACACAACGACCGACCGAGCGAGGCCCGTCTGAGCGCAGTAACACACCGACCGAGCGAGGCCCGTCTGAGTGCAGTAACGCACCAACCGAGCGAGGCCCGTCTGAGTCCAGTAACACCCCGACCGAGCGAGGCCCGTCTGAGTCCAGTAACACACCGACCGAGCGGGGCCCGTCTGAGTGCAGTAACACACCGGCTGAGCGAGACCCGTCGAGTCAAGTAACACGCCGGCCGAGCGAGGCCCGTCTGAGTGCAGTAACACATCGACCGAGCGAGGCCCGTCTGAGTGCAGTAACACGCCGGCCGAGCGAGGGTCGTCTCAGCCCTGTAACACACCGACCGAGCGAGGCCCGTCTGAGTGCAGTAACACACCAGCGAACGAGGCCCGTCTGAGTGCAGTAACATAGCGGCTGAGCGAGGCCCGTCTGAGTGCAGTAACACACCGACCGAACGGGGCCCGTCTGAGTCCGGCACCACACCGGCCGAGCGAGGCCCGTCTGAGTGCAGTAACACACCGACCGAACGGGGCCCGTCTGAGTCCGGCACCACACCGGCCGAGCGAGGCCCGTCTGAGCCCTGTAACACACCGACCGAGCGAGGCCCGTCTGAGTGCAGTAACACACCGACCGAGCGAGGCCCGTCTGAGTGCAGTAACACGCCGGCCGAGCGAGGGTCGTCTCAGCCCTGTAACACACCGACCGAGCGAGGCCCGTCTGAGTGCAGTAACGCACCGGCGAACGAGGCCCGTCTGGGTCCGGTAACACACCGGCCGAGCGAGGCCCGTCTGAGTGCAGTAACACGCCGGCCGAGCGAGGCTCGTCTCAGTCCTGTAACACACCGACCGAGCGAGGCCCGTCTGAGTGCAGTTACACACCGACCGAGCGAGGCCCGTTTGAGTGCAGTAACACACCGACCGAGCGAGGCCCGTCTGAGTGCAGTAACACACCGGCCGAGTGAGGCCCGTCTGAGTGCAGTAACACACCGGCTGAGCGAGACCCGTCTGAGTGCAGTAACACACCGACCGAGCGAGGCCCGTTTGAGTGCAGTAACACACCGGCCGAGTGAGGCCCATCTGAGTGCAGTAACACACCGGCCGAGTGAGACCCGTCTGAGTGCAGAAACACACCGGCCGAACGGGGCCCGTCTGAGTTCGGCACCACGCCGGCCGAGCGAGGCCCGTCTGAGCGCAGTAACACACCGACCGAGCGAGGCTCGTCTGAGTCCGGTAGCACACCTGCTGGTAGGATCGCCCGCACGGTGCTCCGCCAGTGCTGAGCGGCGGCACGGTCAGGTGTCAAGCCTGCGCATTGACCTCCGTATGGCGAACCTGCTGACTTTGGCATGAGCTGGGTATGACCTTTACGTGAATTAGTGTGGCTTATTTTATGAAACACGAGCATTTCAAACTTGAAGTCGTTAGATCTCCGATCGGACTGTGGCAGTCACATTTTCGCAGACAGAAGAGAGGAAGCCATACTTGGCCGCCCACGCATAGGACAAACTTATGCCACACACCGTCACCCGCAATTTGCTGATGGCAGCCCACGCTGCCTCCGGTGTTGTGACCTGCTGACTGTACAGTGCGCACCACGTGTCGACCCCATGTCATAGCCTAGTTGAAACACAAGTGCGCTTCTTCGGACGGAACGGCCCAAGTCTTACGCCTCCCGGCATTTTAGGAAAGGAATTTCAAGAGGTGTCGAAACTGGAAAACTTGCTCAGTTTCTTTCTGCCTTGAATTTTACTGAGATGTGTTTACCATGACACCATGGCTGGAGCCCAAAGTCGTTTAGGCTGACGGTTAAAAGATAAATAATCAAGAACCCGTTTCAATTGCGATTCAGTCTCGTAATCTGATACTTATGGGCGCTGCATGGTCATGTTTGCGGTTGGCGCGTCCTAAACTTCAAATCGCCACCATCACAGGCTCACAATATTCCCAGCGGAGCTTTGACTAGCAAACTAGCAACACAGGCGACGCCATCTTAAGCGATCCTACGGTAAACAGGGATTATGGAGCGACACTCTATTTTCAACGGCCGGATAGGTAACGCAGGCTGGTGATGGACCCCGCGGGACTGATGAGAGCAGGATTTATGGAAATGCAGCCACATAAAATGGAATGAGGACTGTGGTCTGTGCGGATTGAATGGAAACCCTCGCCTCCTTTTCGATCCGTCAAACTGTTTTGCGTCATACACGGCTCAACGCGGACGCGGCGCGGATGAACCCCCTCAGGCCGGTTGCCAGCTGACCTTTCGGCGCTGATCGGGCCAAATCACGCAACACCAGATCAGGCACTCCCAGCCGGTGTGACGGGGAATCTGGAGGCGGCCAACACGGAGTGACTGATGGATGAAGTGCGAACGGTCTGCTTCCCTCTGATAATTAATGCGTGCTCCCCTGCAGAGTGCAACGCTCCCTTGATTGATAACTTGCGCCTCATTCAGATTTTACCCGGTATTCTGGTAGGCTGGTATTCAGCGTGGTCAACTTAGATATGCCAGAGCTAAGTAGAATATGAACGCTGAGTACCCGTGGTGTCAACTGCACGTGGCTTAAGTTCACAGTGGTTTGTCTGCTTGCTAGATGGGTGTGATATGTGATATCGGCCTCATGAAAGACCACAGGTCTGAGCCCACCAGAGATGAGAAACCCTGGACGTCATGCATTCAGAGTGGACGCCAACAGAGGTTTTCATGCGGCAGATTTCTCTGATCGTAGAGGCTATTTGTCGGCTTAGAGCCCCAACTGATACCAGACAGCCGCTGGTAGCGGGCGCCACTGCACTAGACTACCTGGATGGCTTGCGGATGCCAAAGCAATTGATCTCGTGGATCATTACGGGTCGTATACCGATTGGTGACGCTGAGCTGCGCGGCTTATCTGATCTGGTGTGCGATGTGTGCTCTGCGGCTTACGTGGGACGACTGGCGGGGATCTCATGCCATGTGCTACGCCCCGAAGGCGGCGCCCACCAGAGGCAAATGTCAGACGAACGGTAATGGAAAAGGATACGGCTTTTAGCTTCACAAAGAGCAGCTCAACCTCAGACACTGTTAAGGACGCGAACAGAAGGTGCAGCTTCTCGAAGTCGTTTGAGACATGGCGTGACTGGCATGTTAAAAGGCATCGCGCGTCTGGTGATTTATAAAGAGTGCGTCAGGCTAAAAAAAGCATCTCCCGGTCCTGTCAAATGACGCCACAAATCCGGCGCGTGACTTTCATTGATTGGCCTAGTTTGCTGAACCGTGCATTTGTTGCAAAGTTCTCATGACCTGACGTCACATGTTTTCCAGACGCACCTGACTACCACCTACGCGTCTGAGAACAGCTCCCAATCTCAGAGCCTGACCACCACTTTGACCGTGCATGACTCGCAACTTCATGAGGTCTACGGTACCGATGATACCAGTGCACAAATCACCAGGGAGTGCTATGGTACACTGGTCACACGCCATCTATTTTGTTTAACACGTGCCTCCTCCCGCCTCTTTGAAGTCGTTCCTCCAAGAGGCAGGAGAAGGCCATCATAAGCCCATTTTCAAGAAAAGTCCAAACAAATCAACTGCTAGCTACTATGGAACATTACCTCCTTCGCTCCAGCAGGTGACGATCTAGCATTTATGAGCCATTACTGCGGCACACTCCACCTGCCCTGACAAAGAAAACGGCTGTCTGCCTCGCCGATATCGTGAGACGTACCTGGAACATTCCCTCCGAAAATAGCACAGAAATCTATATTCGTTGGCGATTAAACTGACTTAATGTACACGGGAAACTCTGCCACGTCTCACAAACTTAGGTCTGAGTGCGTGTATGTGTGTGTGTGTGTGTGTGTGTGTGTATGTGTGTGTGTGTGTGTGTGTGTGTATGTGTGTGTGTGTGTGTGTGTGTGTGTGTGTGTGTGTGTGTGTGTGTGTGTGTGTGTGTGTGTGTGTGTGTGTGTGTGTGTGTCTTCGAGGCTTTACGACGCACTTTCACAGCTGCTGAGGCTATATGGCGTCACTTGCCTCTCACCCTGACAGGAAGGGTGACCATCACTGGAAATCGAAACCCGTCCCTCGGATTTCCCAGCGCATATCTACACCATCGGTATCCCAGATCAGTGACAACGTGTTGCCAATCAAATTCTTTCAATGAAAAACTGCAAAATTCATGTAACATTTGAGAAGCTGCCCTGATGCAGTTGTCATTTCCTCCTAGACCAAAAGCAGAGCCGGCTCGACATCAGTACCCTGAATTGCTCTCACACCCGCACATTACGTCCAGCACAACCAACGGCTCACACATGCAGGACGTCGCATTTGAAATGGCAATCGTAAGAGTGCACTAAGGATATGAAAGGTAGACCAAGTACGCGATTTATGGAACGCATTGTCGAAAATGATCAGAAATTTGGACTGGTGTCTTTCCCACGGCCAGTGTGGTCTGGGAGCCAGACATGGAGGTCTCTCCACGTGCCTAGTGGCCAAACATGTTGTAAGGCATCAGCAGGCGCCGGCAATTACGCATTTTGGATAAGAACGTTCTTGTTCAGGGGGCCGCTGTGCGGGCGTCTTGCTAAGCAGATGGACACTGACTTTAAAACAAAAAACCGAAGGCTTATAAATATGTTATATTATGAAACATGTTCATGCATGTTTCCATATCTGTCACAGATCTTTTCAAATCGATATTTCAAATAAAACACTGTGCTTATCGCAGCCACTTAAGCCTATCTCACTCGCTTATCGCCAAGTGCCGTGTGAGATCTTAGTCTCCATAAATCTTTCCGGGAAAGGTGCACTCATCGTCCTTGTTTCAAAACCTTTCTTCGCAAAGCCCAGCTCGAGTCTCCCGAGCAACTGCAACTGCACACTTCTTCACGGGCTCAATTCTGACGCCCACCGCCCGCCGCTGTGTTTACGCTTAGCCCGCTGTCCATTAGCACTTCGCTTTCTCTATAAGCCTCTTAAGACATCTTCCACGACACTCGTGGCGTCTGAAAATCTCCCGTGATGTCTTCGTTTTACAGATTACAGACGGAATTTCGGAAAACATTCACGTTCACGTTTTCAAGAATTGCCATATCTATTTATGCTTGCACCTCACACATCCGTTGTGTGCTGTATTTGCGTTATGTAAAATGTACGGAATGCTTTTCTTTTATCTTTCGTGGTTATTACCATGGCTTAATTTGATGATGAGCCCGCAATTGGACCTAACGCGCAGGTTCGGTGCGGGATCCGGTGTCTCTGGATACAAAATCCATAGATTCTCCGGGACCGCGGTCAACGCTATTGCCAGGCAAATAATCTGACAATTCTGTTCAGCCAGGTCCGACTTGACCAATAGTAAGAGGCCGATCGGCCAAATAAACCATAAGTTACTATATGATAGAGAAGTGAGATCATTTACATCATATATAAAGCAAAGAACCGCAAACAGGGCCATTTTGGCATAGCGTGTGTTTTTTTACGTCTTTGAGCGATACGACTTGATTCCCCTCTTGGCTTTATGTCTTTTGGAAGCATATGTTTTCGCAAAAATGACTGATAGTTTAATAATCTATATTTCGCGCGGCATGGTAATGGATATCCCTGGCCTTGTTCCACTTTTACGTTTTCCAGGTGTACCGAAACGCTGGGAGCGGTTCAAGCTAAACTCTTGATCATCCAGAAGATTCATATCAGTTTGTCCGCTCCCTGCGATCATCGTTGCGAGCTGTATGGTCACCTGTTTTTCGATATTGATACTGTACAATGAATTTTCATAAGTGCATAAATTGAACTGACCAATGCATGTAACCGGCCGGAACGTGACGAGGAACAGGCCACGTGACATAAGATCCCTGAAGCTTCTTGTTCCCTATTGCATGTGCCATTTTTTGCCTATGTAGGACACATGTGATGAGAGGCTTCCCGCCAATAAATGGGAGCAATTTTATGACTTGCAAAATGTTTTCTCAATAGCGAAGAACATGGTATCACCCACTCATCCAGACGAAGCAACCGAATGCAAAAGAACGTGGTGCATGGTATGCCTGCCTCCTCCGCTATATTGTCAATGCAACCGCTCTTAGCTTAGTGTAATTATCCCTGAATTAAATTATGTAGAGCACCCACTGTCACTTGCCCTTGAAGAACCCGCCATTTCAAATTCGTTTCCACATAGGCTCAGTCGCGTCCATCCCCTCCTACATTTGTCTGGTATGATATATGTGTTCTGCAAATGAGCGGTCTCAAAACAGCCAGACACGATTCGTGATGAACGAACGTTATAATCCGGCTTAAGGTTGCTGCGTGTGACGAATGTCTGGAATTGGTAACTTGTTTTCTATCCACTTCCGGGAAGCGTACGGGATGCCGGTTCATGTTAGCGGGGGACACGCGGTCAGACAGCCACTGGTAGCAATCAGTCGTCGTGCGCCAGACGGCAGTTGCTTGTTCATGGCGATGCGTTCCGTATGAGTCGAGTGTATCTCTGTTGTACCCATCCGCATTCTGCCGTGCTAAGACACTTGCTGTATGTCCACGGACCGAAAAAGTGCTACAGAACTGTGACAGGTGCAGTCACACATGTCTGTCGACGAGAAGGCATCGCATACTTTTTGCGAGAAACAAGCTGAAACAAACCGTCATTCACCAGTAAGACCCATCCAGCAGAAGCTGGTGATTCTAGAGCTAGGCAAGGATCCGAGTCTGGTCGGATTCTGACTTGATTCCGAACTCATTAACATCTAAGACTCGCACTCAAGTGAAATGGTTCATTTCACAGATGCAGCAGGGTCAGACTCGAACCCGTGGCTGACAATGTAGCGTGCTCGGCCTGCAAACGGGCGGCGTATGCACCCTTTCTATGCGAACAGGCGAGCGTGCATTTCGAACGTTATAGGAGAAAGTAGAGCTCGAGGGGTTCTGTTGCGACTCGATTCTGATACTGAAGATTCAGAAAATTATGTAAGCCTGCGAGTTTAGCTCAGGCTCATCCTTCAGTCTGTCGTCTTTTTCTCAATCTTCGGGGTGTCACGCTGGAAACACGCGAGGGGTAAGGAGCCTGGGCTCCCCCGACCGGGTCATGTCATGAAACGTACATGTGTCACAGCTGAGCCGCCGCTGTGACCTTGTTACCTCTCTGTCCAGGATATTCGTTCAAAAAGACTGGGCAGCATTAAGATTGTTCTTAGTGCGGTGCAGGGGTCATCCTGGACCGCCGCAAGTTTGACCACGTATCCGACCTGCTGCAGACGCTCCAGCGGGTGACTGCAGCGGCCGGCGGATCACAGCCTGTCAACTTTCGCGCACATCTGCCTTCCTAATTCTGACTGATGGACAATGCGATTCTCCAGCCTTCGAGTCCGTGTCAACGCCACATGAGAAAGGGTGACCAGGCAGGGCAAGTTGCTGCACCTCCCCAGGCCGCGGTCAGAGGCCGGGAGGGCGCGGTGTGGGTACCGAGCCTCGGTCACGCACGGCGGGTTGGCGGATGACATCCGGCCTCTGTTTGTTAGGACTGCAGTGTGGCGAAGTTCAGCCACTTTGGTGCCAAGGATACCGCATGTGTTCATGCTATCGCGCATGTACGTTGGGTTCTACTGCCTGTTGCCCCTCCCCTCGCTCAGGATCGACCAATCAGCATAAAGACGGATGGCGGTCAGCCCAGCATCTGTGGACCTGCGGTGTGTCAAACCGGGCGGGCAGGTCAGGTGAGGGTTCGCGGTCAAAGGGCGACGCATCAACAGCAAAGAGAGCATGGCAGAGGTGGAGGCGTTGGGTGAGACCGAGGTCTGATGGCGTAAATTCACACTGATCTCCACGAAACTAAACTGTACGATTTTTACCACGTTGCCAGGCTGTGAAGCTGCAGCAATTGGCTGCTAGTCGGGTTGACGTTATGGCTTATGATCCACTTAGTCTTGTCTTGTTCTGTCCTGCCCTATTCTGTCAATCTTGTATGCGTGGACTGTGATATGCATGTCCAGGCAAGTGCATGTGTTGGCCTTGTACCATGACCCTGAGCAGGAATGTCCACGTGCTCGCTGGAATGCTTTATGCCTCTGCAAATACAAATGCAATTCAATAAGGCTACAGTTGGACGTAGCCATGTCAGAACGACGATTTATGCAGCGCGCAGCGAGCGAGGTGATTGTAAAGTTCTGAGAATATTTTCTCACCAGTTTGAATTTAATAGACTGCTTTCGCTTCATCGCCAGAACTACATGGAGAAGTAACAAGATTAATGGAGATTGATTTCGCTAGTGATTTCTGGATGTAAATGCGTTTTTTTCATAATGTGACGAATGGTCTTCCTTCATGTATCAAGGTTAAGACTTCTTTTGTCCGCCTTGTTGTATTTCCGACGTGTACTGCTTCGTGTTCCGTGAGTTTTTATAATTTTGGATAGTGTATGACGCGTTTAATCAAGAACTTGTATGTACATGACCATGTCATGGCATGACCTATGACATTTTGCCAATAAAAATGTTCTTGGTCCTAAGCCTTCATCAACGAAAGCTCGTTCATAGGAAGTAATGCAGTTACAAGCAGCCACCATAAATATATGGAGTAATTAGCATCCATAAGTCAGGAGTGGCAGATTGCTGGTGAAAATCGGTGGACTGAATGGCGCCGCCGGTGCACGCCAACACTTGAGGCCAACAGGACTGCCGTCACAGATCTATTGTTGGCTGGAGCTTGCAATGGCGTGCCTACCGCTTCAGCCTACAACCAGGTGTCGGCAAGAAGCAGCGCACGTGCAGAGATCCGGGTGAGATTTCGAGCGCCTCGTCTCTCTTCGGACGCCAGCCTTGGACGGGGCAGTGTGGAGCCGATTTCGTCGCCTCACACCTCTCGCCGCGACCATCTCGTCAGCGATCCGTTTCGCTAACGGCAAACTTGTGATGACCAAGACTGCCGCGGGCCAGTTAGGGGACGCCCGGCCAATTGACGACTCCGACTCGACGACCTCGTCAGCGCCGTCGGGCGCGCAGGGTCGCGGCGGAGGTGTCGTCTGGCTGAAGAATGTCGGCGTACGTCAGCCCCTGTCAGCGATTCTGCGTGATCAACGGAGAGCCGCTGTGGATGGTGCAGTTGGACTAGTTCGGCGATTCTGGCCGAGAGTGCTGTGCCGCCCGGCTGCGGAGGCTTCGGGTCTCAAAGGGCTGACCTTTCGATTCACGTCTGTAATAATCCGGCAAAGTGGTAATCAGAGCGGCTTCGAGCTGTCCGGGCACCGCAAACGTGACAACGCCGGCACCGTAATATACTTTGGAATGCGGAATAACGCTTCCCTGCGTCATTTGACTCTGCGATGTTCTGTTCTCAGCTGGCGTTGCGCACCCCGTATTTGTAGTATGGGGAATATGCGCTGGAGGGGTTTGAGGTGGATGTTCGAGGTGCTAGCGAGCTGGACGCGAGACGTATTCGTAAGCTTGCTATCGGAAAGAAAGGCCTTTAGCTCCTTGTTTTCTTTTGTTGCTTTGTTCTTGATCATTAGACCAGCTTGAATCGACGAGTGCTCCCAGTATAACCGATGTTTGTGGTGTCGTGTCGTTAAGCCAGAACCTCCTGGCATCTTAAAGGTCGACAACTCAGCATAACAGCTGCGAACTCATTAGGTCTCTGCAAAGTCGCACTACGCACTGTGACGGTCTTGAAATGGGTGACCTCCCATATATGTGCCTGCATGAGCACTATGCAGCCACAAAGTGCTGATTCATCGACCAAAGAAACACTCACAGAAATAGAGCACACTGATCCTGCAATGGGATAAATCATGGCAATCAGGTGTCCCTTGGTGGTGTGCAGGTCGTAAGGTCGACCGGCCTGGCCGAGAATGACCGTGGAGGTCGCTGCCCCCGAGCTAGGTGGCTGGTCGTACTTACTCGTGTGGTGGCTGTAGTTTTGCGTGTCCAGCACCTCCACCTTGATGTCGTAGTGGTCGTGGGTCAGGTCGGGGCTGACCTCAATGCCTGGCGTCTCCCATTCGTACACCACCTCCTCGGTCCGGTACGAGTCTGGCGACACGCAGCGGACAGTGGCACTGGCAGCTGGGGCAGCGTGTGGGGGGGGGGGGGATCATACACTACCTCCTCGTCCGGTACGAGTCTGGCGACACGCAGCGGACAGTGGCACTGGCAGCTGGGGCAGCGTGTGGGGGGGGGGGGGATCATACACTACCTCCTCGTCCGGCACGAGTCTGGCGACACGCAGCGGACAGTAGCACTGACAGCTGGTCCGCCAACGAGTCTAATTGAGTCTGACAGAGCATGACACACAAGTGACACGGGCAGTGCGGGAGGGGGTCATACACTACCTCCTCGGTCCGGTCCGAGTCTGACAGCACTGGGTGAACCATCAGTGGCACGGAATAGCCCCAGGGTTACAGCGCATATTACGCATGTTACACCACCTACGCACCTTGAATGCCTGACACGACGCCGAACTGGATAAGATAAGATTGGTGCTTAAACAATCGGAAACATAGTACAGTTGGCTGGATAAGTCAGCAAATCGCTGCATGAAATAAAAGCTTCGGCAACGAAGCCACACGCCAGCGAAAATCGTTATCTCCTGGCGAGTTGACCTGATGGCACCGAGTATTTCGCCAGCTAAAACTACCCGCGGATTTGCTGTCCCCCTGCTATCTAGTAATACGATATTACACAGGCTCTTCTACCCTTCGACAACTATATATATATATATATATATATATATATATATATATATATATATATACTTGGGGTTTCTGTGGACGTGGCATGGTCCAGAGCCAGAGGTCGGAAGGGGGAATTTAGGGATGGGGCATTTTGTGAGTGTTAAACTATTGTTAAAAACAGAATAGTAAAATAATGTCTGCTTTTTTGTAAAATAACGTGGTCAGGACAGGCCGCTAGATGGTGTTTGATTTTCTCCCCAGGTCTCTCGATAGCGTGCATTAACATGACACTGGCACTTTCTTTGTGGTAAATCAATCAAATTTATCGACAGATTTGCGTAATTTCTGACCTGAAGTGATATGTCAGGACGCGGAACAAAGAATCACATGGTATAAACATACTGTATCTGACAATTCCACTTTTCATTATGCGTTCACTTGAAAGCCTTACGTCTTCAGGGAATGCTGGCGACCCATGTGCCAGAGAATCCTCCGATTAATTTCATAAACAAGCGCTCGGACCCAGCCATAAGTGGCGATACATCTTGTTTCGCGCTGGCAGGCCATGTAGTGTTTGACGCGAGTCGTAAAACATCGCTCATTCATAACTCAGCCCGACGGATAAGGTGGTCAAGAAGCAGCTGCCTGACCATGAGATGTGCCCTCACAGCGCTAGCCTCCAAGGATCACTTCCCTGACTATGGATCGCGCCGGGAATCGAATTAAACTGAAAGAAAATTTTCTTAAAAGAATTGAACTAACTGTTTCAGTGGCGTGGGATGGATGAGCACGTCACCTCCTCAAAATATGAAATATGTTCCCAGCCACATGTGGTTTATCATTTTATGGCAGCATGAGCTGTAATATGTTGAATTTGACTGAACTGAAAGCAAATGAGCGGCAAAATCGGCATAATGGAATGAGCCCTTTGAGTTTGATAAATGCAAAACGGAGAGATGGCAATTTTTACTTGGCAAACTAGGTTACACCGGATCCTAACAATGCTACCCATGAACATACCAGCGACAAAAACATTTGATAATGAAGAGTTTATGCGTTCACACATCTGTTCACATCTTTCTAAGCATCAGTTTTTTGAAGTGCTGCATGCTCAGTCGATCAGATATCATAATCATCTCTCGTCGCCGAGTATCCTGCACGGGCATGGGGAGCGGCTTATTTGCTGTCGGCCTGTAGTGGAATGCGCTGCTGATCAGTGCCGCCGCTGGAACACTCGGTGCAGGGGTAAGGGCAGCAAACTGGGGATAAGTCATGCTAGAAGTGTCATGTCACAGAGCATGTCACGTGCACTGCATAACATTCGCCTGCAATCAATGGATTTTATCCTCAACACATTTCGTGCTAGGTCGTATTTACGTCGCAGAAAGGGAATATTTTTAATCTTATGATTATGTCTTTTATATAACGCCTTGGCCTGGCGCCATATTCACCAAGTGATGCATGGTGGCGTGGAAAAAACTGGAGTCAGCTTGCTAAAGGCTTTTTGTTTCATCTGCTGGAAACAGGTTCAGGGTAGAGAAAAGCCAATTATCGATGCTGAGCCAGCACGTCATTTTACTTCACGTGCGGATAACACTACTGCACGTGTACATTGCATGACAATCAATTTTTAAGCTCTCTCTTTGGTTGCACGCCAAGCGTACTGAAGAATAAAACTATTACATGAGTGGTGTGTGGGGGGGGGGGGGGAGGCAGTATAGTGTCATGGCCGTTGCAACTTTTGTCATCCAAAACGTGATGCATTTGATTTTGGTTTGTAAGACTGAACTTAGATGTAATGTCTAGGATCTGAACTGACCTAGTTTAAAAAGAGTATACCACCTTTTTGGTACTTTTCAGTCATGCTTACATCAGACGCGTAAGATTTGAACAAAATACCCATTTTCTCGAAATGCTTCTGAGTGACTCAGAAGTTTGATTTAAAGTAGCCAACCCAGAGGGAGAAATCTCATTTGACTACCTGCCCACCACAAAGAAGCACATTTAATTGCCTTCATTTTTCAAATATGTGTGTTCTGTAAGGTATGCAACACACTAGCGGTTATACTGTTTGTGTAATAAATGCTACGAAAGCTTGAAACACTATTTAGACAAAAATAGGTGCGAACATGAGGATATCGTCCCACGAATTCAACGAAACGTTGTGCTATGGCTATCGTTTCTCTCATAGATTGCACTCATATCGCGTTCGCCTCCGTGGCTCTTTTCGAGGCGCACTTTGGCTTTGAGAATGCGACTATCCCACGACCCATATGATGCACTGGTTCAAACTTAAACCAATACGCTTCTCGGTAACAAGCCCTCGCTCGCTGGGTAAATCATAAACATTCTTTTCTTTCGTAAACGTAAACTTTGTTTTCCTTCGCACCTGTAGAGGTGCGCACGGAGGTTGCCATGACGACGGCAGTCTCGACAGCAGGGAAGAAGTGTAGTGTTGTTACAAAGCGTCACCAGCGTAATTTGGGCTAGAAAGCAATTTAAATTATGTCCTCATTATGTCTTGACGGTACTGCAGTGGCATTACTCCCATTACAAGTCTATCGCTCTAGCTTACGCTTTCTTTCTCAGTGGTCTTCACATATCATTCCAAAAGGCGACTAACTCTATTTATATCTAAAAAACGTTCCCTCTTCTCAGATTTGAATTTGCATGTGCGCTGTCGGCGATTCGTTAGGTCAGTCGGCGTCCATACCGATTTGCACTTCAAGCTCCTTAACTGAAAATGCTCATGTATTTTTGTAACAATAGTTGTGCAAACCAATCATAAACTGTAGCCTGATATGTCGGGTCAAACCGTGCATAAGCTAGAACATTTTCTTCTTCTGTTAACTACTGTAAAAGTATAAGAATCACAGGCGAGAGCTTGCCTATATTTTCTGATAACCATGTGTCCATAACCACGCATCATAGTTCGTTATCATAGTCCCTCCCGATGACTCAGTTCGTTCGAGCGCCTGCCTTCTGATCCTTCCCCCGTGGCGGGGTGAGTTCGAGCCGCTTTAAGCGCTCGCTTTTTGCCGTTGGCAGGTATGAGCTGCGACTGGTGGCCAGCGACCGCGCTAGAGGTAAGATGACGCCAACGGGCAGGACGGACCGCGCGAAACATTGCAGCACGTTAAACTTCCGCCACAGATTTTTGCCGTTGACATGGAATTGCGCGATCGGGTGGTAAGGGTCCGGACCCACGCAACAAGCATTGATAGCGTGAGCTCTGAACCCATCAATCTGTCCATGAAAAAAATGGGATCAGTTATAAAAACACAGCGAACCAGGCACAGTTTTCTCATCGCCGCACCCCTTTACGTAGAATGTTTTGGCCCTCGCCCCGATTCGCCGTTTTTCTAAGGCTGAGTGATAGGCGGCGTCAATGTGACCCCAGCCGTTTTCAAACTTAGAAAGATAAGGCCTAGAAAAGCACGCGAGTGGTTTAGTCTCAGCGGCATCTCGCGATCGGTAGCAAGCTGAATGTTGCCTTAACCCGATTATGTTAAGTCAAAAGGCCAAATGTTCTTGAAAATAAATCTTTTCAGCTTAACACGCTCATAGGTGCGAGATAATGCGTGGTAGCGCCCAAGTCTGTATGGACGTGTACCTTGTTCAATTCGGAGTACAATGATATGTAGTTCCATGCATTTTTTTTTTGGGGGGGGGCATATTTATGGTGTATAGTTCCGCGATTGCAACAGTGTCAGCCCTGCGTGCGCGCAGGCCGAGGAATCGCCCGTCACCGCCCGACGCGCGCGCAGGCCGTAGCTCGCAACGCGGTGTTCCTTAAACCTCACCCTTCCGAAACCAGAAATGTTAGAGACGCGCTTTTGATGTAAATAAACGCTCAACAGATTATTTATAGGTTGCTGAAAATTTCGGCGCAACTTCACGACATGGCGGAGAGGTATCATAAAAAACCTTAGAGGTAATGTTAACCCCTCCCCTATCGCATGAGGGTTAAGCATTGAAGGAAGTTTCTTTCGAACTGCCTTTGCTTACCTCCTGCCTCGTGCACTGCAGCCGAATATCATTTTCATTATTTTATCTTTAGAGCCCCATACAGTGGCCCTCGATCGTTACGTTTTCAGCCTGTCCATTGTCAAAGGCCTTTTAGTGCTATCATCCGACTTGGAGAGCCGGCGATACTCATCAAACTCGGTGATGCGTAATGTTTCTGCCGCGCTGATATTGCGATGGCCTTTTCTATCGTGAATAAAAACGTCATATAGGGCTCGCCAGCTGTGTGGACTCAGACCGGAAGTCCTGTTCGTGTTGACCCAGTGTTGCCGGTGGGGCCAAACAGTCCCAGCGCATGCTAGCGTTCATGACTACATCCGGCTGTTGGGCCGTCTTGCCGTCGAGTCGGTTTCGCGGTAGCCGCTGTGGATGTAACGTTTGGTCAACTTGTAGGCGATGAGAGCACTCAACCAAGTGCAAAAGGCAGGTGGGACACTCAAGTGATAGTTCAAGCGATCACTTTGTTATTAGTAGCATACCACAGACTTTGAGCAAACTATTTACAATATTTATCAATCTCTCAATGTTCTCAAATTTCTGATCCTCTAAATGTAGCCGTGAAAATTTCATCTTAGGCGAGGACAACGACCAAACTGGCAGCTTAAGATTGTAATCGAAATTCCGTGACCTGGCCTGTCATGACAAAAACACAAATGGGGGACTTTTTCAGTTTCAGGGCACTCCTTTAACTTTCTGGCCGCTTGACAATATGATGAGAGCCAACAATCATTCTGTTAGTTTTTTGTATTAGTAATTTGCTTTGCAAACCGTAAAAACAAGTTAACATGTCGTTTGACGGTGCTTCAGTCAACATTGTATTTTCACCACTTGTTTCAGTGCACATTTTCATATTATAAAATCAATATTTTTAATCAGAATTCATCCTGTATCTATCACTCATCTTCAACATCAGAGATGTAATTTGAATCGAAAACGATTGCGCACATTAATTGTCCCGTGATATATTATGTAGCGAAACATTCGGTCACATCAGGCCAAACGTGAAGCTGTGAGCCAACTTGAGAGACAAAATGATTAGCTGGCCCTTTGACGCAAGGCCAGCGATATGGGAACGATAACTGATCTTGCGGGTTTCGCACGTGACTCAGGGCACAAAATATACTTTATACTATGAAGGCAAAATGGTTCAATTCATTCTACATTCTAAACCGCCAAATCGCATGGACACCACGCATTGATCTCTTGGAACAAAATTGGTTCGTGGATTCTTTCGCGCCTGAACGTGTCACATGTTGACGCGTCATCATACAGGTAAATTTCAGTTTATAATTCAAGGCCACAAGTCACCTTCAGCATAAGGCTAACCTAGCCCACGATAAAGGCACATCAGGCAATTAAACGCTGATAGCACTTCTTAGCTGTAGAGCCTGCTGAATGCTTCCTGATTATTTTGGACCACAATCAGCGAAGAAGTATGAAAATTTTTAACGCGTCATTTCAGTCTAAAGGTCATCCTGAACGCGCCAATTTCATGACTAATTTGCTGATCACGCGTATTAGATATCACACAATACGGGCATAGATTTATGACTGCCTATACAATTCGACACATAACTATTGCGTCTAATTTTGCAATAAAACCGAAGCTATATTCATCTTTTTGACTCAGCATGACCTCAAAGACCCACATACCATAAAACATGCATAATAAAGAACATTTACGTCACTGTGTAGGTCATATATATATATATATATATATATATATATATATATTCTTGCTTGCCTCTCTCTTTGTTCCTTTTCTGTCTCTTCCTCTCTCGCTCTCTTTCTCTCTCTCTCACTCCCTTTCTTTCTCTCTCTCTCTCTCTCTCTCTCTCTGCCAGGAGCTTGCAACATTCGAAATGGTTAATACCATAGTCCAACAGGAGCATTACCACATCGAACATCATGCATTATGCCTGGGTATGTGACTAGTCTAAGTGCACGCTTTTTAAGAACGAATAATTTGGCTGTACCTAGGTATTTCTTCTTATTCTTCTTAGGTACTTTCATACCTTATTCACGTGAACCTTATTCAAACCTGAGGACGTGCAGGATTCAGGACAAAATAAGACAAACTTTCAAGAGGTGCAATGCAACGAGGATGAACCTCTGTCACAGGAAAACCTGCACTGTCGTCACTTTCCGTCGTCATCTTTATGAAGGTTTCTTCAGCTCTCAGCAGCAGATTTTTCGGCCACTTCTCATTACGTTTCATGACATTTGCTATTTTTGATCAAGTGTGAATGCTATCACTCTAGAAACCAACTTCGTATCAAAATGTACCGGTATTTACCGAATGCATCGTCTAATGTGTTAGAAGTGCAAATGATGCGGGCTCCATTAAGCGTAGCTTGAAGTGTTTTAAATTTTGGTCGCGTTTTGCAACCCTCTTGCTAGCAACGCGTCAACAACGACCTGGCTGCGTCGGACAGTGACGAGATCGGATGTAGGCTTTAGTAGAATACAACTAACATTATTTGAGGGGCTCACAGCTGAGTGGACTGGTTTCATACGCGATTATTTATTCCTACGTGGGGCTGACGCATGCAGGCAAGCGTTCAAACATCCTCTGAGCGGCTGCCCATCCTCCTCATTCTCCATCCGTCCTGTCCATCCAAACATCCTCCACGCTGTCGCGCCGCCCGCGTGGCTGCTGCGCCGCCCCACAGTGTCACTCCGTCGAGCGGGGGCGGTACTCACAGTCCTCCAGGTGGACGACGCAGTGCTGAGAGTCGAACGGGTAGTCACGGAAGCTCATCTTGCAGACTATCGTCACTGTGAGGCTGCAACAGGCGCCAACACAGCTCAGTGTCGATGGCGCTGAGACCATTGAATAGCTCACATGTAGCCTGAGTTGCACGACCTTGCAGGCAACAGCACGTCAAACACCAGGATCGGAGGTCGGCTTTAGTGAAGACTGCATTGCAGTAGCCATGTCGTATCACCGGAAAACAGCCGCCAATTTTCAAACACTAAAACCGTTATATTTTGTATGTGATTTCATGGATTCTGCTGAACAGATGTTGAAAGTTGAGCGCCTTGAGCATAGGAGCAGGGACGAGATGGGGGTCCGTTGGGCGCCATGTTACCCCCATTTTTCGAGAATGCTGAGCATTCTCCATGGCGACGCATGGAAAGAATCAAGCCCAGAACTGGTCTCGGAAACGCTACTTCCTGAGATGTTCCTCCTTCTGTGGCTTTAAAGCACTTCGCCCAAATTCCCGTAGCCAGTATTCTGTCCATTTTGAGTTGATTATATGTGGCGAAAAGCTATGTTGCCTCACCAGCTCGCTTTTGTGATCAAACTAACATGGCAAGCAGTGGAGATTGTCCTGATTATCTGAAGACAACTGACAACCGAAATTCCAACTCCTAAACATTTCCCCTCGCCGTGTTTTCATTAAGAGTTCTGTGCTAATTAGATACGTACAGCATAGAATATCGGATGAGCCCATCTAACTGCATTCGAAGGCTGCAGGCTTGCGAAACAAGCTTGTATATTCGAAGCCCCTTGATACGATCTGCGCACAATACAATGCGAATTGGATACGTACAGCACAGAATATCGGATGAACCCATCGGACTGCATTCGAAGGCTGCTGGCTGGCGAAATAAGCTTGTATATTCGAAGCCCCTTCATATGATCTGCGAACAAAAGGACAGTGGATGTCAGGTACGCAGCATGATACATGGATTCCGTTCCGGTCGCCACTTCACCCTGGAACTGGGATCTCTGGGATCAGCACCACCCTCTTGTTGAGGGGTGCTCGTTGCGGGAGCCTGGACCCCACCATTCAATTAAGGAATTTCGGGTTGAAAGTAAAAGTTTGCGATGAAGGCTTCACGTGTTGCAGTGCTTAGCACGATCTTTTTGCCCTCTGACGTCATTTGTCCTTAAGCGTAGCGTCTGCCGTCGGCCGCAGGCTATCCCTGTCAGCAATGCATGTTGAGGGTCTAAGGCGACCCGATCCCACCCCGCCAAGGGTGAATGAAGCGGAAGGCAGACGTTCTAACCATTTGAGCTGTCGGGATGGATCTTGCACCCATGGGTGCAGGCAAACCCCAAGGACTCAAGGGGGATGGGGGGGGGGGGGCAATCAGAATGTGGGGAATTATCTGACCTAAAATGGAGTTTTGAGCCGAGAGGGCGCACAACACGTGTCTCCTGCGATCAAATCCATCAAATCCTTTTTTTAGGAATCTCATTTGGCAAAACTGGAAGCATGCTCCTGCCTTCCCCTTACCTGAACCCACGCGCGCGTCTTGCAGACCAGAACAATGGAATCACGAAAGAGGATAAAAGTTACACCCTATTTTTTAAAGATGCCTTCTTCCTGGTCGCATCCTTGTTATATTCAACTTCATTTTCACTATATACTGCTTCCTAACTTACTGAAAATGTCGGTCCGGCATGTGCACTGTGCAAAGTCTTCTCTTCCATCCCCTCTCATGCCATTGTATTATCTCTCTGTCCTCTATTTCCCCGTGCGCTATTCATTGTGTGCCCTTCAGGGAGGTACAGACACTCAGGTCATAATCAGCTAAATTACAATAGCCAAAATAAATGATCACACAACACCACTGTAAAATCAAACCCCATCGCCTCCGGACATCAGTCAGCACAAGGGGCTGCACACACTGCTTCGTTACTCCGCTGACAATAACCGCAGGCGCACTGCAATCGGATCAGCCTGGGCGCTGCAGTTGACGCCCGCCCCCGCGCACCAAACTAAAACTAACAGTTTTAGTTTGGCGGTTCCGGCAGCTCGCGCGGCACGTGTGCCGTTCCGCCTCGTGGTGCCGATCCCCTGACTGCAGCTGAGCGTGGGACAGCCGGGCCGGCCGCCGATCGGCCGTCGGCGTGTGCCTGTCACCGCGCCCCGCCAGGGCCCGAATCGGCCGTCTGTCGTCTAGCGGCGATGATGGGGCCTCGTAGGTGAGCGTTCGTTTTCAATAGGCGAGTGCATGCACCGAGACATGCGTTACTGTTTGGTGCGGCAGGTCCTGCGACAACGGCTACAGAAACGTCATTGTGTTTTGAATCCCTGCTTATGTGAGTGGAACTTTTCGTGTAACGATCGCCTTCCAAATAAGACCACGGTATAAACAGAATGCAGACGCTCGGGAAACGTTTTCGTTTTGCTTTCTGTACCCAAGCCCGCCATCATCCAGCACACAAGTTTCGTCGCACATTTCACCAGATATCATCAACCGGGTAAGTGGTTCGCCGACGCAATGTCATCACTCGTTGGACCCGACATTGCAAACACTCAAATCTGTAGTTGATGGAGGCCGACCGACTCTGCCTCTGGTAACCTCCAGCCCCGCCATCCGATGGGGGCCGACCGACTCTGCCTCTGGTAAACTCCAGCCCCGCCATCCGATGGAGGCCGACCGACTATGCCTCTGGTAACCTCCAGCCCCGCCATCCGATGGGGGCGGACCGACTCTGCCTCTGGTAACCTCCAGCCCCGCCATCCGATGGGGGCCGACCGACTCTGCCTCTGGTAACCTCCAGCCCCGCCATCCGATGGAGGCCGACCGACTATGCCTCTGGTAACCTCCAGCCCCGCCATCCGATGGGGGCCGACCGACTCCGCCTCTGGTACTCAGCCACGAGGCGCTGCACATGCCATCTGTTCCCGATGTCATCATCAGTCAAACGCCTCCCGCGTAAGCCGAAAGCGATAGCCCGCAGCCGGTGACCACCTGTAGCCAGTGGCCTCTCATCGACCCACCGGCTCTGTTTAAACTGGGCCTGCGTGGTGCGCGCCCCAACAGGTCACGTTGCGTCGCCTGCGCCACAGACAGCATAAGCACTTGGATGAGCAGGAATGTGTCTAAAAAGGAGCAAGCTGTGCTTGGCTCCCATTTGCTTGATGACATGCAAATGTCAATTTAAATTTATTATCTCTATGACGATCTTTGTGATGTAAGTTATAATGTATAGCTACGGCGGCATTACGTGTTAGGTCACCCGTGCGGCCGTGCTAAAGGGCGTTCTTTTCAATATCATTCGTGGGAATGAAGAAAATGGGAGAAAATTCCCCATGCGAGAGCCCGGTATATTAAGAAAGCCACGGTTTCGAGCATTTACACATACAGCTCATGTGTGAAACACATTCAATAAAGATTCCCTGTAGGTATGTATAGACCCGTGTAGTGAATATTTCACTATTGCAAGATCTCACGAACTATTCGTCCGTCGATCTGTCAATCCGTCACGTGCCACAGCAAAACGTTTCGAGTGTTTTTGCCCTTGCCCTCCGAGTATTTCTGCCGGAGATCTCCACTCGATTCTTTGGAAGTAGATTTATATGCACAGGAGATACCCTTTCTTAATATTAAGGATAGCTCGCACGCTTGTCGGCAAGGGTTTCCATGTCCAACCGTTGCAGCATGTGCAAGTAGCTTTCAGCATCACCAAAGGTGATTTGCAAGCCCAAATTCCTCCTTGGAATTGCTGGTATACGAGCAAGGGTCCTCTGATTGCGAGTCCAGCGCTCTACCAGCTGAGCTAGCCGGAAAGGACGTCTGCTCGTCTCGATTAATTTCATACGAGAAAGTATATGAAATTGCATTGCTTTCCGGGAAACATGACTGCTCTACCCGGTTACCTCAGTTGGTAGAGTGCTAGACTCGCAAAAGACCCTGGTTCGAATCCCAGCGGTTTCAAGAAGAGAATTTAGGCTGTGGCGCGTATATGGCTGAAAGCCCAACATCGTCCAATCCTTCGTAGGACTCTAAAGCACTTAGAGACGGCTGGAGGTTGAGAAGTCATCCGGCAGAAGCGTTGCGTACATATTACCATCCCAGACGGGAGCAATAGTCAGAAAAATCATTCCACTTATGATACTGATGCCTCGTCTCAGCCCTAAGATGCGTGCACCAACACATCTTCGGTCGAAACATCCCCAAAACAAAACAAAGGAGACATCCGTTACACTGTTCAGTCGGCGGCCATGTGCTTCATTTGCAGCTTCGTCCCATGCCAATCAAACTTGTCAGCTAACTCGATTAAGCAAGAAGTACACTGAGCTCACGGGCTTTCGCCAAAGCAAGTTGGGAGTTCTGATTTCTAACAACAATTGACCTCTGGTATGCCAGAAGGCACAGGGTAAATGACGCCATCAAGCCAATATTAGCTGTGTTGACTTGCCAGCCAGCCTGGTGCAGTTTAATCAGTAGATCAAATACGCCCAGAACCACTTTGCCTTTTGACGCCCGCAGGCCTGCTTGTGCGATTCTCGACTGACCTCCGCCGACTAGAATGTCTCCCTGGACTCCAGCACCACAATCAATACCAGCTCATGACTTCATTAGCTTGATTCAGATAAGCTGCACTCCCACGTCCCACGGCCCTGGTCTCTACCAACTGAACTTTCACATATTAGAGCCAAATCAAAACTGGACTGTGCCTGCTGCTGGATTTCTCTTACCAAACTTTTGCTGGCCACGCTCTCGTCAGCCGGACTCAGCAGTTGGATTCCACCGTCTGGCTTCCGCCGACTGGTCTCTGCATTTGGGATTCTCACAGGCTTGGCGTCCGTCTGCAAGACTCTCTCAGACATGACTTGCAGACTGGACATTCGTTCACCGGACTCTTGCACGCCGGACCTTCGTTGGCCGGCGACACGTCAGATGGATTCTTGCACAGTGGACGTCCATTCATCAGACTCTTGCAAGGCGGACTCTTGCAGACTAAACATCCATCATCTGAACTCCCGTAGACTGGACATCCGCTCTCTAGACTCTCACAGACTGGTCATCCGTCCACCAGACTTGCAGACTGGACATCCGTCCACCGAACTGCTGCAGACCAGACCCTCGCGGGCAGGATATCCCTTGGCCGGCCTCTCGTGGGCCGAAGATCCGTCGGCCAGACCCTCGCAGAGTGGGCATCCGTCTGCCAAACTTCGGCATGCTGGACATCTGCCGACTGGACTCTCAACTCACGCCTCTTGGCGTCCAATGGACCGCATTACGAGGCGCCGATTCTCATCCATCAGAAGAGCGGGTGGCGCGATCTGCCCATCCATCATAGTGACGTCCATCAGCGGTCGCTGCCACGCCGCGCCGGCCACATCCACACCCGCTTCGGACTGGACAGGGCCACAGGGCTCCCCCCCCCCCACAGCCCGCCGTTCCGGCCGGTCAGGGGTCCTCTCCGCCCCAGGTACCAGCTGCCGGCTGGTATGACTGCTGCTGGCACAGGCTGCTCTTCGTCCAGCTGCCTTCTCCCAGCTCCGATCCGAACTCCAGTTGCCAGCACACCAGTGCCACTGGCCGTTTCGGCGTCGAGTTTCCAGTTCGGGACTGCAGTCTGGTCTGGTCTGGTCTGGTCTGGTCTGGTCTGGTCAGTCTGACCGGCCCTCTATGCCGGTTAGACTGCCGGAGATGCGGATAGCGCGTGCCAGTCGGCGCAAGTCACGCGGCGCGCTCGGCTCCGCGCCCGCCAATGGCGACACTCACTACGCCGTGCGATCGTGCCGTTTTGACTGGATGCTGGTGTTTCAGCGGAAACAGAGGCGCCTGGCTCACGTCGGCCGTGAAATGGAGGGCGGCGATCTGCCATAACTTTAATGATGCATGATTTCGGTGACATATGGGCCAACATAACTCCACTGTGTGCTGATTGCGTTGCATCGCGTTATAACGCAGCATGGCGGGAGAAATGCTACCTCATTGTTATGCCACGTCAATAACCAAACGCATGAATCGCTGTTAAACCGCTATAGACGATAGACGAGCACCGGGCCCCATGGTTATTGATCAAGGGCCAACGCCATCCATGCAATAGATGAGTGTTAATTTTCTAGAGTTATTACCAGCATATTGTCTCCCTCCACCCGTCCAATGTTTCTACTTTAAAATTCAAATACCTGAAGACTGCAATGTTGTTTAGGAACGTGCGTTAGGTGTAACCAAAGGTGGCAGCCAAAGCGGACACGTTAACGGGAGTGTTCCACATCTACATGAGGGTTTTAAATGAAACAGCCATCTGGAAGATCATTCGGTGCAGTTCACTGCCCTGCTATCTCAAGACCTAGGCCCCTCTAGTTTCTGAGCTACACGCCCGCGAATGTGTGCAAACTATTTCGTGCAGACTATTTCACAGTCCTTTGGGCACGCATAACGCTTTAGCAACGCCATTCAAAGCCTACCACCCCATAGGCCATGCGGTGATCAAGGTCAAGACAGATATAACTGTAGGGCTGTTCGTGTCTGACTTTCGTGAATACGATTTCCAGATACAACGACCGTCAGTTGGCTCTCAATCAATGTTGTGTTAGGAACGATGACGAAAGGAAGCAATCACATAATGAGGAGCAGGTTTATTAAACAGAGAAATTGTTTTGTCCAGTGCAGTCTGTTCTGCTTAAAATATATTATTAGCTGCATTTGAACTTGTTTCATGATATATGATGCTTGCGTCAAATATCTTCCAATGTAGGATATTACCTTTAAAGATGGCTTGTTACGAGCGGCTTCTCCGCTGCCGCTGACTATGAGGCAGCGATGAATTATGTGCATGTAATGATTATCTACAAATAGTTAAGATTTAAAGCATTCGATCCCCACGTGCGAGATTGAGATCGCCGAGGGAAAGCGATGCGAGACCACGGTCTGTGAGTGCTGTACCGTCAGGATGTTGCTTCGTGCTTTAAGTCGACTGCGACGCGTAATAGTTTCAATCCCCACATAGGCAGCTGCCATCTAATGTTCTGCTTCCGAACCATGCTCATATGTTGTTCTGGTAAATTTCCAACCACTGGAACGAATATTTCCTCTTGTTATGCCGCTGCGTGTTTTACGAGAGTTAATGCATTCACATCAACTGTTTAACGCAATGTTCGGACACATTTTCATGAACTGCGCGACGTCACTTGTTAACAAATTTGTTGCTTCGTGAAGCAAAAGCCTCGCAATGACATCAAATCATCACAAAGGTACTCACGTCACTTGCAAATTTATGATCATGAGAATTCTATGTGTTGTACATAGGAGCAAACTCACTGTTAGCCTTTGATGATCGGTAGCCGATGTCTGTGACCAGTTTTCTGGAACTCTCGATGTCGGGTTGCCATACCAGCATTTCAAACCACTCAAGCAATGTGGCGAGTTTGTGATTTGCTTTTAACTCGAAAGCAATCTGGCTGACATTCTCTTTGCCTTCCATTCTGTCTTCGCCAGCGAATACAGGATGCATTATTGAACGAGACGCTTCAAATCCAGCGACATAAGGCAACTGTCCGGACACCTTTGCAGAAGTGAGCTTGTAAGTTTTCTTGGCCTCACTGGCGGGCATTACCATGTAGTGATAGCGGGATGTTTATTTTCCTATTGCACGAAGTGTCTCAAATGTGTGCAAGGACGACACTCGTGTTTGCAAATCACAACATTCGATCCCACCGCATCCTTTACACTATGTGCAGACGTGCCGTATGCGTAGGCTAAGGAGCTTTATTGATCCTATGTTCTGCCTGATACGGAGACACCGGCTGCGACTCCCAGAGCTGGTAGAGCCTCCCATTATACCATCCTGACGGCACAGAGCTTTTGACTACTCACCGTCCGGCATGAGTCCTTCGACGCTGATTTGCGTAAGGCACAGAGTCTTCGGCATTACTCGCCGATGGCTCCGCGCCATACGATCACCGTCGCCGTAGAGTGCTGACACTATTCAGCGTGGTTCAGAGTTCCCAATGCTAATGCCCCGCTGATAAAGAGCCTCCGACAACCTTCCTCGTCTACCACAGAGAGTCTGAATTTATATTACGCGCTACGCTGGTGCTGTGACAGTAATTCCGTTCGGTACAAAGCTCTGACTCTAACGCCCTTCCGATGAAAAACATTCGACTGTGCTCACCGTCTGGAGCAGGGTCTCCGAGCTTTCGCCG
The DNA here is from genome assembly GCF_011947565.3 of Pollicipes pollicipes. Taxonomy (NCBI): domain Eukaryota; kingdom Metazoa; phylum Arthropoda; class Thecostraca; order Pollicipedomorpha; family Pollicipedidae; genus Pollicipes; species Pollicipes pollicipes. The sequence continues at coordinate 17,116,320 of NW_023596576.1, forward strand.
TCTGGCACAGAACTTCTAACTCCGATCACCGTGCCGCAAAGGCCCTGACTCTACTTGCTGGATGATGCAGAGCCTCTGTCCCTAGTCGCTGGGTGGAGTCGGAATTGACAATAAAATATTCAGTCGGACGGACACAGTATTCATGTCTGTCACCACGCACCCAAAGAAACTTCTGTCAAAGCTCCTTATTAATCCGTTGAGACTACGAGAAATGCGGCACAGCTTGTCTAATGTTATGGCACCGAACACAAGTACGATGGGTGCCACATTGCATACTAAGAATTGTTCCAAAGGTTTGCTTAGAGAAATGATTCCTCGTCACTAAAGTGGTGGACGTCACAGTATCGTGTATGATATGCTTAGGGTGTCACCTGAAAGTACACCGAGCTGGGAAGAGGACAGAACATGTGCATTCTGACATGTGCTATTTTTCTGATGTTCACCGAAGTCCAAAAAAATTCCCTGCACTGTAGATGTCCTGGTCTTGGTGATCCTTCAAATTGCATTGAGATCATGCAGCTTAATTTGCTTCCACACTGTTCGCGTAAAGCCATGCAAGTACCATTCACGCTAGTGCTTATTCGACTGGCGCCTAATTTTGTTTCACTGCATTCCACAGGCACGTTACTCTGAAATGTACGGACATTCGGATAAGCAAGGGGTTACAAACTCATCGTTTGCCATCCAGTCCGTCAAAACAGCAGGTCCACTTAACTCTTGAAACATTTTTGTTTTGTCATCATGCAGTGATTCGCTATTTTACGTTCGTGCATTTGATTACATGGGACCGAATCATAAAATACCGCATAGGTGAAGTAACGAATAGGTACATGACGATGAAGCAACAAGGCATGCGCAGTGAAAAGTTATGGGAAATTGACAACGTTGAAAGTGCCAAACCATCGGTTTATTTTTCTCGAGGATTTCACATTTGGTATCGAATTGTGTCCCTGTCTAATAATGGTTACGCGAAAAGGGTTGTGGAGAAATTTTGTGTCGCTGCATAACCATTAAAGATAAACCAAAACAAAAAGCACAACTTCATCCTTGCGGATGCATCCCAGGTGTTTTTCGAATGCCCAGCATTGGCATAAATGCTAACGGTTTGAAAATTCGTGCATCGTACGCTCGTAATCCGTGCGTTCGCAGGCAGGTCATTCGACGAGACACAGGGTGGGGAAGGGGCAACAGCCCGGGCCGACAAAAAATGTGCTCCCTTATAGCCCACATTCTCCCGATAAAATGACTTGCTGCTGTAGTCTTAAAATGTCCGATAGATGAAAGACAAAGCGATTGCATGACCCAACCACTTTGCTTTGCACCGTTTCATTCCTCTCACAAGTCAAAATCTTCAGTATTCGGACCGGGGCTTTGCTTAGTGTGCCCTCCGGACACAAATACGAAACGGAGGGAGTGTCCATCACGTTTAGTCACCGGTGCGGCTGCATTGGCTACAACTTTCTGTCTGAATCCCAATTGACTGATGTGCCGGCTGTACAAATGATTTTATACCTTAGATATCGGTTTGGCGGATAGTACGCCTAATGGTCTCAGACATTGTTGAGTCGCCAGGCGGGACATTTCCCTGATGTCGAGTGCGCCCTGCAATGAAGTCATAATTAGAGGCTTGCAATGTGATGGACACGATGCCCTAAGTTTATACAGCTGGCAGTGGCTACCTCAGCGTGTCCTATAGTGGGGAACAATAGCGGTGGACCGAATGTTCACGATTGGGGCTTATGCCTTTCCCATGACAACCAAATGGAGCACATTCACATATGGTGACAGTGTTGAAGAGATAGCATGAGACTAATTGATTTGTCCAGTTGCCGTGTGACCAATCAATTTACCGTCCTCGAGCATTACGTAAATTAAAGTGCCGCCTACCAAATGATGATTAAATGATGTCACAGCAACCGCTACAGGGCGTCCTTCCGAAGGCGCCGGCGGCGGTGGCGGCGGTGGCGGAGGAACGTTTATGATGTCGTTAATGGAAGCACCATATACATCATCGTTAGCGATGGTGCGTGTTCTGATGGTTGAATGCTTGTAACGGGAAGTATATTTGCCTAACAAAAGTTATTTTTCTGAAAAAAACAAATAATTACCTCAAGGCATGTTGTTCATGTTGAAATTTGGCTCATCTATAATAACGTCGCGTCGCAAACAAAAGCCTAAATTCTGCGTGGTTTAAGGTGCATCCAATGTAACTCGATTCAGACCTTCGAAAACTTCCATGAAATTTCCGTGTCCTGGAGCATTTAATTAACTCTTGCAATGAGCTAATGAACCGTCGAGAGCACAATAATAAAGTTCTTGGTATATCGTTGCTTAAATTCAAGTTGTAACTAGGCTGGTGCCTGACTGCCAACTGGGGCGGCGAGACTATTGTGCAGAATCTTACGAACCTCAGTAAGCTCTCAGTTTGAAATCCTGAAATGGAATCTGATTAAGCTCACCGGGAAGTGATTTGGCGCCAGGTCAACGTTGGTTTAGCAAAACCTTATGCTTGTCTACTTTGCAAATTATTTAAAGTAACGTCTTGACGGGTCTTGATTTTTCATGATGGGACCTATATGTTTACTGTTTTGGTGACAGTGAAGCAGGCTCCCTATCGCGTCACGATAGCCGCGAGTCACGACTGAAACTCTTTCACTCAAATGGAACATGGCGGCCACAGCACCTTGTCCGCTGCTTGTCTAATAGTTCGGCTAAAATAAAACACGCCATCGCGACATGACAGCAGCTGCAGCTACGATCAAGCTCTAGAGTCGCCACTCAACGCATTTTAACAATGCATTGACGGCCATCACCACGCAATGTGAACCCGGCTACCACATCACTCAAATTGCTTCATTAAGAGCCCCACCATTTAGAATTGCTTCATGTAGAACCTCCACGCACCATCCATTTGCTGTCTGCTGCGGCAAACGATCATCTTACCTACGAAAGTAATTGGCTTCCACATCTTGTCGAATATGGCCGGGTGCAGATTGAACCACTGGCCCGGCTGCAGCGTCTCAGGTGGAACCAGCCGGTTGTCGGTCCAGTAAAACCTCAAAAACATCTCCGTAGCCAGCTCCTAAAACACAGAGGAGGAGCGGCGTGAGCTCACCACACTTGGAATACACAACCGTTCGCGATGCTCATGAAGCGAGCTTTTATGGAGAGACACGTGTTTGAAGGCCGTTGGCTCTTTCTGCGCGTCTTTGATGTGTGTTGGTCGATGTTGTCATCGTGCGATCATTTTCTCCTCTAGCTGATCTGCAACGTCGATGACAATAACCAAGCAACATAAAAAGGCACAGCAAGACAATCACCTCCCTCATACACTGCACAACATCTCCATGCTGTGATAAAGCCTACTAAGCTGAATGCCAAGCAAACAAGGACACATCAGCTGGGGTTTAAATGATATTTTTATCGAGGAAAGGCATCGATTTAGCGCAAAGTATACATTGCTTATGGTGTGGTGCCGCGTAACTGGTGTGTCGTACTCCAAGCGGAGAAATCAGAGTGCGTGAATTAATTATTTACTGCGCTTCTTTCCTGACTGGCAGGCGCGATACAAGCGCCAAATAAGACCGATGAATCTGTTATGTACTCCCACCGCGGTGGTGGCTGGACACATGCTGCGTTAGTCTGCTAGAACAAAGTTAATGGGCAGCCGCACTGAATGCCTTTGAATGAACGTAAAAAAGAATGGTGCTTGTTTAAAGGTCCTGGAAAGTGTTGCGACTTGCGACAAATTAACAAAAAAAAAACTATTGCGACAAAAACGAATTGCGCCGTGAGCAGACGCATATGGGACAGGGCCATTTCATGTTACTAATATTTTGTCGTGTTCTCTTTCACTCACATCACTTTCAGCCTATTTCACCTCGAGTAATGTCTTGTTAAGCCGCCATTGGTCGTTACCATGACACCCGGGCTCATCTAATGGGTCCTCAGGGAAGGAAAGGCTCTTGGCGTGAAGTTCTAAGCGAACTAGGTAGCCGGTGGTCCTCGTGCCGATAATGAACAAACCGTTAATGGCAAATATATGTGCCCGGTCAGTGCATCACGGAGAATGTTATGAGTGTGATGCGCCTCGCAAGCTTGTGCGCCAAACCATTACAATGCACTCCAGTCTGATATGGCCTTGTGCCGCGTTGTCGGGTCGCTGCCGCTGGCGCAGAGGAGTGGCGAGTCTGCTATCAACTGCAGTTGCATACGCCAGGATACACCCTGAGCGAATGCAGTAGCTGATCGAGAGGTTGCATATTACCACTTTAACTGGTTCATACAATTTTTTAACAGATAAACGGCGGTCCAGGAAGGAGAAAGTTTCGCCACGTAGTAAGGTGGGCTAGGCCAGATGGAGGTCCTTATCTGTCTCCATTCTCACCGTGAGTATCGAGCAACGTATGTTGCGTTCTTGGAATTTGTATGTGCGTTTTAAAGTCAATGTCAGAATGGCATATATGAAGATACAGATCGCAAACAAGCCTGCAGGGCACGGTATGTATTGGCGCGATGTCGTTCCCTTCTATCTGAATCAACAATAGCTTTACTATTGAAAAACATACTTGTTCGTCATTAGCTTTTGAAGAACTGATGAACTCGGTGCAGTGCATTTGGCGAGCACAAAATTGATTTTATATATCGTGTTCTTTCTCAATAAATCGAATTGTGATTTGATTAAATTACCGTTGAATAGTCTTAAAAGCATTGCTGTCACTCATGCACACAAACAAAATGCACGTTTCGTACCTATCTTTTCCTCTTATATTCCATGAAGTTCGAAGCCGGTACAGACTTGAGATTGCTATCTCCACCCAATATGTAATGCTTACAACACGTGTTTCATACACTAACTCACTGCATCGGCCATTGGTAATGTAGGTCAAGTAAACGTGGTGTCCATATTGCGTAATGCATGGAAACAAATGAGCTAAGAGATGAATGATGACTGCAGGTTTCTTTTGTTGGGCTCCTCATCTGACTTTTCGCATGCCTACAAAGCTACTTCATATTCGTGTTCTATCCTTGGTATGAAGAAAGCTTTTCCTGAAAAGAGTGCACATACCGCATGCAAAAATGCGGTTGCTCTGCAGATACTCTTTAGTTATTTCGCATATAAATTAAATGCATTGGCCTGTATCTACTTGTCAAGGTATACTCATGTTTGGTTATTAATCATTAGATGCTTTATTATCAACGATTGTTAACAATTAATATTTCGCAGTTGGCTGTTTTAACAAAGGAAGCCCTGCGGTACTGAGCTGCTTTTTGAAATTATCCAATAAAACATTTAAATGTAAGATAAGCGTGACGAACTCAGGTATTACAAAGAACGACTTCAACAACGATTAATTTAGCAGGAACTAAGGCACTGGGTACGAATTCCAGAGCGGACGCGTTGTCTGGCCCGACTGAAATGGAAAGGTCAGCTGACAACTGGCCAACGAGGGTCAACCCGGGCCCGGGGTGGGCGTGCCGCAGCATTGTGCGACACTTAAAAAACTCCGCATTCTTGTCTGGCGCAAGGGCGGAGGCAAAATTATCCGTTGGATTGGGCGGTATGACTTGGATGGTGGGTTCCAGGTGCATGCAACAAGCTATGCTTATCAGGTACTATGAACCCAGTCACCCATGCAAACCATTCGGAATAAATTTATATTCAAAATGAACCTGTGAGGAAGCCTCAGTTTTTAGAATCAGTGAAGCTTTAGCTTTATTTATAAGGCGGTATTTCGATGAATCCCAACGACTGTATTCAAAAGTGTAATGAAATACCATGTTCAGCGAAAACCAAATGGTGCTAATGAATGTTGCATTGGAAGATTAAGTAGACAGTGGTGGGTACAATCTGACAATGACAAATGTCATTATAATAAATACAAATAAATAATAAAATACAAATAAATAAAACCCGCAAATGACAATGACTAACAGATGACTGAATTAATTTTAGAAACATCTGAGATTAAGTACAGCAAATAGTAGAAATAGTCGCATAATGATATAGACGAGTAGGAAATGCAATGTAGTAATCTGCCATTGCGCTGCTTAAAAATCGATCAATCTTTTTATGTTCACAAAATTCTAAGCTTAAGGTGACAGTGCCAAGATTTGAATTGCATCGGCCTAAACACCATTTCAAAATTGTTTGCATCAATACAGATGTTGCCCGAGTTGCGTCATCTACTTCACAGATGGCGATGGTGCTCCACGCTGGATGGATAGGCTGCACCGCAACACATTGTTGAACGCGCGGCACATGTCGGCATGACATCGGGCTGGTGCTGTAGATCCAGTGCCAGTGGTGCCAGTGGCGCCAGTGAGCCAGTCGTGAGGAATCGTCACGCTTGAGAATGTGGTTCGGTGTGAATTACACCCAGGGGGTAGACTAGATATAGTGTTCGGGGATATATTAGTCGCAGGGGTAGATTACATACAGTGATCAGCTACAGATTAAACGCACGTCAATGGTTTCCGATTTAGTGGAGATTCAGACTCCTAGCTATAAGAAGAAAATGGCTCAAATTCGGAAATTGTCCCCTATTTCTTTCCGAGGGTTGATTCGTCGTCCCGCTCAGCCACAACCAGCCTATTTGTCGAGACTGCATCCCCGAATGGACGTCCTGTTTCTTTAAGTTAAAATCCAATCGACCATCTTGACCCCCCACCCCCCGCCCCCCCCCCCCCAGTTATTGAATCAGAGACGTCATAGGTAAGAGTAAGGAGACAAAGGATTATTAATGCACTGTCATCCGGTTCCTCGCCACTTTCGAGGCGTAGCGATGTGCAGAGACCCTCACTTCAGGGTCCGTGCATGCACTGGGACGTGAATGATATCTGGGGAGGCTGTGAGACCGACCCTACCGCAGGCCTAAACTCACATAAAGCACAACGCCAGAGGGTGAAACGTTGCCTAAGTTCTGCGTAATGTTGTTCCACCCGGCCGTTATTTTGTATATGGGGCCAATGTATAAAACAGAATATTCGTTGAACGTGTCCATAGTCGAGATAAGCATATCGGGATCATATACTATTGAAATTCATATACCATTTAAGCACGTTGCATGTCGTTTTATGACAGACATTAGGACAATGAGGAAAGAAAAGACTGAAAGGCTTTTATCAGCTGACAACACTCTAAAAATGTCCCCGTTCTACATGATTGGGACTTACATAGTTTGACACAAGCTAAACTTTGAAGATGTCTTGACACGAGATAAAAAAGACACAATATCTTTGCACGAAATATCTTTGTGTGCTGAACTTCTTATCAGCGCTAGCAAAATTTGGCCATGTGGCTAGCAAACTTAGCCAATTTTGCATGTGTCAGGGTGTCTGGGGCTAGCCAATTTAGCATGGGGTGGTGGTTATGGCTCCCCTGACCCTTGATGTATACGCTAAATGCTGGACGTTCTCTCAAGATTCGGTTCAAATTCAAAGCAGTTCAAAGGAAATTTGGCATTCGTTCCTCCCCTTTCTTCCCCTGAAAGAAATTCTGTCTACGTGGCTGTATTAACTGAAATTCACTCCATATTGTTGAGGCGCGAAGCAGCATTCATTTGTTAGCGGTGGAGGCACTGACGCCAGCAACGTCAGAGATGTTCTACCCTTCTACAGCGAGCGTACTTATACCCAATTCTTCACGACTCCAGGAGACATGAATTATAAGGGTCTGTAACACAAAAAAACGCACCACGGAGCGAACGCAGAACTCGATGAGGAAACCTGCCATGATGAAAAGAAGCCAGCGAATAGCCTGTAAATCAATAGGCATGCTCACTTTTGTGTTGCCTAATGGGTTTGAATTAGACATGACATTATCCAATGCACATCAAGGCATTGCTAGTTGTGCTTTGACGTCATGGCCAAGGCTCGGCGTTGCTAGAAATACAGTTTGCAGTTTATTAATTGGGCTGCAAATTGGTTGACTAATTTAAATATACTGATTGTGAAATTTAAATACCCAAACTGTTATCACCTGGCTTAACCTTGAAACCAAAACAGGAAAGATTGAAGGAAATATGGCACATTTCTTTGTACATCTAGATCACAGATTAGATGGGTCAGATTTGGTCAGTGACGCCACTTTTCTCCAAGCCTTTCTGTACAGTTCAGCTTAAGATAGTCGCTCCGGTGGGAGAAATTCCAATTAATTCACTGCTCACCACTACAAAAGAAATACATTCTTGTCTTTCGCATAATGTGCATTATGTAGTGTTACCAATACACAAAGTGGTCAACACGTTCGTGCAATTAATGGCGTGGGAGCTTAACACTGTCTTGCGTGAAATAAATGTACAAATAGGTCATTATCACGTTATTTTAACGCAGCGTCATACTATAGCTTTGATATTCCCTTATGGCGTTAAGCGCAGTGACACTTTTCGAAGAGCACATAGGCTTTAGGAGGCCACGTTTGCTTCAATGCTCATTTCGTCATAAGGCTGTCACGAAGCAAAGAAGAAGGCGTCGTAAGACAAAGAAAGCATACACCAGCAGCAAGTGCTCTAAGTGTTCAAAGTGTTCTAGTGTGACGGACATGTTTAGATTTCTACCAAAGGGCGTCTCGCCAAATGCCTTATGCTGCCCGCTGTGTCAATCATAAACGTTAATTCCTTCTGCCATCATCCATACTCACAAATGGCGGAAGACATTCTGACCACTACGCTTCATGTGAACCAGAAGCCTGAGCTGTTGTTGTTCGCAGGAAGCCTTTTCATTTAGTATGCCAACTTTCGTGCGACTTTGAACGAGTTTGACGTGAAATCCTCGGGTACAGTCGTGCAGGCTACGACGGATATTCCACTTGACGCTTTTGTATGCGCCAAGATTGTCCATTTCAGAGATACAGTCTGAAGATACACAAAAATAAGAATTCTGGCACTGTGCCGAAATACTAAGTGCGCAATTTGGACTTATAACGCAAATTAAGGTGCTTGTTTTGTCTTTTTAGTGCTGAAATTGCCTCTGAAATATATTGAAAAGGTACCACACTTCATTTAAACCATGAATTCAAATAGTCGTCGTGCGATGTCCAAATTATTATAGGTGTAGGAAATAGTTAACACCAGTGATGTGCACCAATACTGAGATGTCTGAAACGCCGGAAAATGCGATGCATCACTCAAGCATTTTGATTTGAATAAATGCTTATGATATAACAGCAATGTATGTCACCGTGCAGGAAGTCCCCCCGATGTAAGATGGACGCTAGCGTATGAATAGGTTGAAAGGTGTCTGCCATAGCCGCACGTCGACAGCTTCGGAAATGTTCGTGTCAAGGTCAATCGAGTGAGATTGGTAAGCCAAGCATTTCACTTGGGCTTTACAGCCCTAATGCAGTTGACTATATAGCATAACTAAGCACGTGTGCGCGGGAGGAGTCGCAGGCCGAAAAACGCTGGCGACTCCTCGTGTTCATGAGCCTTGAGCCCTTTGTGTCATTGATAGCAAGGTAAGGGGCAAAACCCAATGCAAGCACGCCAACGCAATTACATGTGTTCGCGTCAAGGCCTGCCAAGAAGTTCTGCAGCGCAGTTTTTGAATGTCTCGATCTAGTATTTGTACAATGAAAGCACAGGAACTGTATAGTCGGCCTCAGTCCCGCTGATTACGCCTCACGAAGCGATAGCTCACCAAATGTCTGTGCTTGTTCGACACGACCTCCGCACTCAGGGCGCCCGGAGCTCGAATGGTCGATCCCAGTATGCCCCGCTCCTCCCCCCCCCCCCCCCCATCAGAGGGCTTAGTGTCCATTAAACTTGTCACAAGAAGACGTAACCAATCAGCTCAAGTCGCACTTCAGGACGGGAGTGTAGTTTTGCAAAATGAATCGCGGGGCTGATCAGTGAAAATGCCTAACCTACCCCAAAATGTGCAAGGAGCACCCTCCCCATCTGAACAGGAAACTGCATTCTTCCTTCAGTTGTAACACAGTAAAACCTTGGGAGGCAGAAATCGCGCTTCAAGAATGCACCCAAAAGAGCTGGTAATTTTGAACCCGTGGTCTCTTAACCTAGGTCCGCAGCTAGTTGGAGGCCCTTTTCCCTATTAAATAGGAAACAACACCCCTGCTTCAGGATTAGCCCAATAGAACCCCGCGTGGCACAGAACGCGTATCAA
>NW_023596576.1:17127444-17167160 GCF_011947565.3 Pollicipes pollicipes
GTACCGATGATACCAGTGCACAAATCCAGGGAGTGCTGTGGTACACTGGTCACACGCCATCTATTTTTTTAACACGTGCCTCCTCCCGCCTCTTTGAAGTCGTTCCTCCAAGAGGCAGGAGAAGGCCACATAAGCCCATTTTCAAGAAAAGTCCAAAACAAATCACTGCTAGCTACTATGGACATTACCTCCTTCGCTCCAGCAGGTGACGGATCTAGCATTTATGAGCCATTACTGCGGCACACTCCACCTGCCCTGACAAAGAAAACGGCTGTCTGCCTCGCCGATATCGTGAGACGTACCTGGAACATTCCCTCCGAAAATAGCACAGAAATCTATATTCGTTGGCGATTAAACTGACTTAATGTACACGGGAAACTCTGCCACGTCTCACAAACTTAGGTCTGAGTGGTGTGTGTGTGTGTGTGTGTGTGTGTGTGTGTGTGTGTGTGTGTGTGTGTGTGTGTGTGTGTGTGTGTGTGTGTGTGTGTGTGTGTGTGTGTGTGTGTGTGTGTGTGTGTGTGTGTGTGTGTGTGTGTGTGTGTGTGTGTGTGTGTGTGTGTGTGTGTGTGTCTTCGAGGCTTTACGACGCACTTTCACAGCTGCTGAGGCTATATGGCGTCACTTGCCTCTCACCTGACAGGAAGGGCGACCATCACTGGAAATCGAAACCCGTCCCTCGGATTTCCCAGCGCATATCTACATCATCGGTATCCCAGATCAGTGACAACGTGTTGCCAATCAAATTCTTTCAACGAAAAACTGCAAAATTCATGTAACATTTGAGAAGCTGCCCTGATGCAGTTGTCATTTCCTCCTAGACCAAAAGCAGAGCCGGCTCGACATCAGTACCCTGAATTGCTCTCACACCCGCACAATACGTCCAGCACAACCAACGGCTCACACATGCAGGACGTCGCATTTGAAATGGCAATCGTAAGAGTGCACTAAGGATATGAAAGGTAGACCAAGTACGCGATTTATGGAACGCATTGTCGAAAATGATCAGAAATTTGGACTGGTGTCTTTCCCACGGCCAGTGTGGTCTGGGAGCCAGACATGGAGGTCTCTCCACGCGCCTAGTGGCCAAACATGTTGTAAGGCATCAGCAGGCGCCGGCAATTACGCATTTTGGATAAGAACGTTCTTGTTCAGGGGGCCGCTGTGCGGGCGTCTTGCTAAGCAGATGGACACTGACTTAAAACAAAAAACCGAAGGCTTATAAATATGTTATATTATGAAACATGTTCATGCATGTTTCCATATCTGTCACAGATCTTTTGAAATCGATATTTCAAATAAAACACGTGGCTTATCGCAGCCACTTAAGCCTATCTCACTCGCTTATCTCCAAGTGCCGTGTCGAGATCTTAGTCTCCATAATCCTTTCCGGGAAAGGTGCACTCATCGTCCTTGTTTCAAAACCTTTCTTCGCAAAGCCCAGCTCGAGTCTCCCGAGCAACTACTGCAACTGCCACACGTCTTCACAGGCTCAATTCTGGACGCCCACCGCCCGCCGCTGTGTTTACGCTTAGCCCGCGATCCATTAGAACTTTCGCTTCTCTATAAGCCTCTTAAGACATCTTCCACGACACTCGTGGCGGTCTGAAATCTCCCGTGATGTCTTCGTTTTAACAGATTACAGACGGAATTCGGAAAACATTCACGTTCACGTTTTCAAGAATTGCAATATCTATTATGCTTGCACCTCACACACTCCGTTGTGTGCTGTAGTTTGCGTTATGTAAAATGTACGGAATGCTTTTCTTTTATCTTTCGTGGTTATTACCATGGCTTAATTTGATGATGAGCCGCAATTGGACCTAACCGCCAGGTTCGGTGCGGGATCCGGTGTCTCTGGATGACAAATCCATAGCATTCTCCGGGACCCGGCGGTCAAGCGCTATTGCCTAGGCAATAATCTGACAATTCTGTTCAGCCAGGTCCGACTTGACCAATAGTAAGAGGCCGATCGGCCAAATAAACCATAAGTTACTATATGATAGAGAATGTGAGATCATTTACATCATATATAAAGCAAAGAACCGCAAACAGGGCCATTTTGGGCATAGCGTGTGTTTTTTTACCGTCTTTGAGCGATACGACTTGGTTCCCCTCTTGGCTTTATGTCTTTTGGAAGCATATGTTTTCGCAAAAATGACTGATAGTTTAATAATTATATTTCGCGCGGCATGGTAATGGATATCCCTGGCCTTGTTCCACTTTTACGTTTTCCAGTGTGACCGAAACGCTGGGAGCGGTTCTAGCTAAACTCTTGATCATCCAGAAGATTCATATCAGTTTGTCCGCTCCCTGCGATCATCGTTGCGAGCTGTATGGTCACCTGTTCTTCGATATTGATACCGTACAATGAATTTTCATGAAGTGCATAAATTGAACTGACCAATGCATGTAACCGGCCGGAACGTGACGAGGAACAGGCCACGTGACATAAGATCCCTGAGCTTCTTGTTCCCTATTGCATGTGCCATTTTTGCCTACGTAGGACACATGTGATGAGAGGCTTCCCGCCAATAAATGGGAGCAATTTTAATGACTTGCAAAATTTTTTCTCAATAGCGAAGAACATGGTATCACCCACTCATCCAGACGAAGCAACCAAATGCAAAAGAACATGGTGCATGGTATGCCCGCCTCCTCCGCTATATTGTCAATGCAACCGCTCTTAGCTTAGTGTAATTATCCCTGAATTAAATTATGTAGAGCACCCACTGTCACTTGCCCTTGAAGAACCCGCCATTTCAAATTCGTTTCCACATAGGCTCAGTCGCGTCCATCCCCTCCTACATTTGTCTGGTATGATATATGTGTTCTGCAAATGAGCGGTCTCAAAACAGCCAGACACGATTCGTGATGAACGAACGTTATAATCCGGCTTAAGGTTGCTGCGTGTGACGAATGTCTGGAATTGGTAACTTGTTTTCTATCCACTTCCGGGAAGCGTACGGGATGCCGGTTCATGTTAGCGGGGGACACGCGGTCAGACAGCCACTGGTAGCAATCAGTCGTCGTGCGCCAGACGGCAGTTGCTTGTTCATGGCGATGCGTTCCGTATGAGTCGAGTGTATCTCTGTTGTACCCATCCGCATTCTGCCGTGCTAAGACACTTGCTGTATGTCCACGGACCGAAAAAGTGCTACAGAACTGTGACAGGTGCAGTCACACATGTCTGTCGACGAGAAGGCATCGCATACTTTTTGCGAGAAACAAGCTGAAACAAACCGTCATTCACCAGTGAGACCCATCCAGCAGAAGCTGGTGATTCTAGAGCTAGGCAAGGATCCGAGTCTGGTCGGGTTCTGACTTGATTCCGAACTCATTAACATCTAAGACTCGCACTCAAGTGAAATGGTTCATTTCACAGATGCAGCAGGGTCAGACTCGAACCCGTGGCTGACAATGTAGCGTGCTCGGCCTGCAAACGGGCGGCGTATGCACCCTTTCTATGCGACAGGCGAGCGTGCATTTCGAACGTTATAGGAGAAAGTAGAGCTCGAGGGGTTCTGTTGCGACTCGATTCTGATACTGAAGATTCAGAAAATTATGTAAGCCTGCGAGTTTAGCTCAGGCTCATCCTTCAGTCTGTCGTCTTTTTCTCAATCTTCGGGGTGTCACGCTGGAAACACGCGAGGGGTAAGGAGCCTGGGCTCCCCCGACCGGGTCATGTCATGAAACGTACATGTGTCACAGCTGAGGCCGCCGCTGTGACCTTGTTACCTCTCTGTCCAGGATATTCGTTCAAAAAGACTGGGCAGCATTAAGATTGTTCTTAGTGCGGTGCAGGGGTCATCCTGGACCGCCGCAAGTTTGACCACGTATCCGACCTGCTGCAGACGCTCCAGCGGGTGACTGCAGCAGGCCGGCGGATCACAGCCTGTCAACTTCGCGCACATCTGCCTTCCTAATTCTGACTGATGGACAAGTGCGATTCTCCAGCCTTCGAGTCCGTGTCAACGCCACATGAGAAAGGGTGACCAGGCAGGGCAAGTTGCTGCACCTCCCCAGGCCGCGGTCAGAGGCCGGGAGGGCGCGGTGTGGGTACCGAGCCTCGGTCACGCACGGCGGGTTGGCGGATGACATCCGGCCTCTGTTTGTTAGGACTGCAGTGTGGCGAAGTTCAGCCACTTTGGTGCCAAGGATACCGCATGTGTTCATGCTATCGCGCATGTACGTTGGGTTCTACTGCCTGTTGCCCCTCCCCTCGCTCAGGATCGACCAATCAGCATAAAGACGGATGGCGGTCAGCCCAGCATCTGTGGACCTGCGGTGTGTCAAACCGGGCGGGCAGGTCAGGTGAGGGTTCGCGGTCAAAGGGCGACGCATCAACAGCAAAGAGAGCATGGCAGAGGTGGAGGCGGTGGGTGAGACCGAGGCCTGATGGCGTAAATTCACACTGATCTCCACGAAACTAAACTGTACGATTTTTACCACGTTGCCAGGCTGTGAAGCTGCAGCAATTGGCTGCTAGTCGGGTTGACGTTATGGCTTATGATCCACTTAGTCTTGTCTTGTTCTGTCCTGCCCTATTCTGTCAATCTTGTATGCGTGGACTGTGATATGTATGTCCAGGCAAGTGCATGTGTTGGCCTTGTACCATGACCCTGAGCAGGAATGTCCACGTGCTCGCTGGAATGCTTTATGCCTCTGCAAATACAAATGCAATTCAATAAGGCTACAGTTGGACGTAGCCATGTCAGAACGACGATTTATGCAGCGCGCAGCGAGCGAGGTGATTGTGAAGTTCTGAGAATATTTTCTCACCAGTTTGAATTTAATAGACTGCTTTCGCTTCATCGCCAGAACTACATGGAGAAGTAACAAGATTAGTGGAGATTGATTTCGCTAGTGGTTTCTGGATGTAAATGATAAAATTTATAGCGTTTTTTTCATAATGTGACGAATGGTCTTCCTTCATGTATCAAGGTTAAGACTTCTTTTGTCCGCCTTGTTGTATTTCCGACGTGTACTGCTTCGTGTTCCGTGAGTTTTTATAATTTTGGATAGTGTATGACGCGTTTAATCAAGAACTTGTATGTACATGACCATGTCATGGCATGACCTATGACATTTTGCCAATAAAAATGTTCTTGGTCCTAAGCCTTCATCAACGAAAGTTCGTTCATAGGAAGTAATGCAGTTGCAAGCAGCCACCATAAATATATGGAGTAATTAGCATCCATAAGTCAGGAGTAGCAGATTGCTGGTGAAAATCGGTGGACTGAATGGCGCCGCCGGTGCACGCCAACACTTGAGGCCAACAGGACTGCCGTCACAGATCTATTGTTGGCTGGAGCTTGTAATGGCGTGCCTACCGCTTCAGCCTACAACCAGGTGTCGGCAAGAAGCAGCGCACGTGCAGAGATCCGGGTGAGATTTCGAGCGCCTCGTCTCTCTTCGGACGCCAGCCTTGGACGGGGCAGTGTGGAGCCGATTTCGTCGCCTCACACCTCTCGCCGCGACCATCTCGTCAGCGATCCGTTTCGCTAACGGCAAACTTGTGATGACCAAGACTGCCGCGGGCCAGTTAGGGGACGCCCGGCCAATTGACGACTCCGACTCGACGACCTCGCCAGCGCCGTCGGGCGCGCAGGGTCGCGGCGGAGGTGTCGTCTGGCTGAAGAATGTCGGCGTACGTCAGCCCCTGTCAGCGATTCTGCGTGATCAACGGAGAGCCGCTGTGGATGGTGCAGTTGGACTAGTTCGGCGATTCTGGCCGAGAGTGCTGTGCCGCCCGGCTGCGGAGGCTTCGGGTCTCAAAGGGCTGACCTTTCGATTCACGTCTGTAATAATCCGGCAAAGTGGTAATCAGAGCGGCTTCGAGCTGTCCGGGCACCGCAAACGTGACAACGCCGGCACCGTAATATACTTTGGAATGCGGAATAACGCTTCCCTGCGTCATTTGACTCTGCGATGTTCTGTTCTCAGCTGGCGTTGCGCACCCCGTATTTGTAGTATGGGGAATACTGCGCTGGAGGGGTTTGAGGTGGATGTTCGAGGTGCTAGCGAGCTGGACACGAGACGTATTCGTAAGCTTGCTATCGGAAAGAAAGGCCTTTAGCTCCTTTTTTTCTTTTGTTGCTTTGTTCTTGATCATTAGACCAGCTTGAATCGACGAGTGCTCCCAGTATAACCGATGTTTGTGGTGTCGTGTCGTTAAGCCAGAACCTCCTGGCATCTTAAAGGTCGACAACTCAGCAAAACAGCTGCGAACTCATTAGGTCTCTGCAAAGTCGCACTACGCACTGTGACTAGCCTCTGAAATGGGTGACCTCCCATATATGTGCCTGCATGAGCACTGTGCAGCCACAAAGTGCTGATTCATCGACCAAAGAAACACTCACAGAAATAGAGCACACTGACCCTGCAATGGGATAAATCATGGCAATCAGGTGTCCCTTGGTGGTGTGCAGGTCGTAAGGTCGACCGGCCTGGCCGAGAATGACCGTGGAGGTCGCTGCCCCCGAGCTAGGTGGCTGGTCGTACTTACTCGTGTGGTGGCTGTAGTTTTGCGTGTCCAGCACCTCCACCTTGATGTCGTAGTGGTCGTGGGTCAGGTCGGGGCTGACCTCAATGCCTGGCGTCTCCCATTCGTACACCACCTCCTCGGTCCGGTACGAGTCTGGCGACACGCAGCGGACAGTGGCACTGGCAGCTGGGGCAGCGTGTGGGGGGGGGGGGGGATCATACACTACCTCCTCGTCCGGCACGAGTCTGGCGACACACAGCGGACAGTAGCACTGACAGCTGGTCCGCCAACGAGTCTAATTGAGTCTGACAGAGCATGACACACAAGTTTCACGGGCAGTGCGGGAGGGGGTCATACACTACCTCCTCGGTCCGGTCCGAGTCTGACAGCACTGGGTGAACCATCAGTGGCACGGAATAGCCCCAGGGTTACAGCGCATATTACGCATGTTACACCACCTACGCACCTTGAATGCCTGACACGACGCCGAACTGGATAAGATAAGATTGGTGCTTAAACAATCGGAAACATAGTACAGTTGGCTGGATAAGTCAGCAAATCGCTGCATGAAATAAAAGCTTCGGCAACGAAGCCACACGCCAGCGAAAATCGCTATCTCCTGGCGAATTGACCTGATGGCACCGAGTATTTCGCCAGCTAAAACTACCCGCGGATTTGCTGTCCCCCTGCTATCTAGTAATACGATATTACACAGGCTCTTCTACCCTTCGACAACTATATATATATATATATATATATATATATATATATATATATATATATATATATACATGGGGTTTCTGTGGACGTGGCATGGTCCAGAGCCAGAGGTCGGATGGGGAATTTAGGGATGGGGCATTTTGTGAGTGTTAAACTATTGTTAAAAACAGAATAGTAAAATAATGTCTGCTTTTTTGTAAAATAACGTGGTCAGGACAGGCCGCTAGATGGTGTTTGATTTTCTCCCCAGGTCTCTCGATAGCGTGCATTAACATGACACTGGCACTTTCTTTGTGGTAAATCAATCAAATTTATCGACAGATTTGCGTAATTTCTGACCTGAAGTGATATGTCAGGACGCGGAACAAAGAATCACATGGTATAAACATACTGTATCTGACAATTCCACTTTTCATTATGCGTTCACTTAAAAGCCTTACGTCTTCAGGGAATGCTGGCGACCCATGTGCCAGAGAATCCTCCGATTAATTTCATAAACGAGCGCTCGGACCCAGCCATAAGTGGCGATACATCTTGTTTCGCGCTGGCAGGCCATGTAGTGTTTGACGCGAGTCGTAAAACATTGCCCATTCATAACTCAGCCCGACGGATAAGGGGGTCAAGAAGCAGCTGCCTGACCATGAGATGTGCCCTCACAGCGCTAGCCTCCAAGGATCACTTCCCTGACTATGGATCGCGCCGGGAATCGAATTAAACTGAAAGAAAATTTTCTTAAAAGAATTGAACTAACTGTTTCAGTGGCGTGGGATGGATGAGCACGTCACCTCCTCAAAATATGAAATATGTTCCCAGCCACATGTGGTTTATCATTTTATGGCAGCATGAGCTGTAATATGTTGAATTTGACTGAACTGAAAGCAAATGAGCGGCAAAATTGGCATAATGGAATGAGCCCTTTGAGTTTGATAAATGCAAAACGGAGAGATGGCAATTTTTACTTGGCAAACTAGGTTACACCGGATCCTAACAATGCTACCCATGAACATACCAGCGACAAAAACATTTGATAATGAAGAGTTTATGCGTTCACACATCTGTTCACATCTTTCTAAGCATCAGTTTTTTGAAGTGCTGCATGCTCAGTCGATCAGATATCATAATCATCTCTCGTCGCCGAGTATCCTGCACGGGCATGGGGAGCGGCTTATTTGCTGTCGGCCTGTAGTGGAATGCGCTGCTGATCAGTGCCGCCGCTGGAACACTCGGTGCAGGGGTAAGGGCAGCAAACTGGGGATAAGTCATGCTAGAAGTGTCATGTCACAGAGCATGTCACGTGCACTGCATAACATTCGCCTGCAATCAATGGATTTTATCCTCAACACATTTCGTGCTAGGTTGTATTTACGTCGCGGAAAGGGAATATTTTTAATCTTATGATTATGTATTTTATATAACGCCTTGGCCTGGCGCCATATTCACCAAGTGATGCATGGTGGCGTGGAAAAAACTGGAGTCAACTTGCTAAAGGCTTTTTGTTTCATCTGCTGGAAACAGGTTCAGGGTAGAGAAAAGCCAATTATCGATGCTGAGCCAGCACGTCATTTTACTTCACGTGCGGATAACACTACTGCACGTGTACATTGCATGACAATCAATTTTTAAGCTCTCTCTTTGGTTGCACGCCAAGCGTACTGAAGAATAAAACTATTACATGAGTGGTGTGTGGGGGGGGGGGAGGCAGTATAGTGTCATGGCCGTTGCAACTTTTGTCACCCAAAACGTGATGCATTTGATTTTGGTTTGTAAGACTGAACTTAGATGTAATGTCTAGGATCTGAACTGACCTAGTTTAAAAAGAGTATACCACCTTTTTGGTACTTTTCAGTCATGCTTACATCAGACGCGTAAGATTTGAACAACAATACCCATTTTCTCGAAATGCTTCTGAATGACTCAGAAGTTTGATTTAAAGTAGCCAACCCAGAGGGAGAAATCTCATTTGACTACCTGCTCACCACAAAGAAGCACATTTAATTGCCTTCATTTTTCAAATATGTGTGTTCTTTAAGGTATGCAACACACTAGCGGTTATAATGTTTGTGTAATAAATGCTACGAAAGCTTGAAACACTATTTAGACAAAAATAGGTGCGAACATGAGGATATCATCTCACGAATTCAACGAAACGTTGTGCTACGGCTATCGTTTCTCTCATAGATTGCACTCATATCGCGTTCGCCCCGTGGCTCTTTTCGAGACGCACTTTGGCTTTGAGAATGCGACTATCCCACGACCCATATGATGCACTGGTTCAAACTTAAACCAATACGCTTCTCGGTAACAAGCCCTCGCTCGCTGGGTAAATCATAAACATTCTTTTCTTTCGTAAACGTAAACTTTGTTTTCCTTCGCACCTGTAGAGGTGCGCACGGAGGTTGCCATGACGACGGCAGTCTCGACAGCAGGGAAGAAGTGTAGTGTTGTTACAAAGCGTCACCAGCGTAATTTGGGCTAGAAAGCAATTTAAATTATGTCCTCATTATGCCTTGACGGTACTGCAGTGGCATTACTCCCATCACAAGTCTATCGCTCTAGCTTACGCTTTCTTTCTCAGTGGTCTTCACATATCATTCCAAAAGGCGACTAACTCTATTTATATCTAAAAAACGTTCCCTCTTCTCAGATTTGAATTTGCATGTGCGCTGTCGGCGATTCGTTAGGTCAGTCGGCGTCCATACCGATTTGCACTTCAAGCTCTTTAACTGAAAATGCTCATGTATTTTTGTAACAATAGTTGTGCAAACCAATCATAAACTGTAGCCTGATATGTCGGGTCAAACCGTGCATAAGCTAGAACATTTTCTTCTTCTGTAAACTGCTGTAAAAGTATAAGAATCACAGGCGAGAGCTTGCCTATATTTTCTGATAACCATGTGTCCATAACCACGCACCATAGTTCGTTACCATAGTCCTTCCCGATGACTCAGTTCGTTCGAGCGCCTGCCTTCTGATCCTTCCCCCGTGGCGGGGTGAGTTCGAGCCGCTTTAAGCGCTCGCTTTTTGCCGTTGGCAGGTATGAGCTGCGACTGGTGGCCAGCGACCGCGCTTGAGGTAAGATGACGCCAACGGGCAGGACGGACCGCGCGAAACATTGCAGCACGTTAAACTTCCGCCACAGATTTTTGCCGTTGACATGGAATTGCGCGATCGGTGGTAAGGGTCCGGACCCACGCAACAAGCATTGATAGCGTGAGCTCTGAACCCATCAATCTGTCCATGAAAAAAATGGGATCAGTTATAAAAACACAGCGAACCAGGCACAGTTTTCTCACCGCTGCACCCCTTTACGTAGAATGTTTTGGCGCTCGCCCTGATTCGCCGTTTTTCTAAGGCTGAGTGATAGGCGGCGTCAATGTGACCCCAGCCGTTTTCAAACTTAGAAAGATAAGGCCTAGAAAAGCACGCGAGTGGTTTAGTCTCAGCGGCA
Organism: Pollicipes pollicipes; assembly: GCF_011947565.3. Taxonomy (NCBI): domain Eukaryota; kingdom Metazoa; phylum Arthropoda; class Thecostraca; order Pollicipedomorpha; family Pollicipedidae; genus Pollicipes; species Pollicipes pollicipes. The sequence goes on from NW_023596576.1 coordinate 17,138,100, forward strand.
TCTCGTGATCGGTAGCAAGCTGAATGTTGCCATGTCATAATTAACCCGATTATGTTAAGTCAAAAGGCCGAATGTTCTTGAAAATCAATCTTTTCAGCTTAACACGCTCATAGGTGCGAGATAATGCATGGTAGCGCCCAAGTCTGTATGGACGTGTACCTTGTTCAATTCGGAGTACAATGATATGTAGTTCCATGCATTTTTTTTTTTGGGGGGGGGGGCATATTTATGGTGTATAGTTCCGTGATTGCAACAGTGTCAGCCCTGCGTGCGCGCAGGCCGAGGAATCGCCCGTCACCGCCCGACGCGCGCGCAGGCCGTAGCTCGCAACGCGGTGTTCCTTAAACCTCACCCTTCCGAAACCAGAAATGTTAGAGACGGGCTTTTGATGTAAATAAACGCTCAACAGATTATTTATAGGTTGCTGAAAATTTCGGCGCAACTTCACGACATGGCGGAGAGGTATCATAAAAAACCTTAGAGGTAATGTTAACCCCTCCCCTATCGCATGAGGGTTAAGCATTGAAGGAAGTTTCTTTCGAACTGCCTTTGCTTACCTCCTGCCTCGTGCACTGCAGCCGAATATCATTTTCATTATTTTATTTTTAGAGCCCCATACAGTGGCCCTCGATCGTTACGTTTTCAGCCTGTCCATTGTCAAAGGCCTTTTAGTGCTATCATCCGACTTGGAGAGCCGGCGATACTCATCAAACTCGGTGATGCGTAATGTTTCTGCCGCGCTGATATTGCGATGGCCTTTTCTATCGTGAATAAAAACGTCATATAGGGCTCGCCAGCTGTGTGGACTCAGACCGGAAGTCCTGTTCGTGTTGACCCAGTGTTGCCGGTGGGGTCAAACAGTCCCAGCGCACGCTAGCGTTCATGACTACATCCGGCTGTTGGGCCGTCTTGCCGTCGAGTCGGTTTCACGGTAGCCGCTGTGGATGTAACGTTTGGTCAACTTGTTGGCGATGAGAGCACTCAACCAAGCGCAAAAGGCAGGTGGGACACTCAAGTGATAGTTCAAGCGATCACATTGTTATTAGTAGCATACCACAGACTTTGAGCAAACTATTTACAATATTTATCAATCTCTCAATGTTCTCAAATTTCTGATCCTCTTAATGTAGCCGTGAAAATTTCATCTTAAGCGAGGACAACGACCAAACCGGCAGCTTAAGACTGTAATCGAAATTCCGTGACCTGGCCTGTCATGACGAAAACACAAATGGGGGACTTTTTCAGTTTCAGGGCGCTCCTTTAACTTTCCGGCCGCTCGACAATATGATAAGAGCCAACAATCATTCTGTTAGTTTTTTGTATTAGTAATTTGCTTTGCAAACCGTAAAAACAAGTTAACATGTCGTTTGACGGTGCTTCAGTCAACATTGTATTTTCACCACTTGTTTCAGTGCACATTTTCATATTATAAAATCAATATTTTTAATCAGAATTCATCCTGCATCTATCACTCATCTTCAACATCAGAGATGTAATTTGAATCGAAAACGATTGCGCACATTAATTGTCCCGTGATACATTATGTAGCGAAACATTCGGTCACATCAGGTCAAACGTGAAGCTGTAAGCCAACTTGAGAGACAAAATGATTAGCTGGCCCTTTGACGCAAGGCCAGCGATATGGGAACGATAACTGATCTTGCGGGTTTTGCACGTGACTCAGGGCACAAAATATACTTTATACTATGAAGGCAAAATGGTTCAATTCATTCTACATTCTAAACCGCCAAGTCGCATTGACACCACGCATTGATCTCTTGGAACAAAATTGGTTCGTGGATTCTTTCGCGCCTGAAAGTGTCACATGTCGACGCGTCATCATACAGGTAAATTTCAGTTTATAATTCAAGGCCACAAGTCACCTTCAGCATAAGGCTAACCTAGCCCACGATAAAGGCACATCAGGCAATTAAACGCTGATAGCACTTCTTAGCTGTAGAGCCTGCTGAATGCTTCCTGATTATTTTGGACCACAATCAGCGAAGAAGTATGAAAATTTTTAACGCGTCATTTCAGTCTAAAGGTTATCCTGAACGCGCCAATTTCATGACTAATTTGCTGATTACGCGTATTAGATATCACACAATACGGGCATAGATTTATGACTGCCTATACAATTCGACACATAACTATTGCGTCTAATTTTGCAATAAAACCGAAGCTATATTCATCTTTTTGACTCAGCATGACCTCAAAGACCCACATACCATAAAACATGCATAATAAAGAACATTTACGTCACTGTGTAGGTCATGTATATATATATATATATATATATATATATATATATATATATATATATATATATATACATATTCTTGCTTGCCTCTCTCTTTGTTCCTTTTCTGTCTCTTCCTCTCTCGCTCTCTTTCTCTCTCTCTCACTCCCTTTCTTTCTCTCTCCCTCTCTCTCTCTCTCTCTCTGCCAGGAGCTTGCAACATTCGAAATGGTTAATACCATAGTCCAACAGGAGCATTACCACATCGAACATCATGCATTATGCCTGGGTATGTGACTAGTCTAAGTGCACGCTTTTTAAGAACGAATAATTTGGCTGTACCTAGGTGTAACATTTCATACCTTATTCACGTGAACCTTATTCAAACCTGAGGACGTGCAGGATTCAGGACAAAATAAGACAAACTTTCAAGAGGTGCAATGCAACGAGGATGAACCCCTGTCACAGGAAAACCTGCACTGTCGTCACTTTCCGTCGTCATCTTTATGAAGGTTTCTTCAGCTCTCAGCAGCAGATTTTTCGGCCACTTCTCATTACGTTTCATGACATTTGCTATTTTTGATCAGGTGTGAATGCTATCACTCTAGAAACCAACTTCGTATCAAAATGTACCGGTATTTACCGAATGCATCGTCTAATGTGTTAGAAGTGCAAATGATGCGGGCTCCATTAAGCGTAGCTTGAAGTGTTTTAAATTTTGGTCGCGTTTTGCAACCCTCTTGCTAGCAACGCGTCAACAACGACCTTGCTGCGTCGGACAGTGACGAGATCGGATGTAGGCTTTAGTAGAATACAACTAACATTATTTGAGGGGCTCACAGCAGAGTGGACTGGTTTCTTACGCGATCTTTTATTCCTACGTGGGGCTGACGCATGCAGGCAAGCGTTCAAACATCCTCTGAGCGGCTGCCCATCCTCCTCATTCTCCATCCGTCCTGTCCATCCAAACATCCTCCACGCTGTCGCGCCGCCCGCGTGGCTGCTGCGCCGCCCCACAGTGTCACTCCGTCGAGCGGGGGCGGTACTCACAGTCCTCCAGGTGGACGACACAGTGCTGAGAGTCGAACGGGTAGTCACGGAAGCTCATCTTGCAGACTATCGTCACTGTGAGGCTGCAACAGGCGCCAACACAGCTCAGTGTCGATGGCGCTGAGACCATTGAATAGCTCACATGTAGCCTGAGTTGCACTACCTTGCAGGCAACAGCACGCCAAACACCAGGATCGGAGGTCGGCTTTAGTGAAGACTGCATTGCAGTAGCCATGTCGTATCACCGGAAAACAGCCGCCAATTTTCAAACACTAAAACCGTTATATTTTGTATGTGATTTCATGGATTCTGCTGAACAGATGTTGAAGGTTGAGCGCCTTGAGCATAGGAGCAGGGACGAGATGGGGGTCCGTTGGGCGCCATGTTACCCCCATTTTTCGAGAATGCTGAGCATTCTCCATGGCGACGCATGGAAAGAATCAAGCCCAGAACTGGTCTCGGAAACGCCACTTCCTGAGATGTTCCTCCTTCTGTGGCTTTAAAGCACTTCGCCCAAATTCCCGTAGTCAGTATTCTGTCCATTTTGAGTTGATTATATGTGGCGAAAAGCTATGTTGCCTCACCAGCTCGCTTTTGTGATCAAACTAACATGGCAAGCAGTGGAGATTGTCCTGATTATCTGAAGACAACTGACAACCGAAATTCCAACTCCTAAACATTTCCCCTCGCCGTGTTTTCATTAAGAGTTCTGTGCTAATTAGATACGTACAGCATAGAATATCGGATGAGCCCATCTAACTGCATTCGAAGGCTGCAGGCTTGCGAAACAAGCTTGTATATTCGAAGCCCCTTGATACGATCTGCGCACAATACAATGCGAATTGGATACGTACAGCACAGAATATCGGATGAACCCATCGGACTGCATTCGAAGGCTGCTGGCTGGCGAAATAAGCTTGTATATTCGAAGCCCCTTCATATGATCTGCGAACAAAAGGACAGTGGATGTCAGGTACGCAGCATGATACATGGATTTCGTTCCGGTCGCCACTTCACCCTGGAACTGGGATCTCTGGGATCAGCACCACCCTCTTGCTGAGGGGTGCTCGTTGCGGGAGCCTGGACCCCACCATTCAATTAAGGAATTTCGGGTTGAAAGTAAAAGTTTGCGATGAAGGCTTCACGTGCTGCAGTGCTTAGCACGATCTTTTTGCCCTCTAACGTCATTTGTCCTTAAGCGTAGCGTCTGCCGTCGGCCGCAGGCTATCCCTGTCAGCAATGCATGTTGAGGGTCTAAGGCGACCCGATCCCACCCCGCCAAGGGTGAATGAAGCGGAAGGCAGACGTTCTAACCATTTGAGCTGTCGGGATGGATTTTGCACCCATGGGTGCAGGCAAACCCCAAGGACTCAAGGGGGATGGGGGGGGGGGGGCAATCAGAATGTGGGGAATTATCTGACCTAAAATGGAGTTTTGAGCCGAGAGGGTGCACAACACGTGTCTCCTGCGATCAAATCCATCAAATCTTTTTTTTTAGGAATCTCATTTGGCAAAACTGGAAGCATGCTCCTGCCTTCCCCTTACCTGAACCCACGTACGCGTCTTGCAGACCAGAACAATGGAATCACAAAGAGGATAAAAGTTACACCCTATTTTTTAAAGATGCCTTCTGCCTGGTCGCATCCTTGTTATATTCAACTTCATTTTCACTATATACTGCTTCCTAACTTACTGAAAATGTCGGTCCGGCATGTGCACTGTGCAAAGTCTTCTCTTCCATCCCCTCTCATGCCATTGTATTATCTCTCTGTCCTCTATTTCCCCGTGCGCTATTCATTGTGTGCCCTTCAGGGAGGTACAGACACTCAGGTCATAATCAGCTAAATTACAATAGCTAAAATAAATGATCACACAACACCACTGTAAAATCAAACCCCATCGCCTCCGGACATCAGTCAGCACAAGGGGCTGCACACACTGCTTCGTTACTCCGCTGACAGTAACCGCAGGCGCACTGCAATCGGATCAGCCTGGGCGCCGCAGTTGACGCCCGCCCCCGCGCACCAAACTAAAACTAACAGTTTTAGTTTGGCGGTTCCGGCAGCTCGCGCGGCACGTGTGCCGTTCCGCCTCGTGGTGCCGATCCCCTGACTGCAGCTGAGCGTGGGACAGCCGGGCCGGCCGCCGATCGGCCGTCGGCGTGTGCCTGTCACCGCGCCCCGCCAGGGCCCGAATCGGCCGTCTGTCGTCTAGCGGCGATGATGGGGCCTCGTAGGTGAGCGTTCGTTTTCAATAGGCGAGTGCATGCACCGAGACATGCGTTGCTGTTTGGTGCGGCAGGTCCAGCGACAACGGCTACAGAAACGTCATTGTGTTTTGAATCGCTGCTTATGTGAGTGGAACTTTTCGTGTAACGATCGCCTTCCAAATAAGACCACGGTATAAACAGAATGCAGACGCTCGGGAAACGTTTTCGTTTTTGCTTTCTGTACCCAAGCCCGCCATCATCCAGCACACAAGTTTCGTCGCACATTTCACCAGATATCATCAACCGGGTAAGTGGTTCGCCGACGCAATGTCATCACTCGTTGGACCCGACATTGCAAACACTCAAATCTGTAGTTGATGGAGGCCGACCGACCCTGCCTCTGGTACCCTCCAGCCCCGCCATCCGATGGAGGCCGACCGACTCCGCCTCTGGTAACCTCCAGCCCCGCCATCCGATGGAGGCCGACCGACTCTGCCTCTGGTAACCTCCAGCCCCACCATCCGATGGGGGCGGACCGACTCTGCCTTTGGTAGCCTCCAGCCTGCCATCCGATGGGGGCCGACCGACTCTGCCTCTGGTAACCTCCAGCCCCGCCATCCGATGGAGGCCGACCGACATGCCTCTGGTAACCCTCCAGCCCCGTCATCCGATGGAGGCCGACCGACTCCTGCTCTGGTAAACCTCCAGCCCCGCCATCCGATGAGGCCGACCGACTATGCCTCTGGTAACCTCCAGCCCCGCCATCCGGATGGGGGCCGACCGACTATGCCTCTGGTACCCTCCAGCCCCGCCATCCCATGGAGTCAGCCGACTCCGCCTCTGGTAACCCTACCAGCCCCGCCATCCGATGGGGGCCGACGCGACTATGCCTCTGGTAACCTCCAGCCCCGCCATCCGATGGGGGCCGACCGACTCTGCCTCTGTAACCTCCAGCCCGCCCATCCGATGGAGGCCGACCGACTCTGCCCTCTGGTAACATCCAGCCCCCGCCATCCGATGGAGGCCGACCGACTATGCCTCTGGTAACCTCCAGCCCCGTCATCCGATGGAGGCCGACCGACTCTATGCCTCTGGTAACCTCCAGCCCCGCCATCCGATTGGGGCCGACCGACTCCGCCTCTGGTACTCAGCCACGAGGCGCTGCACAATGCCATCTGTTCCCGATGTCATCATCAGTCAAACGCCTCCCGCGTAAGCCGAAAGCGATAGCCCCGCAGCCGGTGACCACCTGTAAGCCAGTGGCCTCTCATCGACCCACCGGCTCTGTTTAAACTGGGCCTGCGTGGTGCGCGCCCCAACAGGTCACGTTGTGTCGCCTGCGCCACAGACAGCATAAGCACTTGGATGAGCAGGAATGTGTCTAAAAAGGAGCAAGCTGTGCTTGGCCCCTATTGCTTGATGACATGCAATGGAAATTTAAATTTATTATCTCTATGACGATCTTTGTGATGTAGGTTATAATGTATAGCTACGGCGGCATTACGTGTTAGGTCACCCGTGCGGCCGTGCTAAAGGGCATTCTTTTCAATATCATTCGTGGGAATGAAGAAAATGGGAGAAAATTCCCCATGCGAGAGCACGGTATATTAAGAAAGGCACGGTTTCGAGCACTTACACATACAGCTCATGTGTGAAACACATTCAATAAAGATTCCCTGTAGGTATGCATAGACCCGTGTAGTGAATATTTCACTATTGCAAGATCTCACGAACTATTCGTCCGTCGATCTGTCAATCCGTCACGTGCCACAGCAAAACGTTTCGAGTGTTTTTGCCCTTGCCCTCCGAGTATTTCTGCCGGAGATCTCCACTCGATTCTTTGGAAGTAGATTTATATGTACAGGAGATACCCTTTCTTAATATTAAGGATAGTTCGCACGCTTGTCGGCAAGGGTTTCCATGTCCAACCGTTGCAGCATGTGCAAGTAGCTTTCAGCATCACCAAAGGTGATTTGCAAGCCCAAATTCCTCCTTGGAATTGCTGGTATACGAGTAAGGGTCCTCTGATTGCGAGTCCAGCGCTCTACCAGCTGAGCTAGCCGGAAAGGACGTCTGCTCGTCTCGATTAATTTCATACGAGAAAGTATATGAAATTGCATTGCTTTCCGGGAAACATGACTGCTCTACCCGGTTACCTCAGTTGGTAGAGTGCTAGACTCGCAAAAGACCCTGGTTCGAATCCCAGCGGTTTCAAGAAGAGAATTTAGGCTGTGGCGCGTATATGGCTGAAAGCCCAACATCGTCCAATCCTTCGTAGGACTCTAAAGCACTTAGAGACGGCTGGGGGTTGAGAAGTCATCCGGCAGAAGCGTTGTGTACATATTACCATCCCAGACGGGAGCAATAGTCAGAAAAATCATTCCACTTATGATACTGATGCCTCGTCTCAGCCCTAAGATGCGTGCACCAACACATCTTCGGTCGAAACATCCCCAAAACAAAACAAAGGAGACATCCGTTACACTGTTCAGTCGGTGGCCATGTGCTTCATTTGCAGCTTCGTCCCATGCCAATCAAACTTGTCAGCTAACTCGATTAAGCAAGAAGTACACTGAGCTCACGGGCTTTCGCCAAAGCAAGTTGGGAGTTCTGATTTCTAACAACAATTGACCTCTGGTATGCCAGAAGGTACAGGGTAAATGACGCCATCAAGCCAATATTAGCTGTGTTGACTTGCCAGCCAGCCTGGTGCAGTTTAATCAGTAGATCAAATACGTCCAGAACCACTTTGCCTTTTGACGCCCGCAGGCCTGCTTGTGCGATTCTCGACTGACCTCCGCCGACTAGAATGTCTCCCTGGACTCCAGCACCACAATCAATACCAGCTCATGACTTCATTAGCTTGATTCAGATAAGCTGCACTCCCACGTCCCACGGCCCTGGTCTCTACCAACTGAACTTTCACATATTAGAGCCAAATCAAAGCTGGGCTGTGCCTGCTGCTGGATTTCTCTTACCAAACTTTTGCTGGCCACGCTCTCGTCAGCCGGACTCAGCAGTTGGATTCCACCGTCTGGCTTCCGCCGACTGGTCTCTGCATTTGGGATTCTCACAGGCTTGGCGTCCGTCTGCAGGACTCTCTCAGACATGACTTGCAGACTGGACATTCGTTCACCGGACTCTTGCACGCCGGACCTTCGTTGGCCGGCGACACGTCAGATGAATTCTTGCAGAGTGGACGCCCATTCATCAGACTCTTGCAAGGCGGACTCTTGCAGACTAAACATCCATCATCTGAACTCCCGTAGACTGGACATCCGCTCTCTAGACTCTCACAGACTGGTCATCCGTCCACCAGACTTGCAGACTGGACATCCGTCCACCGAACTGCTGCAGACCAGACCCTCGCGGGCAGGATATCCCTTGGCCGGCCTCTCGTGGGCCGAAGATCCGTCGGCCAGACCCTCGCAGAGTGGGCATCCGTCTGCCAAACTTCGGCATGCTGGACATCTGCCGACTGGACTCTCAACTCACGCCTCTTGGCGTCCAATGGACCGCATTACGAGGCGCCGATTCTCATCCATCAGAAGAGCGGGTGGCGCGATCTGCCCATCCATCATCGTGACGTCACTCAGCGGTCGCTGCCACGCCGCGCCGGCCACATCCACACCCGCTTCGGACTGGACAGGGCCACAGGGCTCCCCCCCCCCACAGCCCGCCGTTCCGGCCGGTCAGGGGTCCTCTCCGCCCCAGGTACCAGCTGCCGGCTGGTATGACTGCTGCTGGCACAGGCTGCTCTTCGTCCAGCTGCCTTCTCCCAGCTCCGATCCGAACTCCAGTTGCCAGCACACCAGTGCCACTGGCCGTTTCGGCGTCGAGTTTCCAGTTCGGGACTGCAGTCTAGTCTGGTCTGGTCTGGTCTGGTCTGGTCTGGTCTGGCCAGTCTGACCGGCCCTCTATGCCGGTTAGACTGCCGGAGATGCGGATAGCGCGTGCCAGTCGGCGCAAGTCACGCGGCGCGCTCGGCTCCGCGCCCGCCAATGGCGACACTCACTACGCCGTGCGATCGTGCCGTTTTGACTGGATGCTGGTGTTTCAGCGGAAACAGAGGCGCCTGGCTCACGTCGGCCGTGAAATGGAGGGCGGCGATCTGCCATAACTTTAATGATGCATGATTTCGGTGACATATGGGCCAACATAACTCCACTGTGTGCTGATTGCGTTGCATCGCGTTATAACGCAGCATGGCGGGAGAAATGCTACCTCATTGTTATGCCACGTCAATAACCAAACGCATGAATCGCTGTTAAACCGCTATAGACGATAGACGAGCACCGGGCCCCATGGTTATTGATCAAGGGCCAACGCCATCCATGCAATAGATGGGTGTTAATTTTCTAGAGTTATTACCAGCATATTGTCTCCCTTCACCCGTCCAATGTTTCTACTTTAAAATCAAATACCTGAAGACTGCAATGTTGTTTAGGAACGTGCGTTAGGTGTAACCAAAGGTAGGCAGCCAAAGCGGACACGTTAACGGGAGTGTTCCACATCTACATGAGGGTTTTAAATGAAACAGCCATCTGGAAGATCATTCGGTGCAGTTCACTGCCCTGCTATCTCAAGACCTAGGCCCCTCTAGTTTCTGAGCTACACGCCCGCGAATGTGTGCAAACTATTTCGTGCAGACTATTTCACAGGTCCTTTGGGCACGCATAACGCTTTAGCAACGCCATTCAAAGCCTACCACCCCATAGGCCATGCGGTGATCAAGGTCAAGACAGATATAACTGTAGGGCTGTTCGTGTCTGACTTTCGTGAATACGATTTCCAGATACAACGACCGTCAGTTGGCTCTCAATCAATGTTGTGTTAGGAACGATGACGAAAGGAAGCAATCACATAATGAGGAGCATGTTTATTAAACAGAGAAATTGTTTTGTCCAGTGCAGTCTGTTCTGCTTAAAATATATTATTAGCTGCATTTGAACTTGTTTCATGATATATGATGCTTGCGTCAAATATCTTCCAATGTAGGACATTACCTTTAAAGATGGCTTGTTACGAGCGGCTTCTCCGCTGCCGCTGACTATGAGGCAGCGATGAATTATGTGCATGTAATGATTATCTACAAATAGTTAAGATTTAAAGCATTCGATCCCCGCGTGCGAGATTGAGATCGCCGAGGGAAAGCGATGCGAGACCACGGTCTGTGAGTGCTGTACCGTCAGGATGTTGCTTCGTGCTTTAAGTCGACTGCGACGCGTAATAGTTTCAATCCCCACATAGGCAGCTGCCATCTAATGTTCTGCTTCCGAACCATGCTCATATGTTGTTCTGGTAAATTTCCAACCACTGGAACGAATATTTCCTCTTGTTATGCCGCTGCGTGTTTTACGAGAGTTAATGCATTCACATCAACTGTTTCAACGCAATGTTCGGACACATTTTCATGAACTGCGCGACGTCACTTGTTAACAAATTTGTTGCTTCGTGAAGCAAAAGCCTCGCAATGACATCAAATCATCACAAAGGTACTCACGTCACTTGCAAATTTATGATCATGAGAATTCTATGTGTTGTACATAGGAGCAAACTCACTGTTAGCCTTTGATGATCGGTAGCCGATGTCTGTGACCAGTTTTCTGGAACTCTCGATGTCGGGTTGCCATACCAGCATTTCAAACCACTCAAGCAATGTGGCGAGTTTGTGATCTGCTTTTAACTCGAAAGCAATCTGGCTGACATTCTCTTCGCCTTCCATTCTGTCTTCGCCAGCGAATACAGGATGCATTATTGAACGAGACGCTTCAAATCCAGCGACATAAGGCAACTGTCCGGACACCTTTGCAGAAGTGAGCTTGTAAGTTTTCTTGGCCTCACTGGCGGGCATTACCATGTAGTGATAGCGGGATGTTTATTTTCCTATTGCACGAAGTGTCTCAAATGTATGCAAGGAACGACACTCGTGTTTGCAAATCACAACATTCGATCCCACCGCATCCTTTACACTATGTGCAGACGTGCCGTATGCGTAGGCTAAGGAGCTTTATTGATCCTATGTTCTGCCTGATACGGAGACACCGGCTGCGACTCCCAGAGCTGGTAGAGCCTCCCATTATACCATCCTGACGGCACAGAGCTTTTGACTACTCACCGTCCGGCATGAGTCCTTCGACGCTGATTTGCGTAAGGCACAGAGTCTTCGGCATTACTCGCCGATGGCTCCGCGCCATACGATCACCGTCGCCGTAGAGTGCTGACACTATTCAGCGTGGTTCAGAGTTCCCAATGCTAATGCCCCGCTGATAAAGAGCCTCCGACAACCTTCCTCGTCTACCACAGAGAGTCTGAATTTATATTACGCGCTACGCTGGTGCTGTGACAGTAATTCCGTTCGGTACAAAGCTCTGACTCTAACGCCCTTCCGATGAAAAACATTCGACTGTGCTCACCGTCTGGAGCAGGGTCTCCGAGCTTTCGCCGTCTGGCACAGAACTTCTAACTCCGATCACCGTGCCGCAAAGGCCCTGACTCTACTTGCTGGATGATGCAGAGCCTCTGTCCCTAGTCGCTGGGTGGAGTCGGAATTGACAATAAAATATTCAGTCGGACGGACACAGTATTCATGTCTGTCACCACGCACCCAAAGAAACTTCTGTCAAAGCTCCTTATTAATCCGTTGAGACTACGAGAAATGCGGCACAGCTTGTCTAATGTTATGGCACCGAACACAAGTACGATGGGTGCCACATTGCATACTAAGAATTGTTCCAAAGGTTTGCTTAGAGAAATGATTCCTCGTCACTAAAGTGGTGGACGTCACAGTATCGTGTATGATATGCTTAGGGTGTCACCTGAAAGTACACCGAGCTGGGAAGAGGACAGAACATGTGCATTCTGACATGTGCTATTTTTCTGATGTTCACCGAAGTCCAAAAAAATTCCCTGCACTGTAGATGTCCTGGTCTTGGTGATCCTTCAAATTGCATTGAGATCATGCAGCTTAATTTGCTTCCACACTGTTCGCGTAAAGCCATGCAAGTACCATTCACGCTAGTGCTTATTCGACTGGCGCCTAATTTTGTTTCACTGCATTCCACAGGCACGTTACTCTGAAATGTACGGACATTCGGATAAGCAAGGGGTTACAAACTCATCGTTTGCCATCCAGTCCGTCAAAACAGCAGGTCCACTTAACTCTTGAAACATTTTTGTTTTGTCATCATGCAGTGATTCGCTATTTTACGTTCGTGCATTTGATTACATGGGACCGAATCATAAAATACCGCATAGGTGAAGTAACGAATAGGTACATGACGATGAAGCAACAAGGCATGCGCAGTGAAAAGTTATGGGAAATTGACAACGTTGAAAGTGCCAAACCATCGGTTTATTTTTCTCGAGGATTTCACATTTGGTATCGAATTGTGTCCCTGTCTAATAATGGTTACGCGAAAAGGGTTGTGGAGAAATTTTGTGTCGCTGCATAACCATTGAAGATAAACCAAAACAAAAAGCACAACTTCATCCTTGCGGATGCATCCCAGGTGTTTTTCGAATGCCCAGCATTGGCATAAATGCTAACGGTTTGAAAATTCGTGCATCGTACGCTCGTAATCCGTGCGTTCGCAGGCAGGTCATTCGACGAGACACAGGGTGGGGAAGGGGCAACAGCCCGGGCCGACAAAAAATGTGCTCCCTTATAGCCCACATTCTCCCGATAAAATGACTTGCTGCTGTAGTCTTAAAATGTCCGATAGATGAAAGACAAAGCGATTGCATGACCCAACCACTTTGCTTTGCACCGTTTCATTCCTCTCACAAGTCAAAATCTTCAGTATTCGGACCGGGGCTTTGCTTAGTGTGCCCTCCGGACACAAATACGAAACGGAGGGAGTGTCCATCACGTTTAGTCACCGGTGCGGCTGCATTGGCTACAACTTTCTGTCTGAATCCCAATTGACTGATGTGCCGGCTGTACAAATGATTTTATACCTTAGATATCGGTTTGGCGGATAGTACGCCTAATGGTCTCAGACATTGTTGAGTCGCCAGGCGGGACATTTCCCTGATGTCGAGTGCGCCCTGCAATGAAGTCATAATTAGAGGCTTGCAATGTGATGGACACGATGCCCTAAGTTTATACAGCTGGCAGTGGCTACCTCAGCGTGTCCTATAGTGGGGAACAATAGCGGTGGACCGAATGTTCACGATTGGGGCTTATGCCTTTCCCATGACAACCAAATGGAGCACATTCACATATGGTGACAGTGTTGAAGAGATAGCATGAGACTAATTGATTTGTCCAGTTGCCGTGTGACCAATCAATTTACCGTCCTCGAGCATTACGTAAATTAAAGTGCCGCCTACCAAATGATGATTAAATGATGTCACAGCAACCGCTACAGGGCGTCCTTCCGAAGGCGCCGGCGGCGGTGGCGGCGGTGGCGGAGGAACGTTTATGATGTCGTTAATGGAAGCACCATATACATCATCGTTAGCGATGGTGCGTGTTCTGATGCTTGAATGCTTGTAACGGGAAGTATATTTGCCTAACAAAAGTTATTTTTCTGAAAAAAACAAATAATTACCTCAAGGCATGTTGTTCATGTTGAAATTTGGCTCATCTATAATAACGTCGCGTCGCAAACAAAAGCCTAAATTCTGCGTGGTTTAAGGTGCATCCAATGTAACTCGATTCAGACCTTCGAAAACTTCCATGAAATTTCCGTGTCCTGGAGCATTTAATTAACTCTTGCAATGAGCTAATGAACCGTCGAGAGCACAATAATAAAGTTCTTGGTATATCGTTGCTTAAATTCAAGTTGTAACTAGGCTGGTGCCTGACTGCCAACTGGGGCGGCGAGACTATTGTGCAGAATCTTACGAACCTCAGTAAGCTCTCAGTTTGAAATCCTGAAATGGAATCTGATTAAGCTCACCGGGAAGTGATTTGGCGCCAGGTCAACGTTGGTTTAGCAAAACCTTATGCTTGTCTACTTTGCAAATTATTTAAAGTAACGTCTTGACGGGTCTTGATTTTTCATGATGGGACCTATATGTTTACTGTTTTGGTGACAGTGAAGCAGGCTCCCTATCGCGTCACGATAGCCGCGAGTCACGACTGAAACTCTTTCACTCAAATGGAACATGGCGGCCACAGCACCTTGTCCGCTGCTTGTCTAATAGTTCGGCTAAAATAAAACACGCCATCGCGACATGACAGCAGCTGCAGCTACGATCAAGCTCTAGAGTCGCCACTCAACGCATTTTAACAATGCATTGACGGCCATCACCACGCAATGTGAACCCGGCTACCACATCACTCAAATTGCTTCATTAAGAGCCCCACCATTTAGAATTGCTTCATGTAGAACCTCCACGCACCATCCATTTGCTGTCTGCTGCGGCAAACGATCATCTTACCTACGAAAGTAATTGGCTTCCACATCTTGTCGAATATGGCCGGGTGCAGATTGAACCACTGGCCCGGCTGCAGCGTCTCAGGTGGAACCAGCCGGTTGTCGGTCCAGTAAAACCTCAAAAACATCTCCGTAGCCAGCTCCTAAAACACAGAGGAGGAGCGGCGTGAGCTCACCACACTTGGAATACACAACCGTTCGCGATGCTCATGAAGCGAGCTTTTATGGAGAGACACGTGTTTGAAGGCCGTTGGCTCTTTCTGCGCGTCTTTGATGTGTGTTGGTCGATGTTGTCATCGTGCGATCATTTTCTCCTCTAGATGATCTGCAACGTCGATGACAATAACCAAGCAACATAAAAAGGCACAGCAAGACAATCACCTCCCTCATACACTGCACAACATCTCCATGCTGTGATAAAGCCTACTAAGCTGAATGCCAAGCAAACAAGGACACATCAGCTGGGGTTTAAATGATATTTTTATCGAGGAAAGGCATCGATTTAGCGCAAAGTATACAATTGCTTATGGTGTGGTGCCGCGTAACTGGTGTGTCGTACTCCAAGCGGAGAAATCAGAGTGCGTGAATTAATTATTTACTGCGCTTCTTTCCTGACTGGCAGGCGCGATACAAGCGCCAAATAAGACCGATGAATCTGTTATGTACTCCCACCGCGGTGGTGGCTGGACACATGCTGCGTTAGTCTGCTAGAACAAAGTTAATGGGCAGCCGCACTGAATGCCTTTGAATGAACGTAAAAAAGAATGGTGCTTGTTTAAAGGTCCTGGAAAGTGTTGCGACTTGCGACAAATTAACAAAAAAAAACTATTGCGACAAAAACGAATTGCGCCGTGAGCAGACGCATATGGGACAGGGCCATTTCATGTTACTAATATTTTGTCGTGTTCTCTTTCACTCACATCACTTTCAGCCTATTTCACCTCGAGTAATGTCTTGTTAAGCCGCCATTGGTCGTTACCATGACACCCGGGCTCATCTAATGGGTCCTCAGGGAAGGAAAGGCTCTTGGCGTGAAGTTCTAAGCGAACTAGGTAGCCGGTGGTCCTCGTGCCGATAATGAACAAACCGTTAGTGGCAAATATATGTGCCCGGTGAGTGCATCACGGAGAATGTTATGAGTGTGATGCGCCTCGCAAGCTTGTGCGCCAAACCATTACAATGCACTCCAGTCTGATATGGCCTTGTGCCGCGTTGTCGGGTCGCTGCCGCTGGCGCAGAGGAGTGGCGAGTCTGCTGTCAACTGCAGTTGCATACGCCAGGATACACCCTGAGCGAATGCAGTAGCTGATCGAGAGGTTGCATATTACCACTTTAACTGGTTCATACAATTTTTTAACAGATAAACGGCGGTCCAGGAAGGAGAAAGTTTCGCCACGTAGTAAGGTGGGCTAGGCCAGATGGAGGTCCTTATCTGTCTCCATTCTCACCGTGAGTATCGAGCAACGTATGTTGCGTTCTTGGAATTTGTATGTGCGTTTTAAAGTCAATGTCAGAATGGCATATATGAAGATACAGATCGCAAACAAGCCTGCAGGGCACGGTATGTATTGGCGCGATGTCGTTCCCTTCTATCTGAATCAACAATAGCTTTACTATTGAAAAACATACTTGTTCGTCATTAGCTTTTGAAGAACTGATGAACTCGGTGCAGTGCATTTGGCGAGCACAAAATTGATTTTTATATATCGTGTTCTTTCTCAATAAATCGAATTGTGATTTGATTAAATTACCGTTGAATAGTCTTAAAAGCATTGCTGTCACTCATGCACACAAACAAAATGCACGTTTCGTACCTATCTTTTCCTCTTATATTCCATGAAGTTCGAAGCCGGTACAGACTTGAGATTGCTATCTCCACCCAATATGTGATGCTTACAACACGTGTTTCATACACTAACTCACTGCATCGGCCATTGGTAATGTAGGTCAAGTAAACGTGGTGTCCATATTGCGTAATGCATGGAAACAAATGAGCTAAGAGATGAATGATGACTGCAGGTTTCTTTTGTTGGGCTCCTCATCTGACTTTTCGCATGCCTACCAAGCTATTTCATATTCGTGTTCTATCCTTGGTATGAAGAAAGCTTTTCCTGAAAAGAGTGCACATACTGCATGCAAAAATGCGGTTGCTCTGCAGATACTCTTTAGTTATTTCGCATATAAATTAAAAGCATTGGCCTGTATCTACTTGTCAAGGTATACTCATGTTTGGTTATTAATCATTAGATGCTTTATTACCAACGATTGTTAACAATTAATATTTCGCAGTTGGCTGTTTTAACAAAGGAAGCCCTGCGGTACTGAGCTGCTTTTTGAAATTATCCAATAAAACATTTAAATGTAAGATAAGCGTGACGAACTCAGGTATTACAAAGAACGACTTCAACAACGATTAATTTAGCAGGAACTAAGGCACTGGGTACGAATTCCAGAGCGGACGCGTTGTCTGGCCCGACTGAAATGGAAAGGTCAGCTGACAACTGGCCAACGAGGGTCAACCCAGGCCCGGGGTGGGCGTGCCGCAGCATTGTGCGACACTTAAAAAACTCCGCATTCTTGTCTGGCGCAAGGGCGGAGGCAAAATTATCCGTTGGATTGGGCGGTATGACTTGGATGGTGGGTTCCAGGTGCACGCAACAAGCTATGCTTATCAGGTACTATGAACCCAGTCACCCATGCAAACCATTCGGAATAAATTTATATTCAAAATGAACCTGTGAGGAAGCCTCAGTTTTTAGAATCAGTGAAGCTTTAGCTTTATTTATAAGGCGGTATTTCGATGAATCCCAACAACTGTATTCAAAAGTGTAATGAAATACCATGTTCAGCGAAAACCAAATAGTGCTAATGAATGTTGCATTGGAAGATTAAGTAGACAGTGGTGGGTAAAATCTGAGTAACCCGCAAATGACAATAACTAACAGATGACTGAATAAATTTTAGAAACATCTGAGATTAAGTACAGCAAATAGTAGAAATAGTCGCATAATGATATAGACGAGTAGGAAATGCAATGTAGTAATCTGCCATTGCGCTGCTTAAAAATCGATCAATCTTTTTATGTTTACAAAATTCTAAGCTTAAGGTGACAGTGCCAAGATTTGAATTGCATCGGCCTAAACACCATTTCAAAATTGTTTGCATCAATACAGATGTTGCCCGAGTTGCGTCATCTACTTCACAGATGGCGATGGTGCTCCACGCTGGATGGATAGGCTGCACCGCAACACATTGTTGAACGCGCGGCACATGTCGGCATGACATCGGGCTGGTGCTGTAGATCCAGTGCCAGTGGTGCCAGTGGTGCCAGTGAGCCAGTCGTGAGGAATCGTCACGCTTGAGAATGTGGTTCGGTGTGAATTACACCCAGGGGGTAGACTAGATATAGTGCTCGGGGATATATTAGTCGCAGGGGTAGATTACATACAGTGATCAGTTACAGATTAAACGCACGTCAATGGTTTCCGATTTAGTGGAGATTCAGACTCCTAGCTATAAGAAGAAAATGGCTCAAATTCGGAAATTGTCCCCTATTTCTTTCCGAGGGTTGATTCGTCGTCCCGCTAAGCCACAACCAGCCTATTTGTCGAGACTGCATCCCCGAATGGACGTCCTGTTTC
The DNA here is from genome assembly GCF_011947565.3 of Pollicipes pollicipes. Lineage (NCBI taxonomy): Eukaryota > Metazoa > Arthropoda > Thecostraca > Pollicipedomorpha > Pollicipedidae > Pollicipes > Pollicipes pollicipes. Next base: position 17,156,625 of record NW_023596576.1, read on the forward strand.
TTTAAGTTAAAATCCAATCGCCCATCTTGACCCCCCACCCCCGCCCCCCCCCCCCAGTTATTGAATCAGAGACGTCATAGGTAAGAGTAAGGAGACAAAGGATTATTATGCACTGTCATCCGGTTCCTCGCCACTTTCGAGGCGTGCGATGTGCAGAGACCCTCACTTCAGGGTCCGTGCATGCACTGGGACGTGAATGATATCTGGGGAGGCTGTGAGACCGACCCTACCGCAGGCCAAACTCACATAAAAGCACAACGCCAGAGGGTGAAACGTTGCCTAAGTTCTGCGTAATGTTGTTCCACCGGCCGTTATTTTGTATATGGGCCAATGTATAAAACAGAATATTCGTTGAACGTGTCCATAGTCGAGATAAGCATATCGGGATCATATACTATTGAAATTCATATACCATTTAAGCACGTTGCATGTCGTTTTATGACAGACATTAGGACAATGAGGAAAGAAAAGACTGAAAGCTTTTATCAGCTGACAACACTCTAAAAATGTCCCCGTTCTACATGATTGGGACTTACATAGTTGACACAAGCTAAACTTTGAAGATGTCTTGACACGAGATAAAAAAGACACAATATCTTTGCACGAAATATCTTTGTGTGCTGAACTTCTTATCAGCGCTAGCAAAATTTGGCCATGTGGCTAGCAAACTTAGCCAATTTTGCATGTGTCAGGGTGTCTGGGGCTAGCCAATTTAGCCATGGGGTGGTGGTTATGGCTCCCCTGACCCTTGATGTATACGCTAAATGCTGGACGTTCTCTCAAGATTCGGTTCAAATTCAAAGCAGTTCAAAGGAAATTTGGCATTCGTTCCTCCCCTTTCTTCCCCTGAAAGAAATTCTGTCTACGTGGCTGTATTAACTGAAATTCACTCCATATTGTTGAGGCGCGAAGCAGCATTCATTTGTTAGCGGTGGAGGCACTGACGCCAGCAACGTCAGAGATGTTCTACCCTTCTACAGCGAGCGTACTTATACCCAATTCTTCACGACTCCAGGAGACATGAATTATAAGGGTCTGTAACACAAAAAACGCACCACGGAGCGAACGCAGAACTCGATGAGGAAACCTGCCATGATGAAAAGAAGCCAGCGAATAGCCTGTAAATCAATAGGCATGCTCACTTTTGTGTTGCCTAAATGGGTTTGAATTAGACATGACATTATCCATGCACATCAAGGCATTGCTAGTTGTGCTTTGACGTCATGGCCAAGGCTCGGCGTTGCTAGAAATACAGTTTGCAGTTTATTAATTGGGCTGCAAATTGGTTGACTAATTTAAATATACTGATTGTGAAATTTAAATACCCAAACTGTTATCACCTGGCTTAACCTTGAAACCAAAACAGGAAAGATTGAAGGAAATATGGCACATTTCTTTGTACATCTAGATCACAGATTAGATGGGTCAGAGTTGGTCAGTGACGCCACTTTTCTCCAAGCCTTTCTGTACAGTTCAGCTTAAGATAGTCGCTCCGGTGGGAGAAATGCCAATTAATTCACTGCTCACCACTATAAAAGAAATACATTCTTGTCTTTCGCATAATGTGCATTATGTAGTGTTACCAATACACAAAGTGGCCAACACGTTCGTGCAATTAATGGCGTGGGAGCTTAACACTGTCTTGCGTGAAATAAATGTACAAATAGGTCATTATCACATTATTTTAACGCAGCGTTATACTATAGCTTTGATATTCCCTTATGGCGTTAAGCGCAGTGACACTTTTCGAAGAGCACATAGGCTTTAGGAGGCCACGTTTGCTTCAATGCTCATTTCGTCATAAGGCTGTCACGAAGCAAAGAAGAAGGCGTCGTAAGACAAAGAAAGCATACACCAGCAGCAAGTGCTCTAAGTGTTCAAAGTGTTCTAGTGACGGACATGTTTAGATTTCTACCAAAGGGCGTCTCGCTAAATGACTTACGCTGCCCGCTGTGTCAATCATAAACGTTAATTCCTTCTGCCATCATCCATACTCACAAATGGCGGAAGACATTCTGACCACTACGCTTCATGTGAACCAGAAGCCTGAGCTGTTGTTGTTCGCAGGAAGCCTTTTCATTTAGTATGCCAACTTTCGTGCGACTTTGAACGAGTTTGACGTGAAATCCTCGCGTACAGTCGTGCAGGCCACGACGGATATTCCACTTGACGCTTTTGTATGCGCCAAGATTGTCCATTTCAGAGATACAGTCTGAAGATACACAAAAATAAGAATTCTGGCACTGTGCCGAAATACTAAGTGCGCAATTTGGACTTATAACGCAAATCAAGGTGCTTGTTTTGTCTTTTTAGTGCTGAAATTGCCTCTGAAATATATTGAAAAGGTACCACACTTCATTTAAACCATGAATTCAAATAGTCGTCGTGCGATGTCCAAATTATCATAGGTGTAGGAAATAGTTAACACCAGTGATGTGCACCAATACTGAGACGTCTGAAACGCCGGAAAATGCGATGCATCACTCAAGCATTTTGATTTGAATAAATGCTTATGATATAACAGCAATGTATGTCACCGTGCGGGAAGTCCCCCCGATGTAAGATGGACGCTAGCGTATGAATAGGTTGAAAGGTGTCTGCCATAGCCGCACGTCGACAGCCTCGGAAATGTTCGTGTCAAGGTCAATCGAGTGAGATTGGTAAGCCAAGCATTTCACTTGGGCTTTACAGCCCTAATGGAGTTGACTATATAACATAACTAAGCACGTGTGCACGGGAGGAGTCGCAGGCCGAAAAACGCTGGCGACTCCTCGTGTTCATGAGCCTTGAGCCCTTTGTGTCATTGATAACAAGGTAAGGGGCAAAACCCAATGCAAGCACGCCAACGCAATTACATGTGTTCGCGTCAAGGCCTGCCAAGAAGTTCTGCAGCGCAGTTTTTGAATGTCTCGATCTAGTATTTGTACAATGAAAGCACAGGAACTGTATAGTCGGCCTCAGTCCCGCTGATTACGCCTCACGACGAAGCGATAGCTCACCAAATGTCTGTGCTTGTTCGACACGACCTCCGCACTCAGGGCGCCCGGAGCTCGAATGGTCGATCCCAGTATGCCCCGCTCCTCCCCCCCCCCCCCCCCCATCAGAGGGCTTAGTGTCCATTAAACTTGTCACAAGAAGACGTAACCAATCAGCTCAAGTCGCACTTCAGGACGGGAGTGTAGTTTTGCAAAATGAATCGCGGGGCTGATCAGTGAAAATGCCTAACCTACCCCAAAATGTGCAAGGAGCACCCTCCCCATCTGAACAGGAAACTGCATTCTTCCTTCAGTTGGAACACAGTAAAACCTTGGGAGGCAGAAATCGCGCTTCAAGAATGCACCCAAAAGAGCTGGTAATTTTGAACCCGTGGTCTCTTAACCTAGGTCCGCAGCTAGTTGGAGGCCCTTTTCCCTATTAAATAGGAAACAACACCCCTGCTTCAGGATTAGCCCAATAGAACCCCGCGTGGCACAGAACGCGTATCAAGATTACGCCGGAGTAACAGTGAGTGAAGACTTTTGACGCAGCAGTTGTCGTTAACACGCGCCAGGGTGGCCAGTCGAATACACTTTGTTCGGGGGAGGAAAAAAGACCCTTAAGACCCCCTGAGATCTCAAAAATATGATAACTAGAGAGCCTACATCCACTGGGTGAGTTGCTATGCATGTCAACTCACTTTTGTCCTAATTTGAAGGCGCTGGGTCATGGCCTTGGTATCAAATAAGGTCAAACTAGGTCAAACTCCAGACTGGTGTTCAACGTGCCCTTAGACCTTCTCACGCAACATCCGTGAATCTAGATAACTGCTATAAGGAAAAGGTCAATGGTGTTCATTTAAGGTAAGTGAAGTTTGTGACATTTAGAAGGTTGAGGTGATCAAAATCCTAAGAGATTACTCATGTTATCACTCAAATAAGCGTGACAGATTATGCTAGGTGCTATGTTCCTTAAACAAAATGTTGATCCTGGCAATTTTAGGTAAGAGGCCCACGCTGACGTTGGAAAAAATGTCGCGCCCTTGTCATACATAAATTCGAAATGAGCACCAGAAAGTACCCCATAAAGCGATCTCTTGAGTGGACCGGCAGGTTAGTTTTGACTTTGCTCTGGCCTTCATACCTGACTTTAGGTCAATGCAATATTTTGTAATTTTAAATTCAGTTGGTGTATTGCCCACGAAACTATTTCAGGAGCGCATGGACGTGTCTAATATTCTGTTGTCGCATCCTGGGCGAAATGTTCCATCCAAGCATTCCGAGTCTCGACCCAAGCCGTGTTTTAGGCATCCGCTTCACGGACGAAAACCATATCAGACACAAACACGTGCGCACGCACGCACGCACACGCACGCACACACACACACACACACACACACACACACACACACACACACACACACACACACACACACCACACACACACACACACACACACACACACACACACACACACACACACACACACACACACACACACACACACACACACACACACACACACACACACACACACACACACACACACACACATACCTCAGTCAGGGCTCCGACCGAGCGCTGACCGACGCCGCCGGGAAAACTGACCAAGCAGCCACAGTTCTGAACCGCCGGCCAACACCACTCTCTCTACCGCCGATGCGTGCGATCAAATGGCCTACGAATGAAGTTTACCCTGGCGGGACATACGGCCGGGCTAAGGGTATGCAATAATTCGTTACATTTGCACCTTCTTTTTGGGCTGGTTGCATCCCTGTAAGTTGTGGCGGCATGCGGAACGCCGTCTATTACATCGCACCGGCCCACATAAGCGGCGCATGCACAACGACTGAGGCCCACTGACGTGCCGTTGGTGGCAGAGTGACATAATCAGAAGACGACACTTGACGCAACCAGGAGTTCTTACCGCTGATGACGACTGCATGCATGAAACAAGTTCATATTCCATGAAGCTCAGTGGGCGTGTTTACGACCGTCTACACATGCACACTGAGCTTTTATAGCTTCAACCCAGTTCTACCGGGCAGCAGGCTAAGAGAAGGACAATGCGATTCCAATATACATCGATCTATAAAAAATGACGATGGACTTGCAACACTGGTAGAAAACATCAGTGCCCTGAAAATACAGAATGCAAACGGGGCACACATCTTGCGGAGGACGAAATGCTGGTAAGGCTTCAGTTAACCACGATGGCTGCAACAGAAGTGGGAGGGAAGTAGGTACGTAGTAGGTAAATAGTTACGCACAGTCGCAGTGAGAGTCGGATGAATGCGGCAGCGACTGAGAGACCTCACCTAGGAGGGGAGAGTGGGTGTGTGTACGAGAGAGAAAGAGAGAGAGAGAGAGAGAGAGAGAGAGAGAGGGGGGGGGGAGAGGGAGAGAGAGACATGAAGGTACAAACGACCGCTATGTACAGTGTACGAATTATTGCCATTAACATGCTGGAAGTTTCCTTCATATCACTGAACTTGACACAGGTTTGAATGACCTGTTAAGACGCATGTTTTTAAACGAATCAAACGTGCACACCTAGCTGCAGGAAAAAATCGTGCACCCTTTTACGTCGCCCTTTTTGCTGAAAGCGTCATAATTTTTGGCAGCCATCGCAGCTGCACACATGATATGATTTCGTTTTGCAATTATATTCCCTTCATGTGTTCTATCTGAATCATATTCACTCGTCGCATTCATGATTCTTCTCCCGTTCTAACATTATCCAATCTGCCTTTTGGTAACGCTGAGTATCTTTTGGGCAAAGATCAATCCAAGGAATTTTGGTTGCACGTTTGAATGCCTACCAACAGCCTGTTTTGTCATATTTGGACATGACCAGTGTTGGCTTATGAATTGCAGCTTTTTCGCATGACCTAAAGTCTAAAATGATTTCAGCGAACTTTTTTTGCCTAAGGTATAGCTCACATTGCGAGAAGCAGCCAGTCTTGCATCCCGCGTTGAGCACCCGTAGGTGCGTTTTACACGTTAAACTTTTTCTAATAATTTAACCTGTTTTTAACCAGCGCCCGACGCGCGTTGAAAAAACGCCCATGTAAACACACCGTAAACAAGATACATCATCCGTTGGAATCTAAGCAGCTGGCTTTGTATGTCTTTGAGTAAAATTGATTAATATCTTATTATTCATGTAAGCAGATGAACAGCCCAGGGACGATCTTATTCACCCCTTTCACTCAAAATTTCAGTGTTTGGTATCGCATGCGTTAAGAAAAGAAAGGAAATTACATGGAAAGAATGGAAAGAACATTGCACTGTGGTCATAACATTATGACTATTTGTCACGATATGATGCTCACGTCACACGATCCGAACAGTTCAAAAACAGTGGTAAATAGGTAATCCAGGGAGGGGCTGAAGCAGAATGTAAAACTTGACGACTGATAAGAAAATTGGGTCGTCCAGGTTACAGCTTAAGATAAATCTTCTGGTGACACTCATTCATTTCGAAACATACTTAAAAAACGGGTCATACCGAAAGAAAATGATAAAACATGCAAAAAGGTGGCCTGTAACTGTCACTCACCATGTGTTCTTCGTTGATGTCTTGAATGTCTCGCACCTTCAGGCTCAGCGAAACTTTAAGGGGCTGACCTGGAACAACACAGAACAGAAAACTTCTGAGAACCTGTTGGTTTGATCCATTTACGGCATTATGAAGCCACAGAATCATAATAAAATTGCATGAAGTGGTTTTAATTTGCACATATACGACAATGGAACTACATGAATAGCATCCAACTCGTGTTTACTTCACGTAATAGCTTATAGTCATTGAACAGCCAGGAACTTACCAGGAACCAGGAATTTAGGTATTTGCGGTGAACCGACCGTTCCCCTATTGCGTGTGTAATGTTATGTGCAAGGTAACAGTGGCTGGTATCAGGGTGTGTATGGGGCGGGGGAGGGAGGATTATCCCGACTATCTAAAACAGTGATTGATTGTTCACAGTCCTCGCTGCATTTCAAAAAGGCAAACTTTGAGTTATTGCAATGGAGAATTGCAGTCTTTGTCTGACATCAGCAGGTCATTTCAGGATAAACAGATGGACAATTACTTGAAGGGCAGGAACTGGGACGTCGTGGGCCTATATATAACTACAGCACTCGCTCGAGTGCTGCGGTGTAGGGTGAATTTCACTTCCCCTGCATTTTCCAATGCCTCTCCCGACTGGTCCAGCGTAGCCAGGCCAAACTGTGTCTAGTTGCAGACAATTAAAGGGTCAGTTTACCAAATCATATAGAGGTGCCTTATCAAGTCCGTGACCAGTAGCAGGTCAAAGAGGCCATGCCTTTCAGCGAAGGTAATGCCCAGATAACTTTCAACCTGAATCGACGACAACGTGTTAGACAAGGACAATTGGACTCAGGCTTATGCCGTATTCTGTTGACCTTGGATCAAATATTAGGGTCAGAAAAAGCCAAAATCAAACTTACTTTGTGCCCGGAAATTTGGCTAATGGGTAGTTTTGCCGCTTGTCGAATTCCCTGATCATAAGGCCGTCAACAGATTTCCTGACTTTATGACGTTCAGATAAGGCTACTGACCTAGGCTGACCTTGATTACTTTTTTATTCGAGGAACATGGCGCTTCAGCTAATTCTTGCTGTCGCTTATAACTCCATATGTTGAAATAATTTTTCAGGCTTTTGGTCGTTTTAATCTTCTAAATGTCAGAAAAGGTCACTCGCTTCATACGCCACGAATTGCCTTTTGCTCGGGAAGGGTAACTAGGCAACGGCTGGTTGCGTGAGGAGACCTGGAGGCACTTCGAACACTCATCCGGAGTTTAGCTTTGTTTTACCTTATTTGACCCAAATGTCACGGCCTCCGGCCATAGGAAAATTGGTGCCCCCTAAATATATATATATATATATATATATAAATATACAATATATATATATATATATATATATATATATAATTCAATCTGGTCGTCACAATCCATGGCCACATTCGAGCGTAAAGCTTTCATCTCAAGCTTCACCTGTCTTGGCAGCTTGTTGCAGACCGGGCGTTTCCGGTCAAATCTAACTGAACCATCGCAAAACTAACTATGGTCTGACCGTGGTGTTACCCCCACTACCCTTACATTACTCCGCTGCCTTCATCATGGTAAGCCATATTACCGATGGTCTGTACATTCAGGCCGAGGGCAATCCATCCCAACCGGGTCGCATCAGCCTAGACAGCTATCCAGCCCGCCTGCCGTGGCCGCGCGAAATAAATAGCAAATGAAGATTTGAGAGGGTGGTTTATGTGCATGCGGTAACAAGCAGCTTTACCCCTGATTCAGACTCACGGGAATCCAATCTCTTCGGACACAAAACAATACGGAGCCGAATAATGATTCCGATGAAACTAACTTTTCGAACGCTGGCTTTAATCGACTATTGATTTAAGCAAACTGCCACGACTGATCCGGGCCCTGATTCTCAGTTTAGAAAATGGTTTCTGTATCTTGAGTCCATTTTGCATCGACATCGAAATCTACAATCAGAGCTTTTCAGAATTTCGACAGCTGGTGATATCCAACCACAGCTGTTAAAGTGGTCATGAATTGCGTGATGGCTAGATGCAATATAAATTTACGAGCGGCTGTGAATATTCTACACAGCAAAGAAGATTGGGAACGACAGTATCAGTTGACGATAGCTTCAGTTTGTGAGTGATCAAACAAAATTCATTTTATGAGACTACAGAGAGAGAGACGGTTTACTGAGAATGGCTTATTATAATTTAAAATACATGGCTTCGAGTATCAACTCATATAGCACACGTGCACAATATACATATAAAGTAGGATACTACTTGGTTGATAATATATATATATGTGTTTATAAGAGTGGTCATAATTTGGTATACCTGATTTGCCTAGTCACAAATCACAGTAAAACGTTTGGAGTGTAGTTGCGCTTCTGCTATTTCTGCCGGAGATCGCCACTCGTTGCTTCGGAAGCAGATATCCATGCATGGGGGACGCTGGCATTTGTTTTCCTAGCTTTAGGCACAGCTTTCTTCTCTGCCAGCGAGGGTTGTCAAGCCCAAGCGTTGCAAGATGTGCGAGTACTTTTCCGAATCGCCGAAGATGATTTTCAAGGCACTCCTCTGCACTTTCTCAAGGTGTTGCGCCTGCTTGGCAGTGAGTCCCGCGAAACACGAAGCATCCATCTACGATTTGTAAAGTCGTGGAATATATCAGTTTTGCCACAGTACCTGAGGTCCAAGGTCTGAGGTCTATGAACAAGCTTTAGCTGACTATAACTGCCAAGTGCTTCGAAAGCTTACATTAGTGGATAGTGTACTTTGCTTTATTTTTCTACGCGTCAAAATTGGAAGCATACATGCATATTTTGATACCTATAAGTAGATTATGACACAAACTTAGTCAGTGCCTGTACAACTGATTCCAATAAAAAGCCCCGCATTGGCTGAAGTTCCCAATCAGAAAATGATATGGAAGTCAAATATAAGCCACCCGAATTTTGGAGGATTCTTAATTTAGTTCAATCTGAAATAAAATTCAGCACAGGCCTGGTAACGCGCAGTAAATGCAACCAAAGAGCAAATGTGCTGCACCACTCGTTCTGCATCCAACATAATCCCAAGGACTGCCAGGAACCCTACTCATTGCTTGCCTGCTAAATATAGTCATCATCCGAGGCCCTGACATTGAACGGTGTGCCGTGGAATGGAAGCGCCGCTGACACAATTAGCCACTGTTACTGCCCGACCGAGGATACGACCCAGCGGACTTCAAATCTCATTCCCGCCGGCCCAATACGAACTTCGCCGAAGCTGAAGCGGGCGCAGCTCCGCTGGGCTGACTCTCCCAAGACTGCCCGCCGCCGTGGGGTTCGCAGCGGGGTCTGCCCGGGACCGCACGCAAGCGAATGCACTGGCGTCTTCTGAGACGCCGTGCTGTTTAGCGAGCGGCCGTAGGCGCCGCCGCCCGTGCTCGATGGCCTCCGCGCGCATTACTGTCCGTCAAGTGCCACGCGTCGCTCCGCTCGGCTGGCAACGCGGCCGATTCGCGGGGAGTCGCCGCGGGTGCGCACCGGAGCCGTCTGCTGCAGGAGAGCCTGTTGTCTGGTTGGCAGCCTCGGTGGTGACGCCACGTTGTGGTATCGTGGAAAGCTGCTAAGCGTTACTATATAAATGCGCATTGGTGGGGAGAGCTTGGCTTCATCACTTCTTATTGCATTACGAGTGGACTGCCGTCGTGCAGAGTATACGTGAGGAATACATGCACGACTCCATATGATAATTTTCGGATGGCCACAAGAAACACTATATGACTGATGGAGTCGGCGCATTGATGCACCAATCGCCATCATCATCCTGATGACTATCAAGCAAGCTGAAAGGTTGAAGCTCCGTGTGCACCTTTTGCAGACGGGGAGCACAACGATATCACTCTTCACGCCCTAGTCTCTTCGGTCTCTCTCCCCCCTCCTCTCTCTCTCTCTCTCTCTCTCTCTCTCTCTCTCTCTCTCTCCTCTCTCTCTCTCTCATCTCTCTCTCT
>NW_023596576.1:17167450-17199950 GCF_011947565.3 Pollicipes pollicipes
TGCACGGAATAAACATACCGTGTCATAAAATGTCGTGTTTTGCTTAACCAGGTCTTTCAAAGGTTTAACTGCTGTGCACCGGATAAGACCGGGCAATCAGCCGCATTAGATGCGGTGATTGACATGATATAACCTCGGTATTAAGACATCAATGCCATGCTGAATGGCGCATAATGAATATGCCATGCGTGCATAAGTACGGTTGGTATGGTGTTCCCAGATAACGACTAGACAAAGGTGCAAACAGCTCTAGCAAAAACGCCCTCGGTCTAGAAATCGTTTGGCTTATATACACAGATCAAACTGCAGCAATGATTTTCGGGAAGATACTGTAAGTTGACATGTTGAATTTGCGGGGGACGATTTGCGACTTCACATAATGCCAGAACAGGTAGCACCGTTGGAATCATGCATTCTGAAATGGATCCTTGGAACGATCATGTAAGGCCCAGAAGCCTCGTAATGAATTACGTGTGCTGTAATCATAACCGTATGAAAATCCTTCCTAAACGCTACTGTCTCATGCGGGGAAAATGTCATGCAGCATGTCAGCCTTATCATCACCTCGTTCCGTTTCACAGACGGCCACACCAGTTTTAATTTGAATTATTCCCTCACATCTCATTACATGATCTCCACAGTCGCAGATTAGCGTTATAAACTCCACTAGATTACCCGCATCACCCCAAGCTCTTAATAAGTACCAAAATTCGTGGACGGCTCGCCTATTCAATACAATGTAACACAGCTCAGTCCCCGGCACCTCTCGCTCCGCACCGTCTCCCCTCTGCTGTGTGCACCCTGCCCACCATGGTCGCAACACCTCTGCCGTCCGACCTCCGGCCCTGACCTGGGATCGGCGAGCTGGGCTTCTCCAGCATATCGTAGCCCGGCGGCAGGACAGAGCGCGTCGTCGTGTTCGAGGTCAGCCACGAGGTGGAGCGACGCATACGCGCCGGCGCCATCTCCTCGGCCGCCGACACCAGCTCCTCTTCCTGCTGCTGCTGCTGCTGCCGCACAGACTCGAACAGGCTGCCGGTGGAGATGGCGTCAGGCGTGCCCACGCTCAGACGGTGGCGTCATGGGTGTTCACGCTCAGACGGTGGCGCGTCAGGGGTGTTCACGCTCAGACGGTGGCGCATCAGGGGTGTCCACGCTCAGACAGTGGCGCGTCAGGGGTGTTCACGCTCAGACGGTGGCGCATCAAGGGCGTTCACGCTCAGACGGTGGCGCATCAGGGGTGTTCACGCTCAGACGGTGGCGTGTCAGGGGTGTCCACGCTCAGACGGTGGCGCGTCAGGGGTTTTCACGCTCCGACGGTGGCGCGCTAGGGGTTTTCACGCTCCGACGGTGGCGCGTCAGGGGTTTCACGCTCAGACGGTGGCGCGTCAGGGGTTTTCACGCTCCGACGGTGGCGCGTTAGGGGTTTTCGCGCTCAGACAGTGGCGCGTCAGGGGTGCCGGTACTCATCGGTGGTTGCTAAGCGTGATTGGTTGGAAGCTGGAGGCGTCGGTGATGCCTGGCCTCAGACGACGATACAGTGTAAACTTATATGGCCGTCATGCACTGGCTACAGATGCCCAAAAACACACGTCCGTTATCAAACAACAACGCACCAATGGGTTGCGCTCTCTGATACCGAGTTCGGGGCACCGCATGTGTGTGGCTGCTTGGGCTGGGTGTGCGGGACATATATGCAATTACGTAGGCGGGACGCAATCTCGGGCGCTAATGCCAATTGAAAGGCAATATCCGAGTAGCACTGGGATCGCAGCAGCAGTATCGTCTCCCGCCATCCTTGTATGCTATCGCGTGGAAGAAGCGTTCGCATAGATATGCGCCGTGGCCTTATCGCTACATTTGCAAGGGCCACACAGTGTATGTATAATGTTATCCACCCGGTGATGCAGGATTATATCCGGAATTTGCATGAAGTTCACCATGCTGGGCTTTATTCGTTCCACTTCAGTCTTGTCTGCATTCCAATGAACCAATTAGATGATAAAGCGGAATAGATGAATCCGGAGAACAGCGGATTATTCGCAAATTGGATAGGCACAGATTAATTAAAAAGCGGCACATTCGTGATAATCTCTGTCACGGACTGTTCGTGGTTGGCCTATCAAGCCGGAAAACGTGGCGGCTTCGGCCAGAATGTGGCTTGCTTCGTGTCGATCATGCCATCACATTAAACAAAGAAGAGCACTAAAACTCGGTAAATTGCGGGCTGTGTCGAGTGCCGTTTTCAGGCGAGTGACAGGAAGCAGCCAACTCGATGGCAGGGACCTTCTTGCCACCCTGAGGATGCGTGAAACAAGACAAACAAACAAGACAAGTCTCATGTTCAATGTTGCTCTTCGTCTTCGCGCCCAGCTCACGCCTTGGCAATGACTATGGGCCAAGTATTTCACCAAATAAGCGCACCTACTATGCAGTGATCAGAACCAGCCCTTAAGAATAATTTCTTTGCGACACGTGGCCGTGGGAATCACATACCCACCGGTATCTATTTTCAGTTATTCACCTCACAAATAACCCCAGGCTTGATCGCTATCCACGGCGCGTCTAGGTGAAGCGAGCCGATCCATTCACGCGACGTGGGGAGCCGAATTCAATTTGGTGCCGGCTGCTGGTGACGGCTGGAGGCGGCGGCGCCGCCGGGCAGGTATTGGGCGGCGGCACCGTCAGCCGTCCAAGTGCCGCGCGGTGCCGCTCCCCCGACAGCCCGCAAAACGCCACACGCGAACCGGTGCCGCTCCGCCGCCGTGGCTGAGGCCCGGCCCGCTCGGGGGCGGGGTTGCCGGCCGCGCCGGGCCGAGTGTAGTGCGGCACAGTCGGGCGCGACGCGGGCGCACGGGCGCAGCGCAACGCGACGGCGCGGCCAGGTACGATCGCCTTTGGTGGCGCGAAGGGGCTGATAATCATAAGCGCGAGGTAAGCCGCCAATCTCTCCGCCTAATTCAACCCGTCTCGCCTTCTCTCGAAATACACCGGTCCATATTCTCCGGACTTTGTTTTTTACCCGGCGGCTGCTTTACAGCTGGAGGGCAGGCAAAGTAGAATTTCACGTGCGCCGACGGGTTGGCGGCGGACTATTTTGCGGCTAATGGAGACGAACGGCGCCCAGAGCGGGCTGAGTGCGGAGCCATGTCAACATTTGTGTCCGGACGGGAAATGATCGACACCCGCCTGTTTACATTGTGTATAGCTCAGCAAGGTTTTGCGTATTTCGGGAGCGTTGGACGACAGGGCCGAGCGAAATCATTGAAACTACCAGTACGTCATGGCATCAAAAAAGATGTCAAGGGGACTTAAACGCCTCTAGCAGCCCGCACTAATGAGCCTGATCATTGTGGCAGAGAGTGTGACCTCAATGACAATGTAACAGAAGGAATTCAGATGTGGAATTCGCTCACCGTATACTACTTCGTTTGAAAAATGGTCGTTTACGAGTCTAGCGGGATTCAGGAAGTGCAACATATGATATTGATTGATTTGCAAAACTTTTCGACTCCGGCAATTGTGACCAAGTTATTATAATGCATGTTAATTTTTCGGAGGATACTGGTCCCAATAAACAGGCCTACATGGGTGCGTAGATTTCATGGCTAGATTGTTAAATATTAGGTCGCGATGTCTTGTGTTTATGACCGGCCTCAGTAAACGTAGGTCGATTACTGGCGCGCCTACCGGTCATGCAGTTCTGTATTTGAGAGCCGAGAGGAGAGGCATCAGTCATTAAAAACGCCCAACACGGAGACGGACGGAGACGGACGGAGACATGGTTTGCACTCAAGAACAGTTGCGATGCCGGATTGGCGAGATCAGGACCCGGTTTTAACTCGTGCTGTCCAAATTTTCTGCCAGCAGAAAGTTGTCCTTACAGTATGAATTGAATATCAAAAGTTAAAATCGTAGTGACTGCATGACGTTGCTGAAAAGTGCCTTTTCAACAGCAGCTTGCATTCAACTTGTTGTTAGCTTGCATGCATATAGCAAACAATTCAAACCGCACAACTTTTAAATAACTCCTCTGACGGCTAAAAATCAAATAAACTTGCGCTCAGCGTGTGTAAGGTGCCAGGATCTACAAAGCTTGACGTCTATACCAGCCCTGGCAAGGCCGCTGCAGCCGAAAATTATCGCATAGTTCGAGTGAGACCCACCTTGAATGTGAATGCGCTTGTAATAAGAGCATGCCGGAGAGTGGGAAAAGATGCTTGTGTCCGTAAATCAGTAAAGCGCTGTTAGCAGCTCATCATTCAAACTTAGGCACAAGTGTAACAGCAACGAGGAAATTTGTTGGGAGGGACATGCATTAGGAGCTTGCAGCCATCAGAACACTTCATATTATGCCCTGATAGGGTCCACACTGAAAAAGCCTAGCCGACACTAGCCTCAACGATATGGCAGGCTTTGAGAAATGTGACTGTTGGCAATGGAAAATGACTGCTGACAGGGCGGCGCCACCAATTTTCGATACGGGGTTGGGGACTAGGTCGTAAACCCATCTCAACGTCACTTGAATAAAACAGGGGCGGTACATCATGCGTTTAATAACTGGCGTTCACGTGACTGGCCATTCCTGACGAGTATTGCTCTGCACCACCGTACTGCATGTGGGTCCGGGCACCGGGGGTGATGACAGGGGATGAGACGCACAGCCTTCAGAAAATTTGGCATTGGCCCTGTGGGCTTTGACTAGAAAGATATAATGCAAACGGCTGCCATCCACTTTCCTTCCCAAGGTGACAGGCCGTCCCTTGTCCCATGTGGGCGGAGACGCCTTACCGCTGTTTCGAAACTTTTCAGCACACTGCACATTATCACTTAGACAAATTGTCTTTGTAATGTATTAGTGCATAAGCGTGTGTATGCACAATGACAAAAGCTTCGCAAGGTGATATTTAAAGCATCCTCACCCCCGCAGTTACGCTATGGTTTTGACGCTCGACTTCCATTTTTTTCCTGTTTGCTCATGGAAAAAATAATAACAGAGAGAAATCTGTTTTTATTGAGGTGACGATACAAGCTGAAAAGCGGCACCAATGCCGTATATGGTGTGACTGTAAGCATTCCCAGACGTTCTTTGACGTGCTGTGTTTAGACTGGGATAAGCGAATACAGCTTGAGCTGGATCCCTCGATCCAGGCGACGATGATGTACATCCCAAACTGCTGCTGCGTTGGTCCTCCTCTGCGTCACCATTAAGCGAAGCAAGCTTTCAGCTCCTGTCGCGTGCTGAAACCGTATTCAGCTGTGACTGCACTGGCGGGGTGGGGCGGAGGAGATGATAATTTTGACAACTTCAGCGATTGGTTTGCGCGTCTTGTGCCCCGCATTGCGAAGAACAGACTTGGGGGCGGGGAGGAGATATATTTACCCATTGGAAAAGGGCAAGGCACGGTCGACCCCTTGCCCCTCTAGTGGTGCTGCCCCTGGATGCCTCCGTAGGATTGATACACGCAGCTTCTACGCGGCCAGGAATAAGGATGTCTCGAGCTTGAAAAAGGAAAAGTGAATGAGCAGGGGTATCTTAAGTTTGCGTGAGTGCTTTAACAGAACACATCGCAGGTCCGTCTCCAAGGCTCAGTTGCTTAGCCCGCCTGCCTTTCAATCCATCCACCTGCAGCGGAGTGGGTTCGAGTTGGCTTGGGCGCCCGCTCGCCGTCGCTAACCACAGGGAATGAGCGCAACCATGAAAACTGATGAATCAGAATAAGCTACAAGCAATCGCTAACAGCCCACGCCGCATATATTTGTATGATTTGCAAAGACGGTTGCGGGGCAGTGAGCAGCCTGGTCATGTTAGGAATGGTTTGATTAATGATGGCATGCAAAAATTGATTGGTTGTAAGCTACCTGTCAAAAGCTGTGTAGATGGAGAGCTCACCAAGTTTTGATGATAAGCCACTTTAACGCTCTATTCAAATGGTGCAACGCGCATAGGTACTTCAGATTACTGCGGTAAAATTAGTACATAAATGAGTCTTTTTAATTCATCTTGACAAAAAGAAAGCCGGCTTGAAATTAAGTTCCGAGTAAAAAGCCTCACGTCATCCGAATTATATCACCGTAGTGTTTTCGAACAGTTTTTAACTGCAGTTGCTGCATTGTGAGTGTTACAAGCCATTTCCCTTTACCGTGTCCTGTAAATAAGGGCGCTATACCTACCATATGACAACAAACCCAAGGCGAGCTCACACCTCGTAACGTAATATAAACATGTCCATCGCGCCCAATGTCTCTACTTAACGTTAAAATTCACATATATAACTATCAGCTGTTCAAACGATATTTAACCTTGCAAGGTATCTTAGTAGCTGTTGGAGTCAAACACGCAAAATATGGACCGCTTTACAAGCCCAGCAACTGATGCAGGCCTTGTTATTGTCCGTGCTACGGAAAATGTATCGTGTTGCCGCTCGCTGCGTTGCGCAAGTGAAACATTGCCACAACGGCGCAACCTGCTTTTTGTCGTCCTGAAGGGTGGCTTGAGCTCCGCATAGTCCCAGAAGTAACCGGTGTCAAATTATTTTCACGGTGTGTGATAATTCTAGCAGCATGACTACATAGCGAGTCAGAGTTACGCCTGGCATGGTCTGCACAGCCGCTGGTATCATATTAATAGATGATGCAAATTTTACAGCAACCAAATTTCAACGTCAGTTTCTGCTATATCTTTGCTCATGTTGGAATATGCTTACGGGCCTTAATACTCTGAACGGCATACCAGCAGTATTGGTAATAACACAAATGCACATTTGCTTTTGGGGAGGGGTTGCCTAATTACAGCAACGCATGCTGACACGTAGATGTTGACGATATAATCGTATCAGCACAGATATTCTTGAATCATTTGTGATCAAATGTTTTCTCAGTTAGTAAGCGTGGAGTGTCACTGTTTGATCCAAAATTTGGTGCGCTGGTGCTATATACCACACTGGTATTTCTAGTTAACGTATACAAAATTGATGCGCAGTTTCCTGCCGTGCCCAGATCGCCCGTTATGTTATGCCTTAGCGAGTCGAGCGCGCCCACTGCGCCGAAGTAGAGCTTAGAAAATGCAGGCCGTGGGCTGACCCGGAGACGGAGTCGGCTAAAAAAAACGCATTACAGCTCTACTTAAGATGCATGAGCACTAAGGGCAGATACAGAAAGACCTCACTGATAGCCCATTCCACGGCCGAGATCCGGAGCAGTGCATGAGGTGCATGATGCGGCGACACTGCCGCTGATCGGGTGGTCCAGCGGAGTACAGAGCGCTGTGGCAGTGACGGGCCGTGCGGCGGCGTCGCGAGCACAGACGGCCGCCCAGCTCACACCCTCCCGCACGTGCCGAGTGCCCCAGCAACAGAACACAGCCGACACATTCCGCTGCAGTCCGCGGGCGTGCCGACGGGCTTCATTTTAGCTGAGTCACAGTCCATTTCAGGCATGGGTACAGACATCTGGAGCTCAGCGTGCAGGCTCTCCGGCTTGCACCATGCTGGGAGTCCCCAATGGGACCCAATTTCCTCGACAAATGGCACTGGACGTCCGTGAAGTCTTGTTTGGAAGAGTGAGTGTTGTATCCGACCGCCAGTGACGTCAGTGAGACCCAGGCTGCGCCGAAAGCACGTGCTATCAGGCAGCTGTTGTAAGGGCCTCGAGCATCGTCGAAAATTGCCAGACAGTTTCATTATGGTAATAGATCTAGATTCAGAGTTATGGATGCCGCGATTTTGATTGGTGTCTTCCACGCAAGCAGCGTAGTTTGGGAATTTGAAGTGCGGGCCTCTGTCCACACACCCAGTGACTTCGCACGTAATTTGCAAGACATCCGCACCGATAACAAGTGTCGGTCATTCTGGAATTCCAGAAGTGCGTTCGTGTCCAGGGGATGTCGTGGACACGTTTTGCTGCGCAGATGAACTTTGACTATGTAACAAAAATGTACAAATGTTCAAAGATCTGAAATATAGAGATATTGTTCATGCATGTTTCTTTATACGGGTCGCAGCTTGTTTAAATTGACATTTCAAATGAGGCATTCCGGCAACAGCAACACAGCTGGACGTCACCCGAGTCAGTTCCCCACAAAGCGGTCGGTCAGCGTATGGGTGTGTAAGTTCGATTAAAGCTTTACGACGCGTTCAGCTGCTGAGGCTGCATGACGTCACCCCGTGACAGGAACGGCAGGCACCCAGCGAAATCGGACCCGTGCCTTCAGTTTCCCAGACGCGCTGTTTCACCGCCGCACGGTCGGCACTGCTTGCGGTTGACCAGTCTAGCAGCTTGCAAGGAATTCGGGCGGCAAAATATAAGTTGCAGTCCATTCGCGGAAGGTTGCAGCTTCTCCTCTCTATCGTAATCGGACTGCTGCGTTCTATTTCCATATTTTCTCGAAATTTGGGCTTTAACGTGAGACCTATGGAGGTCAGTTCTCGAGCTCTGCAAAACTTTTTGAAGGCCTGAACCCGCTACTGGAAAATGTCGACTAAATCTAGAGGGAACTAAAATAAAGCTCATTGTGTCCTCATTGAACTCTGTCCTACACAACTTTAGGCTATTTTACTATTATTTTTCCTGCTATGTTTCAAATATTTGATAAATTCTGTTAAGACCATGTTCAACTTATGGAACGACGTGCCAATGTTTGCGGCTTTAGTGCTTACCAAGAACGCAATGCTAATGCTTTCCAACGGTGTTGGCCATTAATATTGTCAGACATCCAACGCACCAAGCGAAGCTGGGCCAAGCTGAGCAAACCAAGAAGGGGGGTTAAGCGTTCGGGCTCGTGACACTGCTTAGGAAACTCTATTTCTTTGAAAGATGGAACCGAAATGAGGCCACCACCTCACGCGTCGGCTTCCACAAACGGCGCGCGCCAAATCTGCCGAGTGTGCTGTTGAGTGGCATATCTGGCGCCAGCAGGCGGTGTCGTTGCCCTGATGCGCGGCTGTTCAGTTCGGTCCGTTAATCAGGCCTGTTTACCGCAGCCGCCTCCAATATCACCAAACTGTTGTGCCACGCCGCTGGGGGGCTGGCGCGTCGACAGTTTTGGGCCGGGCTGATTTACTGTCGCGCATCAAGCCTCGGCCAGGGCGGCGCTGCTGGCTTCGGCCGAGCGGGGACTCTGCGCCGTGTAAGGCAATGGTCAGAATTCGGCGCCTCGCGTGAGTTTTGCGCTAGAGAGGCATTACTGATGGATGCTTAAAATGCTGCAATCCAGTGAACTAATGTCAATGAATGCCGCCAAGTTGACTGGGACTTTCAGTGGAAGTTCGTATATAGCTGGAATTACGACTTGTGAACAATTTGCTGATGGTTCATGATCACCGATGCTTCGCAACCACACAAGCGATGCCTTTTAGAGCTGCATATTTTCCCAACTTTTGTCGTTTCCATACTTTCAACTATTACCCGCCAAAGCTCTTGGCCTCAGATCCACGCGCCCGGTATTTATGAGCGTCAACACCACTATCGGCGATGGCAATCTTGGACTCGCCTAAGCACGCCCGTTCTTGAAAATTGACTCGCAACTCGCGGACTCATTGCCCGTTGAACTAAACGCCCTGGTTGCGTCGTCGAAGTCAGTCAAAGCATCATATGAGTACGTTTTCCTCATGCTTGCCTTGCGCGTTCCATTTTTATTTTAAAAAATGCGACCTTTTCTTGCTTACCGACTTGCTTAGCACAAAATAATACATTGGACTTAACTGCACCATGCAAAAATATTAAGCAAACGCCTCAATACGCCCCACTCGGAATGCTTCGCAGAAACTCTGCCACTCGAGCTCGGTTAACCACAGGTAGGCAGCTGCGCATCTGCATGCATCACATATAGCCCCTCGGTAGCCACACGACAGCCCCTCGGTAGCCACACGACAGCCCCTCGGTAGCCACACGGCAGCCCCTCGATAGCCACACGACAGCCCCTCGGTAGCCACACGGCAGCCCCTCGGTAGCCACACGGCAGCCCCTCGGTAGCCACACGACAGCCCCTCGGTAGCCACACGGCAGCCCCTCGGTAGCCACACGACAGCCCCTCGGTAGCCACACGGCAGCCCCTCGGCAGCCACACGACAGCCCCTCGGAAGCCCCACGATAGCCACTCGATCGGCAAAGGATGGCGAATCAGCGGCCAACGCTGGCGGAGCGTGCCGTCGGATCGGTGCTGGATGGTGCGAGTGCGCCCGCTGGTACATGGGCCATCGACCTCGGACGTATGGCCGGCCGGAAGGACTCAGGCTCGCGAACAGCATTCCAATGGCACGATATGGAGAGCGCTAGGGCAGGGGCAGCTGGATATTGAGTCAGCTGGGGCAGGGGCAGCTGGATATTGAATCAATATCAGCGTGTTAACTGCGGCACGGTTTGCTGGCTATCGCCGGCTCACATGCTGTTGACGGCTATCGCCTGCTCGCCGGCTGTCGACGCAGCGCTCGCACGTCAGCGAGGGAGAGAGCAAACGACAGGCGAGCCCGCGCGTTGTAGTTGGCTCGGGGTCAAAATCCAAATTTATCCAAGGCCATCTACTATATGCACTTTGAAAGAAACACACTCAAATTCGGTGCTTAACGCCCTAATATAGTCATATCTTATGACGGAATGCAATATTATTTCCTGGTAGTCCTGGTTCTTAATGGAGGCAACTGCCTGCTCTACATAAAAATTTATGTGGTACTTTTCTGACATTTCTGTACTCTTGAACAAATGCAAATGTTTTCTCAATACAAATGTATATTTTTGTGCTTTGTGTACAAGTTCACAAACATAGTGCGGAGAGGTCGGATGTCTGCTTTTTGATAATTACGTAATTGCACAATTAGGACTTGAACGCTTATAAATGTGTATTATGCGAATTGCAAATCACAGATCGCGAGCTCATCTCATTACGCCTTCAATAGCAGCGTGATGAAAGTAGTGGTAAAAAGCATTTTGGTGTGCAAATATCAGACAAACCGAAATGGACATCTAAAAGTGGCATTAGATCACCAGACTTTCCTGGAGGCTATTCAGCAGATGTCTCCGTTTTAGGCATGTGCGATAGGCTGACAGTGTAATTGATATGCCTGTCGAGCACGTTTGATACCGCGGAAATGTAGATTAAAAGCAGGCTATATTTTGCAGCCATTTGAGTCTCATAATGCAAACCAAAAATGTGACACTGAAAATATTTTTGCTAGACCAAACCATGTTCGGCATACATATCAAGATGGGATTCGCTCAGCGTGGCCTCGTTTCATGTATACCTCATTTGTTATCATATCTCATTCCGTCCTAAAGCGATCCGAGATTGGAACAGGGTAGATCCAGTCGTCATGCGTCAGAGTGATATCGTATAACAATTACCGTAAAAAATACCATCGACAACGCATAATTTTTCGAGCAATATACCGGGAAAATTATGAACGTGTTCATGATGTCAACCTCATAGATGTACTTGTTCTTTTTCGATATGGTAGACATGCATGGTTTGTCGGTTCTGGATATTGCTGTATGTTCAGTACAAGTAATGCTGTCTATTGTTATTTTTGCGCAGCATTGTCTAAAGTAGCACTCATATAGCATTGCCAAGCCAACTGTTTTGTTTTATGTAGCACACTGCTTTGGCATTCACCACCTGGGCATACATCTGTATTTGTGGTGTAATAATTGAATACTTGTACTAATGCTCCTTATTTGCGACCCACCATTGCACGTGCTTGTGTTCTTTCAATGAGTGCTTACTACTATTAAATTGAAAAGAAATGCATCCGGCAATTAACGACAACCACCATTGGTTTGGGGGTATTTATCTATTTTATACGCACGAATCCTTGATTAAGTATTAACAGTATTTACAAAAGGGGATTCAGCAGAGTGTAACCAATCTGGAGCAACGCAGCTCAGCCGGCGACGAACCGGTAGAAAAGGAGGGGAGGGGGCTCCGTGGATGGCCTATCAGTGCCGGCGCCCCGGCCGAGGTGCTTCTGGGGGGGAGGCGGTCTGACGAGCGATCCAGAGGGGAGGGGAGGGAGCGGCGGAGGCGGCGCAGACGGCCCATCGGTGCCGGTGCCCTGGTCGAGGTGCTTCTGCGGGGGGGGGGGGGGCGGCCTGACGAGCGATCCAGAGGGGAGAGGGAGGGAGCGGCGGCGGCCCGCGGACGGCCCATCGGTGCCGCCGCCCCGGCCGAGGTGCTTCTGTCGGCACCACGGCCCGGCAGACGATTCGTCGACCTCGGCGGACAGTCGGCCGCCCGGCGTCGGGCGGGCCGCGTCGGCCGCGCCTCGGACCGCGTCTGCATTAATCCACAGTTAGTCGTCCCCACGACCGCCGGTAACGAGCGACGCTGACCGTCCGTCACTGGGGCCGGAGAGCGCTGTCACGGCGGCGCACGCTCCGTCAAATGGTGACGCCGCAGGTCGAGCACGCAGCGCCAACGAGCGGTAGGCAGCCCCAGGGCGGGCTGGCCGCGGTCAAGTGGCGTCAAAGAGCAACAGAGCTGAGGTGGTCCCACCGGGGCCAGTCGCCGAGCAAAGTTAAAATAAAGCCTGGAAGGTTATTCAATAGCGGTAGATGTTATATGAGGGCAGTCTTAGTGTGACGCCGCCGGGGGTATTACGTTACCCCCGGCTACTTGAGGTCGAGGAGTTAAAGACAGCACCCTCCCCCTTGTATCTCAGGATGTAATTGCCGCATCGGAAAAATTCAAAATAATTTGGATGCAAGCGGACAATACAGAAAACGTTTTGCTTTGAAATAAGTGACTTGTACACACCCGCTATAATGTAATGCATGGATATAGCAATATAACAGTCGTGTTGGTTCGCTGCTTACAAATGATCCCATGTGACCTTTGATGGTGACCTGGTGAGAACTCCTAAAATTTGACCGCCCGACTGGCAAGCGATCAAACCAGTCTGCAAATATTTCAAAACGTTTCTAAAAATGGTCACCGTGATTTCGCGAATATATAGACAAAAAAAGAACGAAGCATCGCGCAAACACCCAGCGATGACGTCATTGCTCATCAATTTGACTTAACAAAAAGGTCCCTCTAGAATGTTTCGAATTAATCGCTCGTGTGATAACAAAGGTTTTAGTGGGCCCAAATGGGACCATGTGCAAGTTATACTCTAAACCCGCAGGGCGGCTGCTTTTAAGCAGTCGTAGGTGGTGAGCTGAAAAGACGCCAGTAGGTGGCGAGCTGAAAAGACGCCAGTAGGTGGCGAGCTGAAAAGACGCCAGTCCACTTCCGGAAACAATGCCCTCTCATACAAAATGCATAAATGCAGTAGTTCATAAATGCATAATGCAAACGCTGCAATTCAAAAAATCATTATGTAAGTGCAGTATTTCAGAACTCTCTTGGTTGTTAGTAAAAAATAGCAATTAAATTTGCCACCTTTTAGCTTCGGAATATCCGTACCCGCGGTGCACCCAAATTTGAAAGCCTGCACTCACCCCGCAAGGCAGGTGTCCCCCAAAGAAGCTCGCGTGGGCTAGCCAACCTATCTTTAATTCCAGGTATGCATACCAACCTTATAGTATTAGTGCCAAAAAAGTTGTAAGACAAATTAAAGAACGTTAATCCCTCGTTGTGCTTTTGTCATGCCTCACATCAAGAGGCCTCATACAAATCAAGCTACAGGCATTTATTCCTGCATATGTTTGTTACAATCTAACTTAGAATAAAACTGTTAAATCCTAGCACTTTTAAGATCTAGAGGTGTAACTTATTTTGAACACTGCTGGATAACGAACACATGCAATCCTTTTGGTCAAAGACATAAATCGTCTTTGCCCCAGACAAAATCCTCTTGGTCTTTCAGAAGTCTTATCAAAAGAAGCCAACAACCTTTACCTTGAAAGGCAAGACATTAGTTGACTGCACCCAATATTTTAATGCAAAATCAACACATGAAAGAGTACCAAAATCAGGAGCACTGTTCGTGGCCATCAGGCGACCCAATAACACCATTTTCCATGGACAGCTGCAGGTACCTACATGATGACCGACTTTGCTTACCTGCGTCAAGCAACGAAGCTCAGGGTTCAACTATAACGCTGTTCTTTTAACGCTAGATTTAGGTTTCAAATGCCCTCAGTTCGGGTTTGCGTATGCTGGCTTACTATGTCTTGTGCCGACTAGCCTCGGCATCGTCACTTCACATGACAGGTAACAGAAAATAAACATAATATCTGGCGAAAGATTTAAAGATAAGTACACCATAAATGATCCCAATGTCATATCTTGCCGCTGGATGGCTGATGATCCATTCAAACGGGACTAGCAACTACGAGTTCGTCGGTACGCCACGTAAAAGCCATCTTGCGCATCCGAGCTCCTGGAACGGCTGACGAGCGTCCTTTCGCGTCCTTGGCGAACATTTCGTCCCTTGATGCTTTTACCAAGCCGATGTATGCATAGAGCGGAAAGCTGTATAAGTATTTAAGTCTGTGAAAATATATACCTATTTCAATCTATGTAGGTTTATACAATTTGCAGATGAGGTCTGAGCTGCAGAAAACTTGATTGGTTCGCTGTTATGGATTTCACAGACATGTATTAGAGCTTCAATGCAGGACCATGCTTTCAGTTCAATCTGGGTATTGCGTGATGTTAGCTGTATGAACATGTACTGTACGATGGAGATGTGTGGTACATGTACTGTATGAACATGTATTACACATCTGCATCCATCATATGTGTTTGCAAGCCATTGAGCGTTTGCATGTAACCTGTGCTCTTTGTGACCTGTGACTTAGTTGACAAATGGTGTGCAAAACCCAGGAGCGTAGTTTTGCAAACTCTTGATATGCTGAGGGTGGGCTCGGCAGGGATAAATGAACAAAAATTAGGTTGCTGGTGGCTGGAACTGGAGCCCACTCACTGAAAAGAAGGTTTCACCTATTGCAAAATATGCCACTAATGTGCGGTGATTTCTGGTCTCTGGTCTCCTGTTGAGATTCCATCCATCTAGAATATTTAGTAAGTTCTTGCACCTTACTGTGGGTCTGACAATCATTAAGCCATGGTAGCCTACTCTTGAAGTTACAGCATGACGTGGATTGTCTGTTCATGAAATTGAATGCATTGTATAGGTGGAATTAATGCATTGTATGGTGGAATGCATTGTATAGGTGGAAAAATTGCATTGTATTATGTATGCATTATTTATGCAACTTCCCTCTTTTCTCATTATTGCTGTTGGAATGCATTATATAGATGGAAAACTTCTGAATGAAATCTAACTTCTTTACTTTATTATTATTGCTGTTGGAATCCATTATATAGGTGTAAAACTTCTTAATGAAATCCAACTTTGTTATTTTATTCTTATTTTTGTGCGAGAAATCAACTTCTTTTTCATCGGTATCTAGTACTAACAATTACTTCTTAGTAAGACATCAATTTTTGGCTAAGAAAACACCATTGGGACAATTTATGTATGCCCTACCCCCAATACCCGGAATATGGTCAGCAATGCCCGTAAAGCTCTCGGGCTTTTTAAGCCGGCAGCTCGCCGCCCCGCTGGGTCAAAACAGGCAACCTTAATAGTCGTTTGCCATGACGGCACTAACATCTATCACAGCCTGAGAACCCGAGGAAAGTCATGAAGCGTTTCACGTGCAACATTTCGGAAGCTCAGGATGGATAAACGAGTGCCGATGAAATGTTGCATGGGCTTGTGCGACATTTGCATGTTTGTGTTCATATCATTACGGGCCATAAATTACCTCCATGTTTACAGGTGGACACCAGTGATCTCGCTTCCTTTTTGCTTCCTCATGCGAGCCGCTATTGGAAGTGTGGTGTCATCAGCCGATCTGGCATCGCGGAAATGTGTCCGGCCTTTGGTTTTAGCCACTCTGAAGCTAAAAGGTTCTCGAAAAAAACAGTTAAGCCCTGCATCAGATGTATTGCTCTGCATGAGAGCTTGCAGCCACGTTAAGGCGCTCAGTGATGACAGAGGCACCTCGTTACATGCTTGCACTGCGCGGCCGTGCAATCCCATGCAACCTTTCTGTAAAGGTCGAAACAGCCGACATTTGGGCAGGCAACGAAAAGGCAACCCCATGGTCATCGCTCTTTGTGTGCAATAACATATTTTTAAGCACGCTGCACGATAGCTGTTACTTAGCGTGACAGCGATGCATGTATTTTACGCCATAAAAAGTGTACCGGTCGATCAAGGAAGTTCACTGAACGCAGAGTCGGCTGGTGGGCGGCAGCATCGGTGGAGGCGAGCGTCAGGAACGAGACCGTCCGAGGAGACAGATATGGCGCCCGCGCCGGTGGTTGAGACGAAGCTGCGGTGAGCGGAGCTTATTACGCAGTGTGTTTGAGCCTGGGTCGCTATTGGATCGCCACGGCAGCAATAACTCGGTCGACTCAAACACAATCCGGCGGCGGGAATCTGTCGCGCTGCCGAGCTGGCGCCGCCGGCCGCCGCCGGGACGGCCAGCTGGAGGAGGACGTTTGAGACCCGGCCCACCCGCCTCGCGCTCTCGCAGCCTCCGAGACGGGCCGCCGGAGGGGCGCGATGAAGACTCGGTATCCCTCCCTCCGGCTGCCGCCGAGACGGGCCGCAGGAGAAGAACAGAAGAGACCTGGTGCCCCGGCAGCCAGCGAGACGGAGCGCCTGAGGAGGGCGATGAAGACTCGGTATCCCTCCCTCCGGGAGCCACCGAGGCGGGCCGCCGAAGGAGGGCGATGAAGACCCGGTATCCCTCCCTCCGGCTGCCGCCGAGACGGGCCGCCGAGACGGGCCGCCGGAGGAGAACAGTAGAGACCTGGTGCCCCGGCAGCCACCGAGACGGGACGCCGGAGGAGAGCGGTCTAGACTCGTCACGAGAGGTCTTCACAAGTAACATTTCCTTTACCCCCCCCAGGAGCGTTATCTAACCTGCTGTCCATTATCCACCCGTTTGCATTTATCCAGCACTTTAGTCTAGAATGATGGAAATGCGTCTGGAAAACAGAGCTCATTTCACTCTTTTCGATCTTTTTTCGTCGACAATCACGACAGTAATGCTGATCGTGATTACTAGAATTGCAAGCAGTAACATTATGCAGTTTTGTTTGAGGCATCTACCTGACATTTCGTCAGCGTCTGCCCCATGCCCGCAACTTAATCCGTAATTTTCCGCACATTTGCACCTAGCCAAAGTAACTCAGCCCGTCACCCATTCCACACAGGCACCCTTGGGTCTACCCTTACCTTGAAGTCCGTACTCGGCAGCCACCGAGACGGACCGATGGCTGGTTCAATTCAAGCACGTCGTGGATGTGGGTCACGTGGTCAGCTCACCGTAGTAGCGTCATGCCAGAGCTTAACGTACATTTGGACAAAAGGAAAATATGAAGCGGAAATTTAGAAAGCTGTTTTCTATATATCCGTAATCACTGCTAAAGAAAACCGAATTGGCGTATGCAAGATCGTGACCAAAGCGTTCAGGCTCGCGGTGTTCTTGAAGCGCCGCCCGTCAGCATAAGCTACACACTCCACCCTCAGCACGTGACGTTCGCGGCGCGGCCAGCGTTATTTCCTCGACCGGAATCACATGATGCTGCATTGCCTTCGGCCTCCGCGCAACTGTATGCGGAATCTGGGGTTCGTCACGATTCCGGCTTCCAGCTCCGTGACTCGTGACACAAGGCCCTTCCGTGATATTACGTGTCTCGCAAAGATTTCTAGAGGACGGCCGATAGAGAATGCGTAAAGGCCGGCTTTCGTGGAAGTGGCATAGAACTTGGCCCTTCATCGCGATTTTCCTGGAATAAAGGTATGGGCTTTACGAGGTGATTTAAATACACGGTGCTGATTTGATGAGATTCCTTTGGTGCGTGCTCTCCACCCATTGATTCTGTCTTGAATGCCACCTCGCCCGTTTGTAGTATAGAAATATGACGACAAAGAAAAACGACGGACACGTTTTGTATTTCATTCTCATTCGGTTTGCTTCAATATATAGATAGATTTAAAGTAAGCGTCCAGTCCTATCTTCAAAAGAAGAGATGATGCAATTATTAAGCTAAATATGCACAGTCTTGGCCATTACTCAGGTCGGACGCGAATGACGTAGCCGGGCACGAGGCGACAACCGCTATTATGCTCCAGAGTAAATGTACCGAATTTCCGGTCTGCTCAGGCAAATGTTTCGCCAAAATCCTAAAAGAGTCCCAATTCGATAACAGAATTGGCAGAGCTACGTTATGCAGTACAATGGCCACTCTTGGCGTCCATTATTAGATATGGTGATGTACTGCTGCCGGCTCACTAAATAATTGATTGCTCATGACTTGTACAAAAACATTTTTTTGCAATGTACTTGCTTTTTCCGTTGCCCATCGTCTGTGGAGTATTGGCTTCAATATCAGCGAATAGGAGGCTAGGACCTTTATGGTGCACGACTCCCCTTTTCGCCACGTCCACTGTGTTTTTAGTTGCAGTTTTATTGAAAACTGTCTCCACGGATTTGGCTTCGAGCTGAGTGATTGGAACGTTGGTAACACTGCGTTGGAGTACTTAGCACACCCTGCGTTGAAGAAAGTGTTTTACGGACAACGGAAAAGAGAATCCAGCGGACACGAAAAGAGGACCCAGCGGAAATGGAAAGAGAAACCAGCCAGCAAACGCAAACACGTCACTAGAAAGGATACGCTGCAGCCTTTTATGAACGTAACCAAGCATCGTATTCCGATCGGCCAAATTCATTCACGTGCCCTTAAACAGCACCAAAAGTGTGGTACTCTATACATACTCGTAGTCTGGCTAAATGAATAACATCTACTCAATGGCAGCGTAAGTGTTATTTTAGTTAAGTGTTGCGTATAAATGATGTACTGCTTTCATTTCTCAGTCGTCATCAATGTACCGATTTAACAGCTGATAAGATTTCAAAGTTTGTCCTACCCGTGCTCAACGTATCTTAAGAGCAGTCAATACATTGTTCCCATATTCTTCCTGACATTCTTCCTGATATAAAAGCAGGTTGATATCGGCACACTTGTTTCTCTTTTCCTCACAATCGCCAACTTACTAGCATCTGCGTTTAAAAACACCTGTGCATTTCTGCATTCGCGACCATGTTGTAAAATGGCTAGCATTCTCTCAATGAGCGTGTACTCTTGGCGGCATCAGCAAACTCAAACGATAATCCATAGCCTAGGTTATTCTACCCTACAAACAAAGGCTAATTCGCGTTAGTCACGATATTTGTGACGCCACCAGTCACTTAAAAATACTCAAAATATCAAAATTAAGGTATGTTGAGCCCTTAAGCACACACAATAAAATCACCAAAAGTTGTGGGCGGCGCCAAACGACAGGTCTTATTCTGTTCGTTTGAGGCAACGGGAATGATTTTCGTTGTCAGGACATTATGGATCATTCACAAATGAAATAGTGGAAGTGAACTCATGAAATGAAGTGAATCACTTTGTTTTGCTCTTTAATGCCCATTCGTCCCACTGCGTTATTTTGTCCTTCCACAAACAGCTGTCAGATCCAAACGCACTTCGCTTGTGTAATGTGTAGTTTCATGTGTGAAGTCAACTAAGCCTCTGACGGGTTTTATCTGTCTTAACGTTTGCCTGACCTCCCTCAAGCAACGCATTTATGACATTTCTGGTGTTTGCATGCTTACAAATATTGAAGGATGCAGACATATTTATTGAGTTTAAGGCACGCAATTATTTAAGTTCAATCTCAGATGGTTGTAGGAACGCGACTACGATTGACTGGCTTAAGAAGCCAGTTTTCTCAATGTTTGTGATGCGGCAGAAATTGTGTAAACTATGTGGGAGAAGAAGCAGACCATGTTTTGAGAGCTGCGTCCGTCTTGCTCTGCTAGTTTATTGCGAAATATAATAATAATATAATAAAAAAAATAGTCACTGAGGAACGTCCTTATTACTGAACCAATAATTTATTATGTGTATATCCAAACGGAGTGGCTCTTATCGCTAGCTTGGCTATTGAAGCGTAAGAGTGCATTTAAATCTCCATAATCAAAAAATAGAATAACCACAACACCACTTCATTATAAGGCTCGAAGAACAAAGAAATGTTACATCAATCGACCACAGAATCAAAATTCTCATAGTCCAAAACCCTAAATCCCTAATGTGCAAAATCAAAAGCATCATGCATGCCCAGTACCTTAGTTCTAAAGGATGGAAGAGACATAGGAGTTGCTCTTGGAGTTTCAATCAAACATTGCTTAACCACCCTACCCTAACGTATTTCGGAGCAAATTGCGACATGGATTTAACGGCCATTTGGCTGTTAAATCCAATGTGGCCGTTATGACTGTTGAAATGGCTGTTCAAATGGCTATTAAATACCATCAAACTTAAGCACGACCTAAGTTTCTACCTCCTTCACGGCTAGCCGGCTAGTCGACATGATCAGCTGATGGCTGATGACTGAAGCAATGTTTTTGCTTTGAATGATATGAAGGATGCAATTAGCCTAGCATTCAAAACGCCCTAAAGACACGGCACATTAGCATAATAAGTATCACAAATTCAATGACCAACGGAAATGGCGTGCACCACGGTGGCGTCGCGTAAATGATGTCCGACAATTACACGTAAAAATTCGTCGTTGCATATTCGACTGCTGTTCTAAGACCATGGTGCCAAGGGAAATCGTCAACCTGTGATCACGGATTTGTGTACGTAAACTAAATTAGTCAGGCCTGTACACACGAGCACACGAAACGCCCTGGCGCTCGCAAACGCACCTGGGGCTTTCGGCAACAGAATAAGATCCTTCTGACTTCATCGGAAGAGCCCACGACCAGTACGGAGGGACCCGGCGCGATCAAGAGTGCCGCGGCGGATTAAGATTTACGTCGGGAGCGGTAATGATATAATGGTTGGGGCGCTCGACTCTGGAGCTGGCGGTCTTGGGTTCCAGCCCCAGCCACGCCACCATAGTGCCCCACATGATATGTCGCACAGGAGCCTGTCTTGAAACGTCCCTGGCAGTCGGTGAGACGTGAGAGCCAATCATTATTAATAAGATTTAGGTCCCCATCGATGTCGTAGGCCGTCCTATAAAATGGGGAAAAGGCCAATACCGATAGGAACGACCTCTGAGCGATCGGGGGTGTGGCACGGCAGTCGAACAAAAGGCTACCGTCAACAGCATAGGGCCCTCAGGGCCAGCGAGAAAAACCTAAGACCAGTATAGTGGAGACCCTGAACGGTCGGAGGTACCCCAGCAGGCTAACATGTAGGGCCCGGCGGGAGCATATGACCATCCGAGCAATGGGTATAGCCCAACATCCGTGTACGTGAATAAATGCACCTGTTTGGTTAAGAGTACCAGGACAGGTTGACATAGAGGGGTCTGACGAAAGTGGTGATGCTCCGCGAATGAGCTCAAAAGGAAAGAGCCCTAGATCAACGCAGAGGGCATGATTTCGAGGCATGTTGTCAGATAAAAGAATCCTACTATGGTGGGGCCCTTCCTTCAATTAGAAAAAAACCAAAGACCCAATGTCCAGGGCCCCCGAACAATCGAGCGTGCCCGAACAAGTTAACAGATGAGGGTCCCCGTCAAGAGCGTAAGGCTCCCCATTCCAATAGGAAGCATCCAAGACAGAGTGTGATGGGCCCTCGAACGATCAGGCGTGCCCGAGTGGAACAGATGGGCCTCTGACAAGAGTGCAGGTCCCTCCACTGAAATCAGAAGTGCTCGAGATCCAAAGTGGATGGCCCCCGAAAGATTGGGCGTATCTGAACACGTTAACACATGAGAGCCCCCGACAAGAGCGTAGAGTCCTCCGCAAGTGGCAGGGAATTGGAAGGACCGTAGACCAATGTAGGAGGGCCATGAGCATATCGTGGGTGAGTCGGTAGGCCAACCGAAACCAATGGGAAGGGCCCCTGAGCAGCCTAGAAAACCCCAGCAGCTCAACATATGGGGCCCCGGGTATAGTGTACGGGGCCTTTCGAGCGAATGGGAAGAATCCGCGGAAGGCTCCTGATCAACAAGAGTGCCCCGGACTGCCAGCAGAAAGAGCCCCAACAACAGCCCGGGGCCCTCCGAGCAACTGATAAGATTTCAAGGGCAACGTGGAAGGCTCCTTAGCGATCGCATTTACCCTGCAAGTGGACATGTGGCGTCCCAGTGACAGCTTAAGGTCTCTGGGCAGCGCGATGGGCTTAAAAAAATTATCGATCACCACGCTGTCAATCCGTGAAAATGATTTACTCTGCTCGTGGGCGTCTCACTTTGAAAACCCGGAACCCCAAAGACGTCCAGTTCTGTTGCGTTTTGTGTTAAAAAACGGCATCTGTTCGGCCGGCTATGAGCCTCTTCGGAGCCTATGATCACCTTCGGACCCACGGGAGCCCGTGTACCCGTGCCGCCCCCCCCCCCCCCTCCCCTCCCTCTCTTGATCCGCCCCTGTACCTTGATAGTTTCTGTTGTGCTTGCCACAGAAAGACGCATCGTGCCGGCTTTTGTAGCAATATTTTGCGCTAAAAGAAACCCCTTGAACCATTCCAGCCACATGAGGAAGTTTTTATAAGAGGATTTCAAGCATTTCAAAGCAAGCTTTCCTAAGAAGTTGTCCTGAACAGGGGATTTCAGGCATTTCAGAATAAGCTTTCATAAACGAGGTGTTGTTAGTATTTTTGAAGACATTGTTAACGTCATTCCAATGGTTTCGACGCCATCTTGAATACCACTGAGCTGCACCTACTACGACTATGCGCCCATTTCAGTGACAACAATGGTCGCATTTCGTCAAGTCTCTGTGCGGCTGCCGAGCACGTAATTGGGAAGCACAGCAGGGCCTGGTAATGTCACCACAGGCCACAAGAGAAGCTTTCATGCCATTGAGTTGGCTTGGGGTGTTTACGGGGCAGCATAGTTAGGCATGGGGTAAACAGAAGACGGTTTTAGCTGAGGCAGTAGTCGATTCAGTCGTCGAGTGATCGGTCGAAGCTATTGAGTTTGTTTTGCCATGCATAAGGGCGATTGTGTGTGGTTGCACCATCATGGTTTTGTACTGTTCGCTTTTTTACATTTACCGGCATTTTGATTTGCTGTGGTGAATTTCATTTGCGCATGTCTGTTCAGAGCGCAAAATTCTCGAAAGTAATTTATGCCTGTCGGTTGAAGCAACTATATTTTTGACAATGTTTTGCTCTCACTCCTCCTACCCACATGCAGGCGTTGATTGAGTCCATATCCAACAAACCTTGGTGCTTCGGTGCTCACGCGGCTTGGCAGATGCCTACTACCTACAGACATGCACAGACTGCACAGATCGCGTCAATGGCTCAGGACAGGCTTTGAAGCTGTGCGTCACCGACCGGGCTGTGCACGTGTTGCAAGAGCGCGAGGGCCGCTAGGCTGCCAGGGAGGCTGTCGTCGGCCCGGTGACACCGCGGCCAAGACCGGCGGAGCGCTCCCCCCCCCCCCCCCCCCCGAGTCGACGCCTTGTTTGTCGGCGGCTTCCTCCGAGGCAATCAGCACTGATGAGCAGTTGGTTGCCGGGTTCGGGCGGTGTCGGGCTGCGACTGCAGTGACGAACGAAACACGGACTCAGACCCTGGGGCGAACCCAGATAAACATGGAGTGCATTCAGCTTGGATTAAATCCTGCGGCGCATAGTCGTGCTGAATTCACAGACGCATATTCGCAGACGCAAGCCAAGTTAACGCGCAGGGATGCGCGATGTACGCACGAGCAAACAGGATGTGGGCTGTTTGCAGCGAGAAGCGCTGTTTCCACAAGACACTTTAATCCTGTTCTGCAACTGCTCATCGGAACTGCTTCATCGCTGGCGCTCAGAAAAACTCGTTGATAGCATTCAAGAGGGTTCAACAGGCATGCATCAGATAGATTCCCGTGAAACAACTCACGGAGCTGCGTATGGAGCACTGACACTAATCTATGACGCGGTGTATCTGGTTCAAGTGTAGGTATCACGCAGCTGCAGTGGTCATGGCTGCACCACCGTCTCGGACGTTCTTGATTCCACTGCATTTATCGTGGCTGACGGGTGGAGGCGGGGATCCGTTGGCCAACGCGTTGCCACGATCATAAATTCAAGATGCTTGAAAGGAAGTAAATTAAACGTCAGACCGATCTTAAAATCCTGCCCGGTCCTAGCTATTTCTTATCAGGTCCCCGGTAAAGCTCTTCTCTGCACAATAACAGAAGTTGTTTTCGCGTCACTGCATGACACTGTCTGCCAGTTTTTGTTTCATGTAATGAAATGCGTGGCCCGATGCGCCAGCCATCTTTTGCCACCTGATGACGAAAAAACAAGAGATATAAATAGCTTTTATTTCTGCTCCGAGCATGTCTATTTTGAACCAAAACCGATGTCACGTGACAGTTGCGGTGCTGTGATGTGTTCGTTGGGTAAAAGGGCAACAACTGCTGTCACGCTTTTTGGCTGAGTTTCGAACAACGAAAAAGTAACAGCACTTTATTTCCTCCATGGTGTCATTGTTGTGGGCAATCATTGTTGTGGGCATTGATGTGTGATGTCAGCCAAAAATATAATAACCTTACCGGCACAAATTTCATGAAGTCGTCTGTCATCAAATTACGTTACATATTTCCGGCTGGGCAGATTACGTGTTATTTACCTAAATATACCCATTGAATCCCTACCTATCCCATAACCATGCAAAATTCTATAAAAATCAACGTTTTGTGTCGAATAAAAAGGGAGCGTTTTGTAATATACTTTATGGAATTTTTGACTTAGTTAAACGACATACTGAGCAAACATTGGTTATATTGGCAGTACTCAACGTTCCCAGCCGGGCTTATGGCCAGGAGTTAGCTTGAAGTGAGCTTTGAGCCCAGCTGGAAACGTCCAGTACCGCCGATACATACACGAAAAAGTCGTTTAACCAGTACCTCCCGGAATCTTGAAGATCGGCTGCACAGCGTAAAAAATTAATGCCAAAAAATCAGACCTCAATGCCTTTTTTCTTATATAAAGTGGGTGCACATTGCCGGAATCGGAAAATTGCATCCTCCGATGGATCAGAGGCGACAGTAGGCAAAACCATCGCGCCACACTTCGATGAAACCGCAAGATGAAGCTGTACAAACCTCGCAAGTGTGACCGTATCCAAACACGAGGGATTACATCGCAATCACGTCGCCAATTTTGGGTATGCGATTTGGAAGGACGTAATTTCAAAGCTTTTCCGCGCTCATTATCTGTCGTTTCGTCGATCTAACATTTTATACCGACGCACAACGCGAGTCCGACGAATGCGGCGCCTTCGCATAAAGATGTTGGCGCATGAGTTATGGGTGTTTTTCCACCATTCTACAGCTCACAGCTTTTCCTCTTTTATCCGGGAGCTGGTGGCGGCGAAAAAAATGTTTTCCGCGGATTGGGCGATGGAAGTTGCCGGAGCGACGTCAGCGAGGCTGGCCCGCGGTAACTGCCGCCTCCCAGCCGCGGGGGCACCGTTGGCGGGCCTGGGCTGCGATGACCGCCGCCTCCCGGCCGCTGCCGCCGCCCCGCCCACGGGGCCAGCTGAGTCGGGAGGCGGCGGGGCGTCATGAACAAGCACGAGCCGCCGCGCCGCCGGGGAACGATCAGAGGGCGAGCCGAACGCAAACACAGCCGACTGACAAACATGGCGCGGCGGCGGCGAGAAGGCCGCCGTCGATGCTGATGGAGAGAGCGCGATAGTGTGCAGGCACAGTGGCCTGGAGAGGAATGAGAGGGTCACGGTGAACTGGAGAGAGTCAGCCAGGGCTCACAGTGCGCGGGAATGGAGTGCTGCGAGTGTGGTGCTGCGAGGAGTCACTGGGGAGAGGCCTTAGAGCGGTGGTGTAAGGGATCAGGTGAAAATGAAAAGGTGGTGGAGAATTTATTAATTGATGGTGTTACGAACATCAGACTGGAAATTTCAGCTGTGTAACAGCGTTCATGACAATCTGTCTTATTGTCCCTTGGTTGTGAAACGTGCAAGCAGCCTCGTTTTTCAATGTTTCAGGGATTTAGGTACTACCTTACTGCGATGGCAGGGTACCCCTGAGGAATGGCTATCATAGCTCAAGGTTTGAAGGAGCTCATTCAAAACGTTTTCGGGTGCATTTAATTCATAATTCGAAGCGATGGCGACCGCAAGGTCCGACGGGTGACATTGGCGACCCCTTTCGTGTCTCCTGCCGAGGTATTCACAACTATGTTATGTCTAACCAGTTCGGCGCAACGAAATCCGTTTCATTAATGAACCAACGTTGATCACCTAAAATCAGTGATATGCGCGCGGTCGCTTTGGGCTTACGTAGCAAAGAATCATGGGTGCGATTAAGAGACGAGACTTCTTCCAAAACAGCCCAGCCCAGCCCGCCCCGCCTAGATAGTGATCCGGCCAGCAAAAACCTGATATGCTGCAATGCTGATTCGCCATTAAGTCGCAGAAACTAATTTATTGCGCTATGTGTTTTATGATTTCGCCTTAATTTCAGGCTTGTACATTAAGTGCGCATTAAATGGCATGCAAGTGTCATCTAATACACAGCATTGCTTGGCTAGCACCAGCGACGTGACTCAGAGAGTAGCAGTCACAGTACTCAGAGAGTAGCAGTAACAGTACTCAGAGTAGCAGTCACAGTACCTGCACAATGGTATTTACAACGCGCCAAAGTGAATTTCAAACCCTGTGATAGCAGTTTTCCAACTACAAATGAGAAAAAAGCGGCCGGAAACTAAAATTGCCTTTAACCAAAACGCTCCGAGGATTTTACCTTTTTACCGCACCTTAAAAGACCACAGTCTATTTCTTCTTAAGTTGCATGCATCAAAATATAGATTTTCTTTGATCTTGCGCTGAGTAGAAAATGCTGGGTGGTTTAGGTCATAGGGAGTGTCAGTTCGCCACAATGTGCACAAGCTCAGTCATCATTCGACTGCGTCACAATTGCTACAATGTCATATTTCTCATTGAAGGACTAGAGTCAGTCTCCTATATAGTGTTTTTTAGCTGTCCTTAGGTGGAAACATCATCCAACCACACCACATGAAAATCACATGGTAGCTTTGAAATAATTCACATTCATCTTTTAACATACCGCTATCCACGCCCAAACTGACAACCATCGTCGCGCTGCTAAACATGATTTGAAAACAAGGATAGCAATAATATTTGTCCACGAAATTTGCCCCACTAGTGACTCAATGGCATTTAGCAATGCCATCAAAAACAGTGATATATTGTTGCATGCTGTGGAAAAGTTTATATCTTATTCAGGAATTGACAAACAAACTTTATCACCACTTTTTCAGCTTTGACAACAGTTGCGCATTGGATACGCGAGTGTCGGCCGAACTGTGTTGACTAGTGGGTGAAGCTATGGCAATGAGATGCTGACAGTCTTCCATGGATTTCGTTATTCATTGATATTGATTGTGGTTTGTGAGGCATGGTTTTTGTGTGATCCAAGAAAGGTTGGGTGTACGACACGCTCGCAACACCACGCAAATGCAGCTTGCAGCTGTTCTTATATTAAGGACCATCTAACCGCTGTTCAATGAAATCAGGCTATAGTTTTGAAAACCCGGGCTGTTATTCTTCAATTTTGTAGTGATATGTTTGCTCGAAGCTGTTTCATTTACGCAACCTGGTTTGCTGGTGTGTAATGTCTACCATGGGTTTTCTGCCACTGGTGCCCTTGCTGTAAAGAATGAAGATGTGCTTTAAAGATATATATTTAACACAGGTGTCCAATCACTCTTAAATAACCTCAGCGATGAGCCTGGCCATTGGGGCTTTACTAACGTACCGCTACTGAGGCTACGTGGCGTCACTTGCCTCTTATCCTGGCAGGAAGGGCGGGCTCCGTGGGGATACTGATAAGCCGTGAAAGTGTTGAAAGTGGGAGTTATGACCACATGAGGCACCTGGGCTTGCATCATCGTCACTCAATAAGCGAAAATAAGGTTGCCTCGCTAACCCCCCCCCCCCCCCCTCGACACTCGTTCGCCGATATGTATTCAAGTGGCGAATCTCTTCTGCTTGCTGGACAGCCTGTTGCTCACCCTCAACAGGTTCGCTTTTCAGGCACCTGAAGCCGGGCCCAGCCTACAAAAATAAGAGCGTTTACCGCCGAATTATCATTCTCACAGCAGGCAGCGGCAGTGTAAATAGCAATATCTGCCGTCGAACGCGCGGATCTAATCGGATCTGAAGTTATAAATCGAATGGCCTTCCACGTGCTCTTCCCTCGCCGCGGCAGTCTCCATGAGCCGCTACCCATGGCTGCCGCTAGCAGTCCACGGCGCGCGATGGTTTTGCCCGCTCGCTGCCGGCGACGGCGACCGTCACAATGGGCGCAGGCCGGCAATAATTGGCGGCGCTGCCCCTCCGGCCGCCAGAGAGCGCAGGGCCGCGCTCGTCGCGTGATCGTCGAAAGCGACGAGACGGCCGGCGGGCCGGTCACGCGCGGGAGGACCGACCGACGGCCGGCGCGCACGGGGCGCCGCCAATTCTCGGGATGTCGCCAGACAGACTGCGGACGTGCCATGCATGGGGCATGACTGGGACGGCTGCGAGAGCGCGCAAACCGAGCGGAGCGGCGGGCCGCAGCAGACCGCAAAATAATATAGGCTTGGCTGCATACAACTACATTGATGCCAACGTCATTGCACAGATGCAATAGTGTATTCGCGCTCTTCAGGAGAACGTCTTCGAACAGAGCTCACTTGCCTGGCGTCTCCAATGATGCAGAACATCTAGAAGAGGTGATGGATGAACGCATGACGAACGCATTCAAATTTAAACATTCTTATTGCTACTGGCTCTGCAACGTTACAGCACAGATAATTCATTGATGAAGGAACAATAGCATTGCATCCTGCCATTTTTCGAAATGGCTACATATCACAAATGTCACATGACAATTGCCAGCATATGTAAGTTAGGTAGAAGTAGGGTGAGGCGAATGGCCCACATAACAAGCAAGGTAAAGTTTCCAAAACACCACGAGATGTCAGCTGCAGCTGCCTGCTGAAACAGAGCGGTGTCGCTTCGGTGAAGTGTCTGTGTAGACGAACAGCGAATAATGCGCGGATAGCAGCCAATAGTTCACCAGACTGCATTGCCGATACGCTAATGAAATATTTATACTCCTGCATGCAATGTGCAGGAAGATGAAGATGACTCTCAGGCCAATTCTGGATTAGGCTGCACAAATTTAAGGAAGAGGCCAAACTCCGGCTTTGTAGTAAAGAAAACACGGTCGTGCGCCTTGTTACTCTGCTTTTCCTTAAACTCAAGTTTTCGTTCTTTTGACAGGCAGCTAGGGAACTGTTTCAGCGATGCCATAACGATGAAGTAGTAACCAATTCCAAATATATACCAATACCAATAACCAAAACCAATAGAATATGAAAAAACTAAGAGCCATACAATGATGTTAGAATTATCACCATGTGTACATTCACAACCTGTCCGTGCAGGCTATCAGACACCTATAAAAACTATTTACGCACCACTCGGGAAGCGACACGTTTGTTGCTATTTTCTAAACCCCCGTTTTTCACACAATGTCTCCAACACTTGTTTGTTTTGCCCGACACAGGAAGGAATTATGCGGTTGAAAGTCTTCTTCGGTTGCGTTCATTCGGCCATCGTGCGCCGTCGCTTGTGTCTGACGTGCTGTCGTGGACGGTTGCCTTTTTGGTCTTTCAGGGCCTTGACATCCCTGCTTGTATATCCCTGATAGCGAAAAAAAGCTAAAAGTGCCAGACATGACCATCGAATACTGTATTCAAATACTCATTATGCCGTGGTTCCATCGCAGTGAGCGATGATTTAGAAACTCGACGATCACCATGCACCTGAACCGCACGGTCATCCAAGGGCATGGATACTAATTGCATCATCTTGGCAGGTGCGGCTAGATTTGCATGTCTTTTTGTTGCGGTGTCTATGTTAAATTTGAAGATGAAGAAACAAAAGCGTTTCGCATTGTGAACCTTAGAGAATCTGGGATCGGAAATTTGCCGATTATTTAGTTATTCACGCGCGGATAGGTCTTGGTAACAGAAAAAAGCTTTTTAAATGCTTGCAAGCGTTGGTATTGAATGACTTTAAAGTATTTCCCGTCAATATCACGTCAGGAATGTATGAGCTATCGCGCCGTTGACGGGCGCTTATTTAAGAAATGCTATTTACTTTGCATGGCATACATGTTGCCGCTTAAAAATATGAGTAGCATTTGCGCAAAAAAGCGGGATGGTACATATTGCTGCATCTGCGTCAAGTTCGAAATATTTCGGCTGAAGACCAGCTGTCTGGTCAACTCCATAGTATGGCGATATGTTTTCAGCAATAACCTAAACATATCAATTTTCGTTAATACAACTTCCACTCCTACATCCCTTACACAGCTATTGTACATTGCGTGATTTTGTCATCATTGGGCAAAAATTGACGTGAGTCATTTTCCTCACGTCACATGTTCGGTAGCAGTGTCATATACAAGGTTGTGGAACTTTAAATCTTCGCAACATCCGCTTCTGTCAGCGGACGTGGGAGTGGATGCCCGCCTACTGGCTCACCAGCGCTCACTGTTCTGCCGGTGTTTCTGTCGGTAAATGTTAGAGCGGATACACACGGCACCTTGATTTGTCAGAAGGGGTAAACTCTGTCTTCTATGAGGCCTTCAGTGGACGTCATCGACATCGCCGTCAAAGTCAGTGGACTCCAGTCACGAGTACCAAACCCACCACCGGAAGGACCGATAAGGCTCACTGTGGCCGCCGCTGGTGCCCCAGCACGCCCCCGACTGATGGATGCCCCCGTCCAGGGCCGATGCCGGTGCCCGGCGGCGGAGCGGGGCAGGTGAGCGTCCGAGCACGGTTCGTCGCTCAGGATCGACCGGGTTATCCGCCCGTTGATGTTGGAGATTTGCCACACGTCCGACGGCCGCATCTCCCGGAATGGCAGGCACGCGAGCGGGCGGGCGGCCGGAGGGGGCGGGGGTGGAGGGGGTAGGTGGCGAGGGTGGTCGGGAGCCGCGGCGCCGCACGGAGAGAATGGGATGGCATTGGGTTAGCTACTCTACGATACTCGGAAGATGGCAGTGCTCGGAACGCTGTGCCATCCAGGCAGGAAGCCATAGCTGAGAGTGTGTCGGGTCTGGCCGCTCGGCAGACTGCAGCTGTCGGCGCCGACATCACTGTCGAGTCGGTTTCCCATTCCCTTATTTGGCTCGGGTTCATCTCACAGCCTGCCATTTTAACAAAAACGGCTTTTGATCTTTCCATCCAGATGCACGGCAGGTAACGAGCCTGCTTTTACGTAAGCAAAATGGAAAAGGTATGGCAAATGAGCTGAGAAAAACGTTCTTCAAAGGGCTTTTGCCATAGCGGGTGGCATTCTGGTTCCTTCAGCAGGCTAGAGTGCATTAAATGCATTTTAAGATACATCGTGCTGGCATGTTATATGAAAACAACAGGGATTTGCGTGTGGTCAGCCAGGAAGGGATAATCGGAAGAAGTTGTTGCCAACTGCAGCAGTAGAAAACCGCATCTGGGTGCCGATGGTGCTGTGGTTAAGGCCTCTGCTGTGCTGGCTCTGTTGTGGTTAATACCTCTGCGTTAACTACACCGCGCCCGGAAAACCAGAGATATGGGGGTTTGATTCACAGCGGAGCTCGCTCGCCTCTCGCCCTAGCAGGAGCTAGGGCGAGAGGCAGGCAGTATATTTCTCATTCATATAGGCTCAGCAGCTGAAGGGTCGTAAAGCCCCAATGTTGACGAAAATAATCACATGCATCCGCAAGCATCATACGAATGGCACACATTCGTTTTAGCTTCAGCTAAGCATTCCGTTTTATGTGGCTGTGTGTTGTATATCAACATCTCAAGGGCTCTAGAAACATGTGTCAGATGTGAGTTACTACCTGCGCCCGACCCAAGGTCTGAGACAACCGCGCCTGGCCGGGGAAGTTGACTTCCCCGCTGAAATCTCCGTCAGACGTTGTATGGGAAAAACCAGGATACCGTTATGGTCTCGTCAAATCATAAAGAGTCCACACCAAGCGTTTTACCTCAGGTGAAATATGAGGTCGCCAGAGGTAAAAAAGGTAAAAAAAGCGGCAGCTCTTATCGATGCAGTTAAAACATATGTTTTTGCGCAATGTTTTTATGTTGTCAGAAATAGTGTGCTGTACATTTGCAGGTACTCAAATTGCATGGCTATTGTATACATCATACAAAGACTGCGACGCTTGGTAACGTATTTGTAACGAACTGAGAACAGGTACGTTAGTATTTGTACTTATGCATCATCGGCTTTACGAACACGACATAGAGGTGGTTACGTGCGTCGCACTCGTTCATCTAGCCTCTCCGCTACTGACAACCGAGGTCACTGACCTTAGATGACCTCACGTG
Organism: Pollicipes pollicipes; assembly: GCF_011947565.3. Classification (NCBI taxonomy): domain Eukaryota; kingdom Metazoa; phylum Arthropoda; class Thecostraca; order Pollicipedomorpha; family Pollicipedidae; genus Pollicipes; species Pollicipes pollicipes. The sequence continues at coordinate 17,199,833 of NW_023596576.1, forward strand.
GCCTTGCACACCTTCACATGATTTGTTGTGACCTTATTATGCATTACAGCCATACTAACATATTTTCAACCGAGCGTTTGGATTCTACGTCTAATGTAACCTAATAAATCTGCCTATT
>NW_023596576.1:17204950-17248844 GCF_011947565.3 Pollicipes pollicipes
GCTACCACCGATTCACTTTCCTTTCTTACACAAAAGCACAACGCGCGTAAATGTCCTAAGTGCTCGCATTATACGAGTGTCTTGAACGCGTGGACAACAAACTTAAAGATGCGTTGCTTGTTCGTGACCCTTTCTCTAAAAAAGGCAGAAACTGGCTCCTATTAGGGTAGGTGAGGAGCCTTGCTCTTTATGAGCCTACTTGTTATGCAATCATATGTCCCTTGAGCGCTCTACCGGTTACCGTACTCGAACTGTAATGTCGTATGCCCATTGTGGGTTCTTCTGTTTTCTAATGAACGGCGGACATTCATTTAAGTGGTGTAAGCGTAGCATGAAGCAGTCAGGTAAAATGTCGTGATCTTATAATTCTACTCGTAGTGTTCCCACCAACTTCCCACGTGCTGGATTCTTGCACGTTTAGCACCATATTATATAGTGGGGCTCATGCTATATCATGCCTCATAGCATTTGCTCATACCGGGATCCTGTATACAAGCTTCGGTTATCCAGTGATTTGACCGTTGGGTCACGTGGTCCCATGACGTCATGAGTAAGCACCGGGAGAAGTTCCCGTTGCCCGCGGCATTGATTTGAAAGATGCACCACAAGATGCGCCAGAGTTGTCTGATTGGACAGGAGTTGATGTCGTCAGTGGCATCAGTGACCTTTGATGGGATGACATTGGGCTGGCTCATACCAGCTGTTGCTGTAATGCACCGGCTTTCGATGGGTAATGCCGCAGGCGTCCAGTTAAATAATTCCCGTGAACGAGGTCACTGCTGCTATTTCTGCTCGAGAGAGACCGCAAGCCGAGGGCTGTTACCTGGCCATAAGACTACTTTTACCAAAGGCTGTTGTGTGAATAAATATGGAAAAATGTAAAGCCATTTTTTCACCATATTTATTATGGTTATGGCATCGGAGAAGACCATGAGACGGCTATCAGCGTTGTCAACATCGGTACTTTCTAGAAATGGACAACTTACCACACATGCAGTTAATAATCAAACGCTTCTCTGAGTGGATGCGAGGTTTCCACAGCAACAACTGCAATCCAGCAGAATTTCTACACAAATCAGTCGTATTTTTGCCCAAATAACAGCTTGCGCTTGAATTGGTAAAACACTTGAGCCCACAGTCAGAAATGCTTTCCTAGATCAAAGAGCAACCCGCGAAAAGCACTTAGACGAAATGTTACAACACACACACACAAGCTGACGCGAAGAGATGTCTTTGCGTTTGGTATAATGATGTCTAGAAGCAGTGAATAGCATGGAGGTTATGTCAACTCGTAATTATGATTCGGTTATTCGGGTGTATGTCACCTCCCATTCGATGGGGGGACGTTTAAAAATCGCGTGAATAAATGCCAAACCGATCAGCCAATCGGGGTGATCAAAACGGCAAAAGATATATTTGGATCTCACAAATTCGATGCATGTTAACTGGATGGCCTGCAAGTTATTGAACAGGTTACTACTTGGCTAAAATACGCTTTGTATTGTTTTGTTTTATGAATTACGTATCCACTCCATTCTGACACGGTGATACGGACAGACTGAACTGACGTAGGTAAACCAGGATACTTAGTATATGCTAGATGTCAGATTGGTGATTTTCATTGAACCATGCACCACCTCAGGTTGGGTCATATCAAATAATTAGGGTCACATTAAATGATTCCGACGTTTTTGTTGTCAGAAGCAACCGATTTGGAGGCTTGACACTGTTGCGAAATATGAATGATGTGGAGATGTTTAGTGAACACAAATTTAAATACACTATCTGTAAACCATGCACTCCTGCGATGTAAGAATCCAACCATGTAGCAGGATATATCCCGGCATGTTCCGCATTTTCAGTGAGCACTCTCAATCCATCAGCTAATAATCCCCTCGTTTATTTGTGATAATGAGGTGCTGTCATAGCGCTAGGTTGTACCACCAGGGTTGCCGTATCCAGACCATTTCGTACCCATTTCGCTTTTTGAATTAAAACGAATGGCTCAAGGCCCTCCTGGACACCGTACATGGTGTGGCGGCGCGAGCTATGTGTCATAACCTTTCACATTCATGGGACATCACGGTACATGCCCAGGGGATTGAGCGCGAAAGGACACTTGGTAGCACCGCTCGTTCCTTGGATGCCGGTTTGTTTCCCCACATGTAATCTGTGCATGGCTTGCCGTACCAGCGAGGCTAGAACATGTCCCCAGCATGGTATCGTTGCACGGCAGTGTGGCGACACATGCCGGCAGAAAATGTGCTCCTCAAGATCATGCAGGGCTTTATTATTACACACGAGAGCGTGCGGGGCTTTTATCTGAAACACGAGAGCGTGCAGGGCTTTTATCTGAAGCACTTCCAGCTGCACCTGGTATGTGATTGAGTTTGTTTGCCGAAGATGGATGGAGACAGAACGTAATCGATCACTTTGCCAAACTTCACTGTCAGAGTTTCTTACTGGTGACCCGTCCCTGTCAGCACGTCCGACCGGTGACCCGCCCCTGTCAGCACGCCTGTCCGGTGACCCGCCCCTGTCAGCACGCCTGTCCGGTGACCCGCCCCTGTCAGCACGCCTGTCCGGTGACCCGCCCCTGTCAGCACGTCTGACAGGTGACCCGCCTCTGTCAGCACGTCTGACCCATGACCCACGCCCGTCAGCACGCCTGACCGGTGACCCACCCCCGTCAGCACGCCTGACCGGTGACCCGCCCCCGTCAGCACTCCTGACCGGTGACCCACCTCTGTCAGCACGCCTGACCGATGACCCACCCCCGTCAGCACGCCTGTCCGGTGACCCACCCCCGTCAGCACGCCTGACCGATGACCCACCCCCGTCAGCACGCCTGACCGGTGACCTGCCCCCGTCAGCACGCCTGACCGGTGACCCACCTCTGTGGCAGCGCCTGACCGGTGATCCACCCCCGTCAGCACGCCTGACCGGTGACCCACCTCTGTGGCAGCGCCGGGCTGGTGACCTGCCCCCGTCAGCACGCATGACCGGTGACCCGCCCCCGTCAGCACTCCTGACCGGTGACCCACCTCTGTGGCAGCGCCGGGCTGGTGACCTGCCCCCGTCAGCACGCATGACCGGTGACCCGCCCCCGTCAGCACGCCTGACCGGTGACCCACCTCTGTGGCAGCGCCGGGCTGGTGACCTGCCCCCGTCAGCACGCCTGACCGGTGACCCACCTCTGTGGCAGCGCCGGGCTGGTGACCTGCCCCCGTCAGCACGCCTGACCGGTGACCCACCTCTGTGGCAGCGCCGGGCTGGTGACCTGCCCCCGTCAGCACGCCTGACCGGTGACCCACCTCTGTGGCAGTGCCGGGCTGGTGACCTGCCCCTGTCAGCACGCCTGACCGGTGACCCACCTCTGTGGCAGCGCCTGACCGGTGACCTACCCCCGTCAGCACGCCTGACCGGTGACCCACCTCTGTGGCAGCGCCGGGCTGGTGACCTGCCCCCGTCAGCACGCATGACCGGTGACCCGCCCCCGTCAGCACGCCTGACCGGTGACCCACCTCTGTGGCAGCGCCGGGCTGGTGACGGCGGTGACGATCAGCAGCAGAGCGACGATGAAGTCCATGGTGGGCGCCGTCTCCGCGGCCGCGCCGCCGCCACTGCTGACCGCTGCTCGCCCGCCGGCGGCCGCGGGTCGGGCCGCTGCGCGCGCCGGCACCGGCCGATGGCTCCGCCGTCGCCGCAGCAGGAGCCGTCGGCAGCGTCACCGGCCGGCTCCTGGTGCTGTACCGCTCGGCCGCCTGTGCGAGACGGGCCCAGAGCGGACCCAATCCAGTTCCGCGACCTGCGGCAGCGCACGCGCGAGATTCTGTTTTGGTAATGCGCATGACAAGCCAAGTACTTCTGTGCCACAGGTGCCGCAAAAGTGACTGACGTTTTTTTTTTCAATTGGGTACGTTGGTTTACCTGACGCCCGCTTTACGCACAGAAGCTTGTGCCGTCCGTCAGCGCCCCCACCTTCGGGGAAAGTCGCACGCGTGTGTAAGCAATAATCCTGGCCCGTAAACAATTTACACCGACCTCGCCCGACGCCTCGCACACTGGCTCCAAACACGCCCGAAGGCTCTGCCGATCGCCTTCGTGGAATCGGCCGCGGCCAAAGCGCGGGCTCGTCCCATGTCATGCAGCGGTCAGCGGGGCCGCTACGTCCGGCTGCTGGCGTGTCACGAACACTCAGCATGGTGTAAAGCTGGCTTAGATGGCCTCACAGCGCGTCACTCTGGCGCGCCATTGGTGTGTAAAGTCAGGCACTGCAGATCACTTCATGGTGCTTAGAGCCGGTGGCGCGTGATTGCGTGGCGGGTCGGCGAGACATGCCACCTTCATTGTACAGTCGGTCTGCGCACTCAGCGGGTTTAAGAAGAACGACTTGTGCATTGTACTGTTATGATCCCATGCCTATATCTTGTTGACATCTTCTCCTCGGTGTACGTTCCCTTCCATAGGGAGCCTATCCGCCCGAGATTCTCAGATAAATACCGAAATTCTACGAATAATTAAAAGCGGATTAGCCCACCTTTATTGCCGTCAAAGTTTCCAGACCGACGCTAATTAACCATCCGCTCTCCGCTGACGTTGGACGCTCACGCGCGCCGCACAGTTCCTCCCTGGGGTCGTAGACTGACTCGTCAAACGTACGCGGCACGGAAGTGGAACCTTCTGACAAAGATACGTGGGGGAGGAGAAGCACTTGAAGTTTATCCTTGTCATGGAGCACATGCTTAACATGGGGTAAGGTACGATTTGGGCCGAGCATTTTGAAGGGATGGATTTCTGGGAACGGAGCGCTTTGGCGCTTATCAGTGCTTGTTGCGCGAGCCCTGACCCCACAACCCGATCGTTAAATTTCAGGTCAGCGACGGCATTTTATGGCGAAAGTTTAACTTACCGCACTGCTCGGCACGGCTGGTGCCCTCTGACGTCACCTAACCTTAAACACGGCCGCTGCTACCGTCCGCAGGCTGTACATGTCAAGGACAAATAGAGAGCGCCTAAAGCGACCCGAGCGTACCCCGTCGCAGGTTGGCAGATCGGAATGCCGGAATTCTAACCAAGTGAGCAATGAGATGAAAGTGACATGTTTTGCATGGCGAAATTCATAGGCAGCTGGAGAATGTATATATTTTTTAAAAGTGTCATAAAACTCATCTACTTTTCAAGATTTAGGTGCAAGCAATAGAGACCTGAATAATCATTTATAACAACCCTGGGCAAGCGGTAAGATGCGTCGCTTAGTGTCAGGCAAATGAAATTGCAATAAAGGTGCTGACAACGCGCACGATTGTGCAACGGCGTAAACGCAACTGTGGCTGGACACCCGTTGAAATCTGCATAAAAGGTACATAATTGCATCGTGCATTGTCAGGCTAGCGGATTTGCAATCAATCGCCAGTTCACTAACGCAGTTAGAAAATCAGTGGATGGTCTTGGATATGTTCGCGTTAGGTTGACTTTTTAGGCGCGTCCGCACCTGGTGCGTTGAGAGAGTACCCATGTTGCTTGAAACGGTGTCATTGAAAACTTGGTGCTTTTTCGAGTTTGCCTGGCACTTCTCTTTGAATTTTTCTAGATATATCAGTGAAAAGTTGTCTCTATAGACGTTGTCCTTTTGGAGCAGCCTGGCTGGAAGTCCAAGGAGGTAAGAACGGGAGATGAGGAGCCGAGCCGTTCCCTGCCTTCACCCATGCCCCCTTCTTGGTAGTCTTGCTTTGAGCTGGCAGGCAAGTTTATTCTGGTCTTCAGCAAAGTACGAACAACGTTTCTACCATGCCGAAATGGCTGGCTCTCGAATTCGACACGACGACTTTGAAGAAAGATTGACCGTGAGTTATTTCCGGCAATTCAGCCTGCGGCTTCGGCTGCTGCTTGCTCTAGGAGTTGATGACCACCAAAGCCTTGACGGTCACCTTCCTGTACAGCTGCACGAGACCACGTCGTTCCTTGCATCCTCTGTTGGCGGATGTCGGCTGGCCGCGCCACTCAACGACTGTTCTTCGAAGACAAAGCTTGCGTACCGGCGGGCTCCCAGGCAAACTGTGAAGTGGAGAGAAGATCCTGTGTGGTTAATGCGGCAGCTTAGATCAATTCTGAGCCTCTTCACACTGTGAGCCCGAGCTGTGTGTACAGCCTGGTCGTTTCTGTCACGTGAGTGCTTTGTGAGAACCTGCTGGCGTCACTGCTGAGCGTCTGATTTACGGACGATTTCAGAAACGTCCTCACGCTTTGGCTGAGGCTTTGACCACTTGTCTTGCAAGCCGTTGTGTGCCTTAAAGTTTTAATCCAGCGCAGTTGTATCTTCCATGTGAAGCATGTTCGGGACCGGACCTTCTAGATAATTACCAACCTGTGCCGCTAGTATCCGAGTCATTTTACGCCAAGTCAACCAATACAAGTAAAAATTTACACATCACCTTCTCAGGCACGACGAGTCTTGGTCTTTTAGGTTAACGTGAGCTCTGATCACGATTCTGATATGATCTTCTTAACATTATGAACCAACGTTTGAGACGTTATCGCACCGTTCCTCATTGCTTACTAAAAAAACATTGTACGATGAGTATGGTGAAAGGTAACTAAGACGTGACGTGGCTGACATATCATTTCATAATTTCCCTTATTGGATTCTACACCTAAAAGTTTACCCATAGAATGCACGCTTTTACGTTTCCCCAATCAAAATGCCATTTTCAGGCCATATTGGTCGCCCAGTTTCCAGTCTGACCTCCCCAATCTTGAATGGCCCCCTCAGCCTCACAGACATTGTCACACCTATGCTAACCATCATGACTGTACCAAGCGACAGACCCTTGATGCGACATCGGTCTCTAGTCTCACCTGCCCGTGGCTGGGCAGTCTGCTGAGATTATACAGCCTTGATATGGTCAGTCAGTGATATATTTATAGTGGCTCAAGGCCGAACATTTGCCATGGCCGCGACTAAGAGCGGGGTCGTTTCCAAAGAAAACTTACCGACCCAGAATAGAACGAAGCATATGTATGCAGATGTCCGGTCCCATGCGCGTTATAATGCCAGCACAGTTTCAAATGATGAAGACAGATGAAAGAGGTCGGGGAGTCGCAGCAACAAAGCCGGGCCGGCCGTTGCGGTGCTGGGCAGCAGGGGGGGGGGGGGGGAGGGGCGGTCGGGAGCGCCATGCCACGTCAGGTCGACCGTTTTGCTCGCATGCGCACTGCGCGGGTGTATAGCGAGTCACCACCTTTCTGCTCATGGTTTTCGATGGAGATTTGAACGAAGATTCCGGAAATGTTAGTTCCTCACTTCGCGAAGATGTCGCGAAGTCTTGAAATAGAGTTCTTACGGTAAAAGGCGTTGAAACCCGAAGATGATTTCAAAAGTCCAAAACTGTATTCACACAACTCGGATCATGGTTTTCTTCATCTCATGCCGTTTCATGATAAAAGATGTGCTATGGTCGCGTAATTATAGTTGCTTCACCGAGTGCGTCTATGGCATTAAATCATTTTCTCACGTGTGCGATGACGCCCACGGCCTTGCGTATCACGTGTATCACCTTGCCTGGCAAAGGCCTGTGTCCAGCTGCTCGTTCAGGCACTGACCGTCTGTGGTCTTGGGGCATGGCTGCTGGGTCGTCACGTATCGGTTTCGGTCATTCGTCATTCATTGGTCATTATGCCGGTGATAGCGCTGCTCCTGGCGTCGAACTCACACCGCTCGCGTCACATGCTGAGGCTGGCCGGGCACTGGTGGCTCGAGCTTGTGCAGGAAAACGCAGCGCGGACTAAGAGCCGCCGCTCTGTGCCCGGTGACGAGCTCCTCATTCGGATGCCTGAGCGGTGTCTCTGCGGACGGCAGCTGACCGGTCGTACACTGACTGAGCGTCTGGCACTGCGAAGATGCGTACGCTAGCTCGCGCCGCTCGCGCGGTGCTGCTTACGCACTGACGGCGGGCCGAAACCCTCCGGCACGGGACAAGACCAATTGATGGCTGCTGATGGTGTGCGTCGCTCCTCTGTGTCACGCCGCGATACCGGGACGCTGTGGTGATTTATATAACAGCCGGAGATACACAGCGCACTGAGGGGTGGCGATCGTCAGCCTTGAAGACAGTGATCAGGCTTCCACGATCGGCATATTACTCCGCTCTTCTTCAAGCCTGGCGCACGCCACGAGTCTGCAACTCCATCCGTATGTCCATTATTGGGGTGTTCAGCTGTTCTTCTCGTTTTCGGCATCATCTGCGGTGAGTCATTCGCCCTTCTTTCCTCATTCTCGCTTTATCCTGCATCTTCCCAGCTCCCCGTTGGTCAGGGAGAGCTACATGCGCTAGCCATGCGTCGCGGCCGTCCGCGAGCGGGCCCAATCACAGGTCAGGTGTCGCGTGACCAAAACTTGTATAAGCCAACCGGCCTCACCCCCTCATCGCCGACCTCTGTGCCTCGGGCCAGCACGTGGCCAGGAGTTAGTAGAGGTGGGTGCAGCCAGCCGAAAAGGAGGGTCTGACGTCATCCCCCGCGTGACCGTGATAGCATGACCATTGCCAAGGCATAACTATCCAGCACAATAAGAACGCAATTAGTCCTCGCAGTCTGCTTTGATGTCGGGTATCAGGTATTTCTGCTAAGCAGCTCGTGCATTTTCCCATAGCCGCCAGGGGCGTGATGCGAGGTGTCACGATAAGCATAGAATAGCTTGAAGTGCTTTGCTAATGGACAAATAACTTGTTCGTAGCACTCCGGGCCACTGCGAGCCCGGAAAATTGTCCCATCTCTCGATCTGACACTGCCGACAGGCTCGTGCTTCAGGTGGGGCGGAGCGGGGCGTGGCCCTTTATCGTGACGCAAATGATGGGCTATGGCTCGGCAATTGTTATCATGCACGTTGTTTTGTCTTCTTGTACTCATTGAAAGAACACCACTCACAGAAACTGCATGTGTTACGTACCATTATCATATAATCAAGTCCCACATGTATGACGCATTTACCATAGAAGACGCCTTTCACTTGATTAGGTACGTGTAGTCGAGTTGTCATCCCGATACTTTTATATCAGACACTGTAATGTCAGCTTTCGCGAAATTTTGACGGTAATGTTCTATGTAACTAGTTTTATGTAATTAGGAGAGCCACATTAGCTTGTTTGCCACATGCGCAGCTTTACGCATTTCTCAGAATTCAAGATGGCGGCTGCCGCCATCTTGAATACTGGTCAAGTTACGAAGTTTATTTCAATTACTTGACGGGTTTATTTCAACGACTCGTATGATACCGTTTTTGAAGGATTTTCGTTGGCAGAGAACCCATTTTTATAGTAATGCTTACGGTCAACGTCAAAATGAAATCGAAATTCAAAGGTCAAACTTGATTATATATCAGGAAAATCCCCTCAATTGATCGATATATGCCGCTTGTTGTCTTCTTGTACTCATGGTGATGGTGCAACTTGCAGCATTTAGCTGTGTTACGAATCATAATAATATTCCAAATGCGTTATTTACACGACACAAGTTGATGGGAAACTATACCATACGCATAGGCATGTACTATTAGACGTACTGCGGTGTCCGTTTAGAAACCCGTCGCTGCAAAGCGACGCGCTATCATTGGCACACGTCTCTGCCGGGACGGGATACCTTTGCTCACAGATCATGATGCCGGATATATATATCGGGGTGTAGAAACATCTAAACTGGAAAATCTTCGCGGCCTCATGCTGCGTTTGCCCAAAAGTTGCCACATCATGATAAACCTATGTGCTCCCTGGTGCGAGCACCGTCTGAGCATCAACCGCATGCTCCCTTTAGAGGTTCCTGTGTGAGCAATTTCTCGGCGGATGGACCCCGGGGTATGCGGTTTTGGCCCACCATCATCCACTCTCCTTCATTCCACAACCCTGAAATGGCTATTGCTGGCCGAGACGGCTCTAATCCAAACCAAATCAAACCAAAGGCGGCGGGCCATGCTCAGTGTCCTTGCATACAGACACACTGACGGGGAGTCTCCTGGGCTCAGTACACGCATTGATAGTCGGAATGGCCTCATCCCATCGCGCCGGCCAGTGGCAAGGAAGGTCGTGACTGTGGCGTTACCACTGTGGCGTCACCTATCCTGACTTGTCGCCCCTCTGAAGTTACCTATCCACTCCGGTGGGGAGTCGGCGACGTCACAGGTTTCTTCCTCTGGTCCTTTCTAGCAGCCGACAGAAAAAATACCCGGCGCCGTTCCATGTCATGCGGCACAGCCTACGCCGCCGGGCGGCGGGTGGCGGCGTTTGTCACAGCAGACAGCGTCGGCGGCGGGGCGGCGCAGGGGGCGGACAGGACACGCGCTCGCCGGCCGCCGGGCTGGACAGTGAGCGATGCATCTTTGATGGCACGGCCGTCCGGCTCGAGTGAAGCGCCAGCTGCGCCTGATGCATTCATCTGTCAGCACCCTGGTGTGACGCTCACTGGGCGAGCCCTCAGTGCGCATACCTATAGCGGCCCCACTCCCGTTCACCCCTGCATATCCCCCCTCCCGTGTGGCGCCTCCTCCGTCACCGCCGACGTCACCCTGGACGTCATCCTGCCGATCGAACCCCGGTCTCCAGAGGTTGACGGCTATTCAGGCACGCCGCACCGAGACGGGCGTCGGGCAGCCCGGAGACATGGTGGGCTTCGGTCAATGGGCAGTGTGCGGCTGGGGCAATACGGGCTGAACATGGACTTTCGCGAGTTATTGGGCGTACAGAGGGCTGGGGCGTCACGGGCTAAAACCGGCGCTTGCGAGTTACTGAGCGTGCAAGAGGCTGGGGCGTCACGGGCTGAACCCGGCACTGGCGAGTTATTACGCGTGTGGAGGGCTGGGGCGTCACGGGCTGGACCAGGCGCTGGCGAGATGTCGGACGTGCAGGGGGGGCTGGGGCGTCACGGGCTGAACCCGGCGCTGGCGAGATGTTGGACGTGCAGGGGGGCTGGGGCATCACGGGCTGAGCCCGGCGCTGGCGAGGTGTCGGACGTGCAGGGGGGGGGGGGGGGGCTGGGGCGTCACGGTCCGAACCAGGCGCTGGCGAGGTGTCGGACGTGCAGGGGGGGGGGAGGGGGCCTGGGGCGTCACGGGCCGAACCAGGCGCTGGCGAGGTGTCGGACGTGCAGCCGATGGACCGCCGGCGGCGCACAGCACCCCGACCCCCGGCTGAGGCTCTGTTTGCATAGCCATGGTTGTCTGGTGATTATCCTCCAGGTTGGCTGAATTACGTGTAAACGAACGGATTTTAAGTAATTTATGACAACAAGGTATGTATTAATAGGCGAGCACCGAGCGGCGCGCACCAGGCGCAACAAAAATCTCGGAACTTATTTCGGCTAAATCGAACACGAGGGCAACAGCGTGAGATATTAAAAACATATACCATATCACCACGATACTCATATAAACATTGCATTGAAAGCTGGAACACTGGAGAAACAGCGCTCACCGCTGGGTGGCGAAAAACACCGAACAGCGCAAGACGGGGTTTGGACGGTACGTAAATTATGTTGTGGCTAATTGTATTCCTCAGCGTTTGTGTTTCATGATACAATTACCTGATACAAGTTACATTGAAGGTGGCTGGTCTCTTTCCAGTTGTTTGCTTTCACAGTCTAATTACCTAGCTGTTGCCGGCTACCGATTTTCACAGTGGATTAACATCACAGAGTGACTGTAGCGTGGTATCAAAGAGAAGCAAAGGAGCGATAGCCATCCTCGCCATGCCTAGAGGTGGGATGACCATTTGCACCTTCTCTTGCTCTCCGTTGCCGTGATCAGGAACGTAGGAACAATTTGAGGCTCAGGTTGGATGGGGTGGTGGGGGCAGGATTTCACCGGAGTTTCCGATCAAAGCGCAGTGAATCGTCAGGAAGCGTTGAATCCCGCGTCTTGTTCAGATACGTATATACTTCTCTGGGCTTCTACTGAAAACTGTACACTTGGACCTGAATCGGGAACCTACAACATTTCGTGTCCCACCATTCCAAGCGCGCAGTTGCGTATTTAAATGGGAATCAAAGCCATCCTATCGCTGATGAATAACTTGCTCACCAATTTGAGTTTGCACCCGGTGGTTTCGTATCTTGGACGACTTTCGCTTGTTCGATGGTGTATCAAACAAAACCAGATTTCACTTGAGAATTCAACCGAGAAGTCGAAAGCCAACAAACTCAGCGTTCGGTCAGGTGGCATGCATTGAGAGCCGTAACTTGGTGGCGTAATTTTGTCGCTATTTGTCTGAAATCTGAGAATGATTTGCGCACAACCCGGTTTAACTTTACGTCCTGGAGTGTAAAAAGCGACGTTTTAAGCCAGTAAGGAGGACCCTGAATCCCCGGTTTCTCGACATTGTGAGTTAAAAGTTGTTGTGCTGGTGGTTCGCGACTTTTCATTACCAGGAGGTGCTGGTTAAAACGGCTTTATCAAACAAACATTGGTTATATTGACCAAAGCGCCAAAACAGGTTTCTTCCAATTTTGTCCGCTTTCTTCTAAAAATTAGTGTGGATGGAGAGACTGGAGCCCGTTGAAATGAACCAGAGAACATAACCCCGAGGAGTGCCTAGTAAAAACGAGCCTATCAAGAGACGCCGCGTTGTAACTGCTAGCTCTTGAGCTGACCCAAAACAGACGCCTGCCGAGGGGCCAATGACTTGGGAATACCACTCCATTGTCAAGGCGCTGAAAGAGCATGCGAACACAGTGACTTGAAAATAGCGCTTCCTTTCCTTTGCACTTTAAATACGTTACGAACTCCGTCTTGTTTTCCGGTTCGGAGACTAACCGACCCAACACCGGCAGCTAGCCGGTAAACCGATTCTGGCGTGAGTTCAAGGCTAGTGACTGAGGTAGGGTTTCCTTACGTAGGCGGCATTTTTGGCTCGGGATAGCAATAGATCAGCTAAGCAAATTAAGGTTATGGCCCCCAAAACAATCTATCAAGATCTTAGTCAAAGTCTGTAACGCCTTGGAAAATTTCCCTAAATCTTGCCTGACAGTACAGTGGCCACAGGTTTCTTGGGTAGTATTTCACTGTCTTGTTACATTAGCAAATGAACAATTATGACGTCCTCTACGACAGGCAACCATTTAATGCATGCTCCTTTTTACTGCGTTTCGACAATCCTCAATATTTTCCCGGTAGTATGTTGCGGTTTTCCGACGAAGTCAATGTCAGCATTATTCGTTTTGCTCACAAGTAATAAACTAATTAACACGCAATGGTTAACAGTTTGATATCACGGAAAATAAAACTAATGTAAACTAGTGCCGGCACGAACCCAAAACCGTGAACGACTGGTTAAGTGTATGAACATTCCAAATCCACGGTTTGGGTCCGTGTGCATGCATTTTTCCACGGCTGTCCACCCTGCACAATCTTTACCGCATTTGCTGGATAGCCAGCAAGCTATCAAACCTGGTATGCACCCAGAAAGCGTCCCAGCGGACCCAAACCCAGCTCACACCTATCACGGCCGCCGATTTCTAGCGACAAACCGATTTTTGCAGCTGCATGAGAGCAGTTATTTGATCGGAGGTATTACAATATCACCGCATCGTAGCAAATGTGCTGTCAGCAACCATATTTCATGAAGGTCATATTTCTGTGAAATCGGACTAAAAGTAGCTTAGAACTGTATGAAACCGCATTTTAAGATTCACAGTGTCGATCACCCTCATTTTCATTTATAGCGTTATTCGCGCGCATGATAAAATACAAAACGTCCTTCAAAGTAGGACACATCAGCATAAATGTTACTCTTAATATATACTTATTCGGTTGGGGTTAATCGGTCATGCCCTCCCTCCCCCACACTTGTTCTCACGTCTATGATGGTCGTGATTCGAGAGTACCTTGGACTGTCTCGTTCAGTACCTGGTTTCAACTCGCATTTTGGCGCTTCTTCGCAGTTTGTGACTTCCACAATGTCGGTGGTAAACGCATTTCACACGCTTGCGTACGCGGCCAAACGGCGTGGCGACACCACGCTTCCAAGACCAAGGCACCAATGGTGCATAAATGAGGCCCAACAATAGGCTTGCGCGGGTCCGCTAGCCAGCTTGTGGCGTCAGTTATGCATGGCACGAACAGGCACGGCAGACAATGACAAATCGTGTGACTAGACGGCCTGTCCGCTCGATGTGCAATTTGTGTCGAGGCTTATGGAGCTTCCAAAGTATAGTTTATAATGCCATAATCCGACTTCATTTTCCGCTTCTGTGTACTGGACGGGTGCAGTTGACAAACGGGTTGGGCAATCAGGAAGTAATCCCAATGGTCAGCGCATGCACCATTGCACAACGAAACGCCCCCCCTGTGGACGTTGCGGATGCACTCTTTGAGACACTGCAAGCAATCGCAATGTCTCAAAGTGCGCTCTCAAAACTTCGGCATGTTCCGGCTGCGAATGACCAGCTTGTGCAGCCCTTTGACAACTTGTAAACTTTGTACCGTTCACGGCGTGCACGATTTCATTAGCAGTTATAAAGGGGCGGCACAGACAACCTCCTTGGGACTGAAAAGTGCGGCTGCAAAAGGAGCTTATTGTAATTATGTGCAATAAAAGGGGAAACCTTTGGAGCATTGCGGTACGCACAGGCACCCCAGCTCTCTTGCCTTTGATGTGACTCTGCACTGAAAAAGACTCATTTTGCGGTGTTAATGCTTGCAGCCAGACTGCCATTGAAGAGATGCTTGCACGTGATTGGGGGCCTGCTTTGCTAAGCGATGAAGCTGACTCCTTGAAAACATACGAAAAGACCTGCAGCGTTCTACGGACGATTTGTGTTTGAATATTTTTCTGGATGCATTCGATATCATTCATGGAATTTCTTGGCCAATCTGGCCTCTGCCTGCTGGGATACCTAACCTGTTGTGGTTTGCTGACGTATGTATGGTATGACGCATGTAGGACGTACATAGGGTCATGAGAAGCAAACTTAATCTGCAAACCAGTTTTTCGTTCAGTAACATGCGGTGATTCGTTAATAGCCTTGACGAAAATCGGTCGGTGACCACTTGCCTTGCTCCCTCCCTCTTTTTGTGTTAGGAGGTGGCTGTTGGAAAGGCCGGAGGTACTCCATTTTGTCGGTTTCAAGGAGCAATCCTAAACCCATAGCTACCCATAGGGGATAGCGTCAATTAGAGCTTCAGATAAAAGCTGCCATATCGGACACTGATTACATGTTATACTGTCATACGTCCAAAGCACGCCAGAGTAGTAGAGTAAGTTACTCGGAACATTATTGCAGGCATTTTGTTCTATGGGCTCACGATAAGAATGGGTACACAAAACAGCGATCGTACAGCTTTTCAGTCTTGCTCTTCAAATTACTACTGCGACTGGAAAGTTATTGCGCATTCCAAAGCAATCATGTTCGTCCCGTTGGCTCCGTTGGTTAGAGCGTGTGCCTTCCGAACCACCCACTCATGGCGGGGTGGGTTCGACATGCTTTAGGCGCTCGCTATTTGCCATTAACAGGTATGGCCTGCGGCCGGTGGCGGCGGTCGCGCTAAAGTTCAGGTCACGTCAGAGGGCAGGACGGACCGCGCCGAACATTGTGGTATGCTAAACTTTCGCCACCAATTTACGTTCCTGAACTAGAACTGCGCGATCAGATGGTACGAGTTGGGACTCGCACAAGAAGCGCTGCGTAGCGTGACTCTTGTGTGAGAAGCGAGAAGCACGCCACGCTACGCACGCTTTTTGGATGGATAGATCCCAGAAATCCACCCATTGAAAAATATTCGGATTGATATAAAAAACATGGAGAGGTTGTTTGCTTCCGCCGCAGGTGCCATATCCCTCTAATTCCTGTCACTTCTCCACTGTAACTTATCAGTGCATCTGCCATGTCTCTATGTTGTTACACTCTGTGGCGACTCCAAAATGCACCCCGCGAAGTCAGTGGGCTTGTTGATTTGCCGTATCAGTGGGATTCGCTTAAAAATAAGTGCATTTTATGAGTCATTTCATCGCACCTTTTGCAAACTTTTCGCTCAATAGTGTGGTTTCTCATGGATTTGTCAAAATACGAAGTTCAAATAATGCATTTGGTTGTCAACGCGGCTCACATTTTTTATCGCAACGAATGAACAACAAACTAATGTTGAATAACTGCTGTCCCCTCCCCCCCCCCCCCCGCTGACCACCCTCTGTGACATGTGGCACGTTTGCGTGTCGTCGTTTTACTTAGAGCACTCGGACGCAACACCTACGCAATCACCCGGTGCTATTTCGACGACCCAAAAAATGTGAAAGTGCATCCATTGAGGTGAAATTTATGTTTGAACGTGATCGTGTTATAAATAGATGGATAGCGCCAAGGGAGGAACCGCACTCCACTGCGGCCCCCACGGCTCCTGGTGTCCCCCCCCCCCTCCCATTCTCTTTCTCACAAAATGTTCCCAGATTTATGCGGTATTACTTCTAGATTATTATTTTCTTACCAGAAAACTATCGCCTCCTTCGCATCGTGGAAGGCAATAAGAGATGCAAAGGTAATATATGTGCGTGGCGAACGTCCATGTTTTTTTCAGTGACTGATGGATCCTTCCACTAATGTTTCGGAGAAGATACGACAAACGAGCTTGAGTTAGTTGCTAAATATCATCGCAGTCAGGCACTACACGACTTGACTGAGCAGTCATCGTCAACTTGCGTACGACGAAAGCAGTAGAAGGCTGCATTTGTAGGTAACTAACCTTACAGTGAATGGTTGTGCGTCGTTGGGCCTTTATGACGCTTCTGAGACTATTTGGCAACGCCTGTCTTTCTTTCCGGCAGAAAGGGCAGTCACAGTGAGAAATCGAACCTCGCAGTGAATGGTCAAACCCAAAACAATAGCTTGCACGCGATGCATAAATCGTAACGTCACTCAAGTGACATGTCATGACACAAGTACCGCAATGTTGGTGGTGGTAACAGAAAGCGGCGAAACTCATGGGCGTTTGGAACGATACATTTCTTGTGGTACAACGCACAGTCAACTCGATTTCTTGAGTATCTTAAGAGTACCAGGATCGCACAAATAACTGAGGAATGTGACCCGAGCGACGCGTACACAATGTGAGTTCCACAGTCCAAAACCAAGGGATATTAGGTGTACCACACTGCCGGGACGCAGCGTCCTATTGCGTCCGAAGACACACGTAGTCGCTGTTGTCTGCGATGGAACTGCCAAAAATATTATGTCCCCCACACGGGAGCCAAAGGTGCTAAGCACCCTGCTATCACGCCCCCGGCAAAAGCTTATCGTCGTTTTGTATGGCTGGGACTTTTGCATCCGTCTCTGTTTGGTCACGCCAGTACCCAACCACATATGCCAAGGGGCATACGCAGTTTTGTTATGGTAAATAGGCACTTTTGCTGCTAAAGCAAGATAAAAAAGATCATATCTTACCGCAAACCAGTGGCTGAAGACCTTTCTTTCCTACATATGTCACGTCAAGATTATGACCACGGAATAAAGCGGACGAAATCCATGGAGAAATGCGTCCTGGAGACAAGATGGATGCCGTTCGTGCCCTCCCCCGCAACCTATTGGAAAAGGCACGTTTCATTCCAGTGTAATATTATGATAGCATTAACATATTGTTTGTGTTCTTCAAGTTCTTTTGTTCCGTACTTCTGTTGTGATGCAGCCACGCCAAGACTTGCATAACCAGTTCAGTACAACAGTGTTGGTGAAAATTATGCGTAGCTTTATAATGTTGGTGACTTATAGCGGATAAAAGTTATGTCATGCCTTTCAGCGAAGGTAACTGCCTGGGTATTTCTCGAGATCGTTGTATATTACGCTACAAAAGAGTTTCAGACAAAATCACATAGCTTTAAGATAGCTTCTTGAATAACTAGACAATGTAAGTTAGCATTATGCCTAATTATATTAACTTTGGAACAGGTATGAAGGTCAGATCAAGGTCAAAACTTAACAGTTGTATTAACGAAAGACGTCCTTTATAGAATACAAATTTGGACACTCATTTTGTATTTCTGCATCATAAGGACGTCAGAAGATTTCTTATTTCAGATATATCAAGGTCAGGGAAAGCCAATGAACTAAAATGAACTCCAAGAATGTTTTCCATTGGGACGTGCTGCCTAGAGTGCTACAAGGTGCTGATTTTCAATCAAAATGTTCAAATAATGCCGATTAATTTGGGTCATCTTTCTTTCTGAAGAGCAAATAATGTCACTGACCTTATATGGACATCAGTGACCTTTTGCGCACGAGAGATATCCGAAATAAAGCCGGTTGGGTGAGCAGGTTTGGGGGCACTTTGAACACCGTTCTGGAGTATGCCCTTTTTTGACCGTATTTGACCAGAAGATCACGACCTAAGGCCCTCACAATTAGGCAAAGATCCGTTCACATAGAGCGCTACCTATCGTGTTAGTTTTGCGTGTTTGGCTTGTTTACTATTGTGACCTTGAAAGGTCAAATTGACCCCCACCTCCACGTGAGTGCGTCACATTCAGCCGGATACCCTGGCGCGTGTTAATGGAATGCGTAAGGCACTTCCCCAAATTGAAAGCGTATGCTAATTTGCGCGGTCTTCTGAGTCAATACGACAACCATATCCAGATAGGCTGAAAAGGCACATGTGGCCAGCCGTGCGCTGCCTTGACGCGCGATGAACTATGTCTTAGACAGACACGGCGTCTCTACAATATGTTTCTCTTCGTCGACGCCTGGATGCACCCAGTGTAAATGAGAACAAGCCGCTAGTTGTTCTGAACAGATGTTTTCCGAACGCAGCAGATGTTTTCCAGCACTGACGTTCAAGCGCGCTACAATGTGTTATCAAATCTCATTAGCACTCATGCGTTGTCTATTCCTTGCTATGTTTGAATGCAACACTTGAATTAATCAAGATCTGTTTACGGCTAGCTGCCGATCCCGCTGACCGGTCGAAAAACCGAAGGCGATGACCATAACGGTGGCGCGAAGCTCAGTGAAAAGAGCCGTGAGTGCTAATTGCACAACGCACATTCATCGGTGCAGTACCGCACATTAAAAGAGATGAACGAGCTGGCCTTAGTGTCTTTCTTTCGGAAAAGTGCAAGCACACGATATTGACGTATCGCGCTTGATGGATTATGTGCATTCGCTGCCCCTCCAGTCTTTGCCTTCGCTCCGCCTTTGACCCACTGCTGTGCTATTGTGGCACGAATGGCATGGCCTTGGAATGAACGTATTGGAACACTTTGGTCTAAAGAACGATTAGAACAAAAAAGAGAAACGTCTCTGACCGGGCCGTGACTCCAGGCCAGTGGAGGTTACCAGGGCGACAGACATCGTGTTTGTGGTTGCGGCGTTACGTGGAGGAGCCCTGTCATTTCCCAGGCATGGGCGAGTGTTTCGCGGGTGTTTAACTATCCTCCTGGTAACCAAGAAGCGGGTCAGCTCGCACCAGTTGCATTGACTTGCACCAGTGACGCCGGTGTGTCTGAGCTGCCTTCGTCGAGCAGCCTTCGCGCAAAGGGAGAAACAAGGTGTCCTCAGTGGCGTGGAGCCAGCATCTGCCGGTGCTCTGTCTCTGAAGCGAGTCCCCACCCTGCAGGGGACCCGTAGACGGCCGGAGGGCGTCCTGCCGATGACAAGCAGCTGGGCTGGGGGGGGGGGGGACAGCTCACCACCGGCTGACTAAGACAGCGGCAGGCCGGAGGCCGGAGACGGCCGGAGGGCGTCCTGCCGATGACAAGCAGCTGGGCTGGGGGGGGGGGGGGGGGGACAGCTCACCACCGGCTGACTAAGACAGCGGCAGGGCTTAACGCACCACGAATGTCGGCTCCAGTCAGAAACGCGGGAAACTGCGCCCAGTAAGGTAAAAATGAAGCACTTTCATCTACAGGTTTCTGCAGGCGACTGTGTGTGCGTAGCTGGGTTCCGTGAGGACAATGCGAATCGGCGATGCGTGCGCTTGTTTCCCTGCCAGGTATTTGCTGACGACCTTTGGATAAATTGGGGCGCACGGGTTGGGTGATATGCACGATTGGACGTGCCAGCCTGCGGTCAACCTTTCGTGGACTATCACTTCGCGCCGGTGAATCATCACGGCATGGGAGCTTTAAGCTCCACTGAATTTTCATAAAGCTTGTGTTCATGTGCCGGTCCTATGCCAATGACAAGACCCAAATGAGCGCTCGCTGCGGTGACTTTGACGAGAAAATTGGGTTTGGGAACGTGCCCGACGGCCTGGTCATGGACAGCCAACCACACCGACGCCGCCTGGCGGCTAGAGCACCTGCAGGCCCGTACACGAATGAGACGCATCTCACAGGTCTGGCTTAAAATCACGCGTTGTTTGCGGCAGTGAGAGATCGGCTATGACACTGACCCAAACGTTGTGCAGATTCCGAATAATAACCCTGGATCGTGTTGCACGACAGGAATTGACATTAGTGTTCACGCTCCTGGCATCGTCCGTTTCTTGGATCGCTCCTAAGCTTCTTAAAATTCAGTAAGTGTCGCCTGGAGTTGCCGAGAAGCCCAGCAATTGATTCTGAGTGAGCTCAAATCCACTCTGAGATGCAAATCAACGGTATCTCAATGGTGTACATCCGGAATTGTTCTTTTTGAAGATTTTGAGTCGCATCCTTATTGAGTCCACGATGGCCACAATAGCAGATGGACACCAAATGTGCTCGTCAGATTGCTCACGAGCACAAGAAGTTGAGCCGTAGGTAAGTAGAACTGCTGGTGGGCGTTCTTATCCTTGGGACCAATTGCGATGAAGTTAAACCTTAAACTCATGAATATGCAGGTTTTACGAGCCTTATCCTGACAGATAGCAATAACCAGACATGTCAAAACATTATGTGAGCTGACAATTTCCCCTCTGAAACTTCGACTGGGCTTTCGCGTAAGTAAGTGGTCCAGATGCACCCGCTCGTGCATCTGATCCCGATGATCCCGCGATCTGATCCTGATCCGGCTGATCGGGCGACCCCACTGACCGGGCGACGTTCTGACGCCTTGCAGCTGGAAATAGCCTACGTGGGCGATCAAAAGCGAGTTCTGATTCTGGTCAAGTATCATCCCGCGGACTGATCGGAGTCCCTTCAAGAGGATATGGCGCTGCTTGAATTTGTAGTCGGATTATTTCTATGCGCTCTTGGCTTTGCTTTGGATTCGGAGTCGATTTTGGTGGAGCCGGATCCAGCACTGGTCCGTCGGGCGCACGCCCAGCTCAACTTCAGACCTTATCATGTCAACAAATCCTTGGGAATGCTTTTACTTCTACCGTTGTCCGTGCCCCACCCTGAGCGGATGGGAGTCGAGCTTATCGGGGTTAGAGCTTCCAAACTGCACCTATTTGTGCGTTTGTAAACAAGCAATTTCTGCGCTGTCCTCCAAACGGTTGGTTCGCGTCTGGAATGGGGCTGTTTTGCTTTCCGGGATGAATTTACATCCGCAGGCGGGTCAACAGGGCCCCGCCAATCAGAAATAAGCCGCGAGACGGTGACATTGGGAGGAGTCGGTGTCTTGAAGCTGGCAGCCAGGTGGCAGCTGCGCCGCGTTTCTGCATGGCGTTCGCAGACGCGCTCTGGTGGCCCCAGCAGGCGGGGGTAGTTCAGGTTGTGGGCACGCACCGTTCCAGACGCGGGTGGTAGCTCAAGAGCGTACTCTTCTGGTGACTGGTTGCTGCGAGCTCCCAATGCGCACGGCGCACGGTGGTATGGGCCATTGTGCAGTGTCCGTGTTTCGTCAGCCCAATGTACAGCTGCTTCAGACAAGCCAGGTCCGCGCAGCGCGAACACAAGTGCTGGAATTGCATGAGAATCGGAGGCCGGTCAGGAGCGCATGCGCGGCGGCGCGGACGTGGCGTGACAGCCCGCGGCAAATTTGGAACCGGTCGCCTCGTTGCACTGCTGCCCATCTGTTACAACATTGCCGAGTGGAGTCCTCGCTCAGCGGAGGGACACCTGTCGGCCGATCGAGCCCCGCCTCAGGCTGCCAGAGCGGCAGCTACAGGTGCTAGGAAAGCTGACGTTGTGCGGGTTTACGCGCATCGCAGCACATGTTGTCGATAAACATCCGTCAAGTTCTGTCCAGGACCCGCGTTTGTTGACGTTGTCCACGTTAGTTGGCTGTGAGACATGGAAGCGACAAGCAGTGGACTGTAGCGGCGACGCTCCACGTGGGTGCATTTCACGGCCGGAGCTATGCGCTATCGGAGGTTACTGCAACTGGATCTGCTGGGAAAAAAACGAACATCTGCAGGTCCAGCTACCGCATGCGTAAACTGTTATGCTTTCCATAAGTTGTCTAAACCCAACGAGCGATTTTCACCGCCGAGGTGTTTGGTTCACTGGGCTCCCGTCAGCTCCCATCATGATACACGACTTCCGCACCGGCTTCACGGCCCTCCCAGCACCCCCAGGAGACCCCAAGCGTCCGTGGGCGTCGCCACATCGTTCCCCGCCCGAGACCGGTCAGTGCCCTTGAATCTCGCGTGCGGACCACAAGTGTCACCAGGCACCCCTGCAACCTGCATGAATCATGCGCACGTGCGCATCTGCCGTTTAGCGAAATTACACGTCCCTGGATCAAGGCCAAGAATGATATACGACGATGTTAGGTTAATCTCCCTGATCAACGATAACTGCATTGGAGAAAAGTGGACGATTTGTCTTCCACTGACATCAGTGTTGGACATAAGTGCGATTTCCACCCTACTATCGATCTCATAAACGTCCGATTTCCGGATACCCACCTACGAGCAAAGATTCTAAACACAACTCCGCAAAAAACACGAGGCGAATACACAGAATTTATTTTTCATTTGCCTACAGTAGAAACACGCACGTTTCACGCACTCCCGACTATCTGGTCACAGATTAGTAAAACAGGGCCCGCGGTCGAGCGGTGCACAAAGACGGCCACGATGCGGAGCCACCGGGACGCCCCACGCGCCGCGTAACAAAAACAAACCTAGGAGAAACAAGAGGACCCCATAGCGCCGCCTGGTGTCGCCCGCAGGTAGTCACCACTGCCACGACGGCCGCCAGGCGTCGCACGAACGTCGCCGGCATGCTCGGGCAAATTTATCGTTGCCGTAGTTGGACGGCAAAACAATTGGGTACTAGATCAGCACGGCGGGTCGCGGTTCGTCTCACCCGTGGCGCAGACAAAACGAGCCCCGAGGCGAGTCGTCCCACAAGCCGCGTCGGGTGTCGACATCTCTCCGGCGTCGCCAGGCCGCGCCGACGGCCGCCGAACCGGCCGACCGGGCAGAGCACGCGCACGCCACACCGGACCAGCCGAACTGAACGCGGACGAAAACGCAACTCAATGATATGTCCGCGGAGGCGGCGCGGCTGAACACACGGCGGTGCTCCCGCCTGGCGGGGCGACGGTGGCGCCGCCTGCTCACTGCAGGCAGCAGCCGGCCTTGTGGCCGTTCTTCAGCTTCAGTCGGGAGCGTGGACGGTACTTCTCCAGAAACTGCAGCTGCTTCGCGTTGATGGCGCCGCGTCGCTTCCTGCAACAGGGTCAGGGTCGGTCAGCCACGAACGGCGCAGTTTGCTAGTGACGCCGCGCAGCGCACGAAGGGCCCGCACTGCCCGCGGCAAGGGCTGGACGGACGCTCCCCTGAACGTGACGTCACCGGAAAGCCCTAGCAGTGGGCAGCGTCGGCCAAGGACGGGCGCCGCGCGTCGGCCGGCCAGACGTAAATAAACGGCGGCGGCCCGGTCGCGGCACTGCGCAGCGAGAGAGCAGCCACCGGCCGCGAATAGCCGGGCCACGTGACTGCACGGGCGGGGCGCCAGCGGCGGGGGTGGGCACGGCCCTCCCGACCCCGACCCCGACCTCGGCTCTGACCCCGGCCGCCCACCGCTGGCAACAACAGCCAGTGGGGGCGGCGGCCGGACCGTCGGGGCGCCGAGCGGGGCAGCGGCCGACGGGCGAGCCGGCGACAGCGGTACGGTGGAGGACGTGACCGGCGAGTCCGGCCGCCGCCGCCGCCAGCCGGGCAGCGGCGGCGGCGACGGTGACGACGGACCGGCCAGGGTCGGGACGGCTGGACGGCCGGGGAGAAGGTGGCTGCACTGCAGGACAACAGGAATGCCGCTCCTGGCAGCCGGACTGCCGACCGCCAGGCTGTGCCAGACCGGGGTCGGCAGGCGCGCCAAGACACGCCGTCACACCGGCACAAGCACGTCCGTTCACAGTCAACTGGGGTACCGCCGGATTACAACACGCTACAACAGAGGACGACGAGACGCTCACAGCTGCTACGAGCACTCGATAGCTCATGGAATGTGACGGTGGGAAATAGCACAATGGATATCCGGCAGCAGAGGAGGTGACAGTCACACGTAACGCAATGATGTGTGAGTGACTCGGTAAGACAAAGCCTGCCATGTCCAACATTCCACGTCGGGCGACAGCGACCCCGCGAAGGCTGCCGACCTGATGCTTACACTGCGTTCGCGGTCGGACCAGCGCGCAAGCAAACAGCGCACGGGATCACCGGTTGCGCCAGTCACGACCACGGGGTCGCAAACATCCACAAACTGGGCGGGTATCTGGAGCCGAGCAGTCCACGACCGCCTGCGGCGGCGTGGGCCGCGACGCGCCTATTCGGGAGACCGCCGCGTACGCTGACGTCGCGCGCGAGATGGCCGCGAGACGTGCGATTCGTCCAGCTACTCGCAGCAGCGCCGAGAGGTCACGCAAGAAGCTGATCCATACCAGGGCGCAAAAAATGACACGAATGTCCCGCAGCGGCGGCGGCGACAGGAACCGGTCCGCGTCACGGCTCGCTGCCGCCAACTCGGCTCACTGCGGCCGACTCTCCGGCGCTGCGCGAGCGGCGCGACGACAGGCGGCCGACGCTCGCCGATCCACACGACGGCGCGACAGACCCGCACGCGTCGTGCGCGGCCTGGTCTCGGGTCCGGACGCTAGGCCTCGCTTCTCTGTCGGCTGACGAACAGCGCCAGCGTAGCATGGCTCTGTTCCACGCCAGATTCCCTGTCATGTGGGGGCCATGCGAATTGTCTGACCGCTGCCCTCGCGCGCCCATAGTCAGCCCCAGCATCACCAGAAGAGCCTCGCTGATTAGCCAGCCAGACGGCAGCTCCCTCATCCAAGACGGCTCCTCATCATCAGGAAGCCTCATGCTCATCCTCACGGAGCCTCATGCCCATCCTCAGGAAGCGTCCAACCTCATCCTCAGGGAGCTCCAACCTCATAACTCAGGGCGCCCAATCATCATCCTCAGGGAGCCTCATGCTCATCCTCGGGGAGCCTTATCCTTACCATCAGGAAGCCCCATCCTCATCATCACAGAGCCCCATCCTCATCCTCATGGAGCCTGAAGCACCACTCGCACAGCCGCCGCCCTACGGCCAGACCCAGCACGGTCGGCGGGCGCACTGACCCCCACCCGGGACAAGGCCACGGCGCAGAGCACCGATGTCGCTGATCCTCGATAACCACGGCGTGCGGCCGGCCGGGTCATCTCGTGCCACGCGAGCTAACGCGCCCCGCCAACAACACAGTCAATCACAGGGCCGCCCGCCAGCAGAAAACACGGCTCCATCCACGAACTCATCAGGGCGTGCCGCTGCGCCCGCGGCGCTCCCGGGCCGGACAAAAACGAACGATTGCGGCCGCTTGCGTTCGATGCCGGCCCGCGATCGCCTTCGATCCGTCGTCATGGTGACCAGATGATGCCGACCCGCAGGTGGTGCCCAAGCACGCGCTCCAGACGCACCCGCTGGACCGGACAGCGCGCGTCGCCCCAGGACGACTATTGCATATTGACAAAGTTCCGGGCGTTGAAGCGCGTAATAAGAAATCGCGGTTATTCACTATCGATCTTTCCGATAAAGTGTCGTATATGGGTGGATTGGTGGGAAGACGTCTGCCTGAACCGCCCAGTAGAGGGGACACCTTAAGACGTTTGCCGGTCACAAAGACACGATATCGAGCTGCCGTTTCAGATAGCATGCACCATGGCCACAATTTTCCTTGAGCTTGCACGAGGACACATCGTGATGTTCCCGCCCAAGCAGACATCGACGATGCGCGATGGTCACAGGATTTTGACGAAGCAATGCTGCAAGCGTGACAAGGAAAGCACTACCACCCAACAGGGCGCAAGGAATGCCAAAAAATTACAGCTCTTGCGTCATCATTTTCGGAAAACATCGCTGTGCAAATATGATACAGCCGGAACACATTCTTTCGGACTGCACAACAGATTGCCTCTTTCACGTACGGCCGCACCTGGTCGACCTTGGGAGCGTCCCAAAACTAGATCAGAGACCGGACACCGGTGGTGCACACCACCCACGCAACAAATGACACCAGGGACCCTTATAACGTCACGGTACACCGCCACATCTGACAGGCGGGCCAGACCGGCTTCGGCGGGCCAGGCGGGGAGGAGCGCCCGAGCCAGAGCCGCGCCGTGAGCAGCTCCCGGCCGCCGCGGACACCGCCGCGACGCGCGCCCGGTCCCGGCCGAGGGTGCGGGCGCCCGCCTTGCCGGCCCGTCACCCGCGACGCGCGGCGACGGTCCGGCCCCGCTCCCGACCGCCAGCGCTGACGGCGGCGAGGAAGCGGCGGCAGCGGCGAGGAAGCGGCGGCAGCGGCGACGCTCAAGGTACGACCGACCGGCCGGCCGCCGGCGACGCTCAAGACATGACCGACCGGCCGGCCGCCGGCGACGCTCAAGGTATGACCGACCGGCCGGCCGCCGGCGACGCTCACGGCACCGGCCGCTGTTTACGGCCGGGCAGGCTGCGACGCGGCGCACGGGCCGACTGGCGCGTCGGCGGGCGCCGGCCGGACCGCCGCGTCACGCTCACCATATCATCTATCAGTCGGCCAGACAGAGCCCCCAGACAGCAGGCGGCTGCAGCCCAGATACGGCCGGCGAGACGGCCGCCTCTGCAAACGTGCACGGACACGAGGATCGCGCGGGCGAGCGGCCAGCCAACCCTTGCACCGCATGCTAACGGACTGATAGGCGATTACTAGGGGGGTGTATTCGCAGAATGTATCCTGTCGACGTCACTCATGGCGTCATACCCCATAGATTCTGCGCAGTTCGACGTTCGCAGCGACCAAGACGACAAGGATTCTAAGCGATGTTACGTGAGTCCCTGCCGAACGCGCAGAATCTTTTACCGCGACTGGATCGATGGGACACAAAAAGCAACGGATTAACTTGTAGGTACGTCGATTTGCGCGCCCAGAAAGACCTCGAGTGATGAAAAGGTATTATGTGCGTTACAAAGAGCAGTTTCTGCAGTTTTCATTCTTAGGAGCACTCAAAGTACCTCCAAACGAAAACTTTGTGTCTTTACATGCGCAGTTATTGTCACGACAGCTACAGCTACAGATACAAAAAAAAACGAGTCGTGCTGTGAACAGGGCCGGCAAGGATTCAACGTGACGTCACGAAGAAAAGAGCATTCGTGGTGCGCTGCGAATACACCCCAGGATGTCTGTCTTAGTCGCCCGGCCGAGCAGTGCGGTGCGGTGCGATGACTGATGAGGTGCAATGTGCCGTGCCGTGCCGTGCCGTGTGGTGCGGTGCGGGGGTGGGGAGCATACGTACTGCCTGATGAGCTCCACGGCGTCCTCGTACTTGAGGCCGAGCTCCATGAGGGCGAGGGCGACGAGCACAGGCGCACGGCCCAGGCCAGCCACGCAGTGTACGGCCACGCAGGCGGTGGCGTCCGCGCGGAACCGCTTCCGCAGCAGCTCCAGCCACTCCTCCACCACCTGGAACAGGGGCACAAGGCTGAGGCGGCGGCTCCAGCCACTCCTCCACCACCTGGAACAGGAGCACACGGCTGAGGCGGCGGCTCCAGCCACTCCTCCACTACCTGGAACAGGGGCACACGGCTAACGTGGCGGCTCCAGCCACTCCTCCACCACCTGGAACAGGGGCACACGGCTAAGGCGGCGGCTCCAGCCACTCCTCCACCACCTGGAACAGGGGCACACGGCTAAGGCGGCGGCTCCAGCCACTCCTCTACCACCTGGAACAGGGGCACAAGGCTGAGGCGGCGCCTCCAGCCACTCCTCCACCACCTGGAACAGGAGCACACGGCTAAGGCGGCGGCTCCAGCCACTGCTCCACCACCTGAAACAGGAGCACACGGCTAAGGCAGCGGCTCCAGCCACTCCACCGTCCGTAATAAACGTACACACAGTAGTTTTTACCACACGGCTGGTAGTAAAAACTGATGACTGGCGGTTTGCACATCTTCATTGCCCCCTAATCTACATGGCATCAGGACGTGAAAAAGCACTCCAATGGACAACCAGCACAAACAATTTACGAGCAAGATTACACGAACATATGATGTTAAGACCGAAGTAATCTTAATCCAACGGTAAGTTCAAATTACAGCCTTGCTGACAAGCAAACAGCCATAAGTGAGTGCACATAAATCCCTTATTGTCGATGAATTCCGAGCAAAAGAGCAACGGGAAATGCTGTCTAACGCGACACGCGGTGAGAAAACACAGGCAGGCAGCGCGCTCACCCTCACCGACTGCATCGGTGCACCTCCAACCTTGGAGAGCTTTGTCAGGCTCAAGGTTGATTCGTTTCCCAGTCACACAGAATATATTGGCAAAAACGTCAGCGTGACACGGTCATTGCCGCCCTACCACCACGACAGGGGCGAGACACTAGCTAGGCCATCTCGCCTGCAGCTTGATTTCACCTCCGCTGCAAGGTCGCCTAGGGAACATTGATTCGGTGCGTTAAAGAGCCACCTGCGCGGTTGGCGTTCTGTGAAGTCCGGATACGACCCGGCTACGACCGGGCCGACCGGCGGCGGCGCAGAGTGGGCCGCCGGGCGGCGGTGCCGCGTCAGCGCCGTCCCACACCGCCCGGGCAGTGGACAACTGTAGGGAGAACTGGTATGCCGGCAATACTCGTCGTGTGTGGTCCAGTGGACTCGGCTCATTGCTGCTTAGAATAGCCCTTACACCAGGCACCTGAACAAGAAACATGTTTGAACCCCGCTGGTTTAACGCTGGGCGAAGCCGATGCGTATCGCGCTGAGTTCGGTAACGGCCAGCCTCCGACGCAGGCGGCGCTCGTCCGCGCTGTCCTTGGAGGCGATTCCTACGGCCGGCCTCACTGCGCCGCGCTGAAACAGAGCGCCGCCGGCCGGGAACAATCAGCCGCCGGCTCGGCTGAGGAGGCGCGCCGCTCGTCCGGCCGCTGTTGGTGTTGGCAGACGGGTCAGGGTCGCGCGCCAGGCAGCTCGTGCGAGCCGCCGGGCCGCCTCATCGTCGCAGAGGTGACACCGGTATCGACGATCGACCGCCGCCACGCCACGGCACGACGCCGCGCGACTCGGCGCCGGGCATTGGACCGTCGGGCTATCTATAGACAGATGCCGCGACCAGGGTCGTTAGCGCCGCCGCATCCAGGCGGAAATAGACGGCGCCCGCCTCCTCCGCTTGCGCCGCCGCCTGTCGGAGCGCCTGACCCGGTTCGGCGTATTCGGCTCGATGTCGCGCGTCATCGAGCGCCTCCCCCGCGCCGCCACCCACCGGCGACCGGTGCCACCATATGGCCTCGACCCACTCACCGGCAAACGGTGCGATCGATCGGACCGGGCCGGGCCGCCTCCCACCGCGGCGCCGGCCGGCCCCGTCCGCACTCCCGCCCCGGTCCGCATCCGCGCCCCGCCCGCCCGGCCGCCCGCCGCACGGAGACGGATCGCCCCCGACCTAAGAGCCTCATCCCTCGGGACGCGCAACTCGCCATCAGTGCTAGCGCGTGCGGAGAGAGGCATCGGCCGGCGGCGGCCGCAGGGGCTGCGACGCGGCACGGCTCGTCTGATGGCTGTGCGCGGACCGGCGTCCGCTCCGCTGTCACCCGGACCTCGCAACTGCGCCACGGGAGCGGAGCGCGCTAGAGGAGCTGTGGCGAAGAGCGCGCGCCGTCCGGTGTAATCGGCGGGGCGTGTGGGACGAGGGTAACTGCCCGATAGAACCCAGTGGCTACTCAAGGCGAGGCAGGATATGATAACTGGTCGCACCATGGTGCGCCGCGGTGAAGCAAACAGCAATGACTCAAAGTATACAGATGCACAAAGTACAACTGAGATGCTCCCAAAAGACCACGACAACGCCACTCGTGTTTAAAGCGCTTCTAAACGTGCCTGAAGAGCTAGTTTTACTGCCTCGACAGCACGCCGTAATTCCCACAACCGATCGCTCTGGACACGCTCTCAGCACACTAAAACACAGCACGCGGTTGCATGCACCCTCCCTGTCGTTCCGTCAGGTCCCTGGGCGTCCGACCTCCCTATCCCCCGTCCCCCTCCGTGATCCCCGGTCTCAGCGTCCCACGTTCCCACCGACGCGCGGAGCCTGGGTCTCCTCCGACCCGTTTCTCTCGTGACCCGCTGCCCTTGTTCTCGCCTTGGCGCCGACCCCAACCTTTCTGCGTCGTTCGTCGGACGGGGCGGGCGCGCCGCCGCCTCCGCCGGCGCCGCTAGAAACGGACCAGCTTCGGCCGACTGCGGCCGGCCGAGAGCGGCTCCCAGCACGGACCACACCCCGCCGCCGCCGGATGCGGAGCGCCGGCCGGCGAAAGCCGGACAGCGGCCGCGACGGGACCGGACGGCCGCGTGTCGGCGCGCGCGCCGCCTCCAGCCGGATTAGTGATCAGGGAGCGGCGGCAGGCTGTGACGCCACAGGTTCGAGTGGGCCGCGAGCTCGGGGAAAGTGAGATCGACAGCGTCTCGGCTCGCTTGCGGTCAGCGCAGTCTGACGACTCTCGCGGTGGTTCCCCCATTTACCGTAAAACGTGACACCAATTGAACTCCTTGGGCGCCGTCACTTGAGTGGCATGCACCATAGAACCATCGACAGACAGGTTACCGCCCCACAAGGAGGGGGAATAAAGCATTCCACGTCGGCTCGTTTCAAATTGATGGCTGACAGCAGGTGTTTCATTTGGAAAACGTCGGCTGAAACAATTATGAAGATAGCCTGACGTGGGAACCAGTGTGCTAAAATATGACCCCGGCAAGTTCGTGCTAGCCGAGAATTAATCGGACATTACAG
This sequence comes from Pollicipes pollicipes, assembly GCF_011947565.3. NCBI lineage: Eukaryota > Metazoa > Arthropoda > Thecostraca > Pollicipedomorpha > Pollicipedidae > Pollicipes > Pollicipes pollicipes. The sequence goes on from NW_023596576.1 coordinate 17,236,034, forward strand.
CTTCGTTTACATAATTATCGCTGTCGCGACAAGCGACAACCCACGGGTCTGTTTGTTAGGCAGAGCGAATGTTGAAGTACAGTGCAAGCCACACTGGGACCGATCACCGGTCAGGCAGAGCACCGGTGTGTAGTCCCAAGACTTCCTGCAAGAGACGACACGGCCAGCTGCTGCGTGCCGCGCGTGTCGACCCGCGCGGCCGGGGTCGCCGCCGGTGTCGGCTGACCTGCACCGCCGCCCGGCCGGGCGCCCTTGCACCCCTGCGTGGGCGGGCGGCCGCCCCGCAGCTGAGCACACAGCTGGCCGCGCCACCCACACCTGCTGCTGGAGGCCGCGTCGGCGGCGCCGGCCCCCGCCTCCGCCGGGTCCGAGAGCCCGTCGGCGCGGTCGCGAGTCGCGCGTCGTCGGAGCGTCGCTCGTGTTCGGGTGACGCCAGCCCGTCTGCGGCGGCCAGCGGTCACACCCACCGCTCCGCGATCCGCCCAGAGGCTCTCCGGCCAGCAGCGGCGCACAAGGCTCCCCGGCTAGCAACGGCGCACAAGGCTCCGGCTAGCAGCGGCGCACAAGGCCCTCCGGCCAGCAGCGGCGCACATGTCGCGCGACAGGGCCCGGTCAGAGCCATCCGTGCAGTCACGCCGCGTGGGCCAGGCCGTACCCCTGGTCCTCCCCGTCCGTCCCGACATCTGGTGACGGGGGCGGATCGAATCGGGGGCTCAAGCTGACCTGCATCGACGTTTCGCCGACATATGTGCCATGCAAAACGTTGAGAACTTGTCACACGCGACAATACTGGGCGACAGGGGCCCATTGTCGTGTCACAATCGGAGAGGTCAGCCCGGGCGGTGGTTGGCCGGCGACGGCGGTCCTCTGCGGTCAGACCAAAGAGGCGGAGCGCGAACGACAGGCGGACAGCAGACAGGCCGATCAAGACACCGACCGATAGTCACCCAGGCAGCCCTGCGGGCATGGAGGACAGCAGACAGGCCGATCAAGACCGACCGATAGTCAGCCAGACAGCCCCGCGGGCATGGGAGATAGCAGCCGCATGTAGCACTTCCGAGAACAAAATACCGCCAAGTGCGCACGTATCGCGTCGACAATGCAGCGCAGTCTCTCCCGGGAATCAAGTGGAGTTATAAAGGCGTTATGAGCAACACAAGAAGGCCGGGATATTTATGGCGGTGACACCAAGTACGCCTTGCGCTGTCAGTGTCATGGAATAATGCGCTGATGACGCCTGAGTAAGTCCTGATGCATCGTTATTTGTCACGTAGTTCGCGTTCGGCGAAATAAAACGCAGCAGGCCGAGCGATGCGGAGGCAACATTACAGCGAAAGAATGAACAAGCAGGAGTGACGCGAGCCCATTACGTCTCCCGGTCAAGCAAAAAATATTGTCCAACCTAGCTGTTGCGTGTCAGGACCGCCGCCCGCCAACGTCGCTCTGTGAGAGAGTTGCACCGCCCCGGAGCGAAACACAGCGGCGCCCGGTGCGGGCGGCCGGCGCCAGGCGTCACGCGGCTGACGGAGGCCCACGAGGGCGCAGCCTCACGAGCGCGCCGCCAGCACATCGGCAGCCGCCAGACTCGGACAAGCCAAACGACAGTGCCCGGCCGCGCGGCGCGGCTTTTCCTGGCGCGCGCCCCGGGCGGCCGGCCGGCTCCCAAACAGGTGGCCGCCGCGCAGCACGAGCAGGCGGGGGTGCGCCTGACCGCCGGTTGTGAGGGGGCCGGCGGTGGGCAGCGGGTTCCCGCTGGACGCCCCGCGACCGGACACAGAGTCATGGCCTCGTCCGCTGACCGAGCGTGGCTGTCTCGCCGCAGTCGCCCGTCTGGCGTGTGTTCCGCGGGCAGCCGAGGCCGGCCGGCCGGACCGGCGCAGGGCGGGACGGCCCTGGGGTCGGCTCCAAGGTCGCAGGTGCGGTGCGCCGCTCGCGCTCCGTCGGCCCGATTGGCAGCGGCGCGCGCCGGCCTTGGCGCGCGGCACAGTCAGAGTCGCGAGATCGTATAATTAACCGTGGGCAGCTGTCGGCGCGTGCCAGGCACCCGACCCGAACTGCGCGACACGTGCACGACTCATCGACGGCCGGCCAGCGACTCCGGCGAGCCCGACGACCCGACCTCGCCCCGTCGAGCGGCCGGACGCGACCGATGCGGCCCGGTCGCGCCCGGCCGCTCCGTGCTGTGCGGCGGCGGTCCGCCGCTCTCCCGGCGCACCCCGACGGGCCCGCGCCCGCTACGACGCTCCGCCGCGTCAACAACATAAGCATATGCCGCCGGCGGTGGCGGCCGACACCGCACTCTCGCCGGGAGAAAAACAGCGCCCGCCGCCACGGCCGTGCGCGGGAACGCCCGCTCTGGCCGCGGCTCGCCTCCGCCGCCAGAGCTCCAGCCCCAACGCTCACAATGCAGCCGGCGCTCGCCACGGTGCCAATCCGAACGCGTAATAAGATCGCTCCCGAGCGTGTCATCAACATGCCCCCGCCTTGAAAACAACGCGTAATTGACAGCGCTGACCCAAACAAATCCACACCGAGCTCCCGGCTGACGCGCTGCGCGGGCGGCCGTGAGCACGCGTGGCCGCGACACGGCGAGACGGCGGGAGCTGCTGAGAGTCTGGGACAGTCCGGTCAGGGGCCGCCAGGATGGCGCCGCAGGGCCCAGCCGGGCGGCGCTGGACGGCGACGTGTGGTGGCTATTTACCGGCGCCGGCGGGAAGGTGCCGTCGTCGAACACGAGGTCGGTGACGGGGATGCCCTCCTGCTCCAGCAGATCCGTCTTGTACGTGGGCTCGCAGACGCGGACCACGGCCATTGCGTTGTGCCGCTTCAGCTCCTGAAACACAGGGCAGGGTCAGAGGTCAGACGCAGGTCAGGGGTCAGGGGTCAGGCCCGCACAAGTGGTCAGGTCCAGGTCAGAGGTCAGGCCCACGTTTGTGGTCACGCTCAGATCAGAGGTCATGCCCAGGGGAGAGCTCTGACCACGGCCGGGTCAGAATCTGATCCAGCTCAAGGGTGCGCCGCCAGAGGACAAGCAGGGGGGACAGGATGAGGACCACGTTAAGGGCCAGGCCACGGGTCAAACCCACGCCGCACGTGGGGCGCGCTAAGAGATCACACCAAAGGTGCCACGTTCGCAATCGGGTCAGAGGCCAAGTCCAGGTCGGGGTCAGGCCACTGACGGAGCCGGCGACGTTGAAGAATGTCAACAGGTCGCGGTCGTGTCACCGCCCATGCGACTTGGCAGGACCGGTAGACACCTGGCGACGTGTCCGGCGGTGGACGAGCCAGGAACGCGCCAAGGCGACGTTCGGGCCCGCACAGATCAAGGACACGTCACACAGGCCACGCCCGACACGTGAATACGCCGACCACGATGCGAGTTTTGGTTCTGACGGTACTCCGAACCAATGTGCAGCGCTCGGTTGTTTCACCACCTTGCTGGACGCGACAAGATAAGTGATCCGCACTGATAAGACACGCGCCTTAAAACGCGATGCGCGGCATGCGACGTAATCTTATCGTCATCGAATGTAATCCTGTCATCAAATGAGACAGGAAATATGGGAGGGGAAAACGTCAGCACGAATTATCGTGAGACATCACCGTCAGGAAAATGGACTACCCGGGAAAGTAAGCAGGGGAATCCCGATTGACCAGCATAAGCTGACACCTGTTGCTAAGAATTTCATCATCAATTCTGTGAGCGTTTAGTGAGAATCGTACAGTTTGCAAACAAGTGACTCATGCAGTGTCCGAGCACAACGCTGGAGTCGCCGTACCCCTCGCTGTGGCCTCCCGCTAGCCTGCCTTCTGGGCCGGCCGGCTGTGTAGGCAGTCCTTAGTGGGCTCCGTGCAGCTGCCTCTGCGCAGCTAACAAGCAGTTCAGTAGCGTAGTGTTTCCCATCCACAGCCACGGTGTAAATACTGCACACGAAGCCATTGCTCGTGTCTACCGTCCCGTGTCCGTGTCCGTGTCCGTGTCCGTGTCCGCGTGTCCGTGTCCGTGTCCGTCTTCCGTGTCCGTGTCCGTGTCCGTGTCCGTGTCCGTGTCCATCTTCCGTGACCAGTGTCCCGCGTCGCGCGTCACCGTCCCGTGTCCCGTGTCCCGTGCCCACCTGTCCCGTTCCGTCCCATGACCATTGGACTCTGGCCAGTGGTAGCTGGGATGACGGGCGGGGCCATGATCGGCAGCTATTTGGCTCGAAGCCTCGCCAGTTAGTCTTAGTTTATTAGTCCCCCTATGTCTTTTTGGACACCAATTACGGTCTCAGGGACACTTACGGTCTCAGGGACACTTACGGTCTCAGGGACACTTGTCTATGAAAATTCCCAGGTTACTTAAACTGGATCTTGTTCGTGGGATATAAACAATTTTTACCGGAGGACACGGACACGATAAGCCACAACGCTAGCGTTCCACGGCACATCACAATGTCTACGGGGAGAAAACCATTAGTTCACTAACGTAATGGGTCTCATATCACCCAGGAACGCGAACCGTTTCTACGCTGCTGTCGACTCAGAAATTGTACCTTCAACCAAGACGAGAGCGAATGTGGGATCTGACCTGCGAGCACTTTTAGCGCGTACCTGACGAAGGGCAAACCCAACTGACGCGCTACCAGAGTAGCAGGTGCAACGCGTTTCGCGCTGCGAGGCCGTAAATGGGGCACATAGGGGCGGTCGGCAGGTAAGGGGTCAAACGGCTCCCCTAGCCCTATCCAACCGAATGAAGGACTGGACTGTGCCGCCAGAACATGGTGGTCGCGTGTGAGGGAAGCTGATAACGTCTTCCGCAAGTCTGTCGTTACAGACCATACCACATACTCCAGTCGAGGATTATGGTACCACAAAAGCGCCGACAGTACTCCCACCTCCCCGTCCCGCTCTCCCTAGTCAGGCGATGTCAAGCATTGGCAACTACTGGGGTCGCTATGACCCGGTTTCATAAATAGAATTCACGAATAAATGCGCTTCAATTCACGCAAAGCTGCACAAGGCGCAGCGGCGAACAGGCGCGGCATGAACAATAACGCTTCTCCTTGACTGTCGACATCAAACAGCGAAAGGCTTTTTCGAGACGCTCACTTACGCGACGCCACTCAAACTGTGCAGTTTCGAGTCCTCGCTTCATGAGACGGGTCCGGGACACGATGGCCAAACCCTGAGGCGTGCGATGAACCCGACCCCGACACACCACCACACAAATCGCACCCCGGCATACGGACCGAGAGGTGTGTCCAGCACGCCGCTGCCGGCAGCCCGGCGCCTCAGGGCGCCTCAGGGCGCCTCAGGGCGCCTCAGGGCGCCGGGCCCCTCGCCCGGCGGCGGCGGCGCGCCGCGAGGCTCACCTCCACGTAGGAGGGCAGGGTGGCCTCGGTGGGCCGGTCGGTGATCAGGAAGCGCATGCCTTTATACTCGATCTCCGAGGGAGCCGGTCGGATGCTCTTGTTCCTCATATTGCTCATGTCAGTGGAGAGCGGCCGGGAAGAAGCAGGCGGCGTCGTCGTCGCCGTCGTCGTCGACACCAGGGGCGCGACGGGCGCGGCGGCGGCCAGGTGGCAGGCGCTGGCTCCCAGCGCGGCGGCTGTGCGGGCACCGGCTCAAGTCCAGCGGGCGCGCGCGCCCTGACGCGCAACAGCACTGGGCGGGGCTCGGCGGGGCGCGGCCGGGCCCACTCAACCCATGTGGCCGGCCGGACCGGAGGCGCAGAGGCGGGCGGCGCGCGGCGCGAGGCGCGGTCCGGAACACGAGCGGGTCCGCCTGCCGACCGGGCGTCGGGACGGCCGCTGCACGCGCCAGTCTATTTGTGCTGGGAGCGGCAGAACTCACTGCTCCCCTTCAGCAGCTCCATACGGCTGAAGCCTCGCCCGGACTGGTGCTGGAACACAAAAGGGCACGTTCGTCAGGGCTGCCACACGGTAACACAAGGGCATGCTCGTCAGGGCTGCGACACGCCGACATAAGGACATGCTCGTCAGGGCTGCGACACGGCAACATAAGGGCATGCTCGTCAAGGCTGCGACACGGCAACATAAGGGCATGCTCGTCAGGGCTGCGACATGGCAATATGACATGCTCGTCAGGGTTGCGACACGGCAACATAAGGACATGTTCGTCAGGGCTGCGACATGGCAACACGTCCCTGAGCGACCGGTGCTGCAATGACTGGTGACTGTGTTGCCGAGGGAGACGCGCGGGACTGGTTCCACCTCATAACACGACAATGAGCCAGCTGACACACAAGTAACGGCGGGCAGTTAGGCGAAGAAGAGTAGCATGTGTAACGGACGACCTTTCTCGAGTTTGCAGGCATGGTGAAGCTGCTAAATACGTGTCCTGCGCACATATACATCGTTGTAACGGCTTTAACCCAGGCATCACAACGCAACTATCGCCTTCTTCACGTTGGCTAAGCTTCAGGGTTCTGTTCTAGATGGTGGATATGGCAAATCATTCCACCAAATGGCAGCACCCATCCGAGGCACCTAATGCCATTTGCTGCTTTAGTTCAACCTGTCTCTGACTCTGATTCATACATTGCACACCCAGTGGCGTAGCCAGGATTTCGACCAGAAGGGGCCAAATCGGGGCATAAGGAAGGGGGGAGATAAGCCAAGAACTGCGTCGTATTCGGGACCCTGTTTTTTATTGGGAAGAGCTGTTCAAGCTCGGGATCGCATTGCGATGCCATAGAGAGTCCGTTTGTATTATTTAGAAGCCCTGCGGGGTTCTCGACCAGCCAAAGCGTACTGGGGCCTTCCGGCTCCAGGGGCTTCTATCACCTCCACCCGATGCGGGTACGGCGTTGTAAGGCCCCTCGCTACGCCACGTGTATCACCTACGCTGTACTAGTTCCAAAGAATGAGAAGCTGATCACTAAAAGTTAACTAAAATGTAGTCGTCGAAAGAAATGCCTGAGGCGTGAGTTAAACATAGACTGAGAAAACTCCAAACACATACCAAAGCTACAGACACACTTGAAACTAAGCAGGACGGTATCAAGCATCACATACGGTACACACGCCAATGTTCTCAAACAGCATCTGGTTCACTGGTCTTTCCTTGTAAGTTTCAGAGGCGACCACAGCTGTGGCTGAGAATTGGCATCCCGCAGCAAATACAAAACAAACAAAAATACAGAGGCTGCAGACAACCCTGAAACTAAGTAATACGAATTATCGCATATGGCAGAAACGCCAATGCTCTCATGCTGCATTTGCTCCACGGCGCTTTCCTCGTAGGACCACCCCTCTACCCACGAATTGGCTTCTCGCAGCGAATCATAGCCAAACACATGGCTCCCGGACTCACTGCCTCCGGTCTTATTCGACTGATTCCTAAGACATGACATCCAGAAAACGGCGTCGCCTCCTCATGATTCACGACGATATGGTGCGATACGATTAATAACGATAGTATGACTGACGTCGATATGATAACATTTCGGCCACAAAATAATCCGGAGCAACACGGTGCGGGCACAGGCTTTCCTGTTCAAAATTGTATCATAAGGCACGGATTAAGTCGCACACGATTTGAAACTTGATGCATTTTGTAAATGATACAATAGAAGAAAAATACACGGATGAGTTACCGTCATGAAACTGTGCGGCCGATTATCGAAAAATGTGGTCCTTCCGGCGTCGCGGAACATCGCAAAAATAGCACATTTTCTGTTATTCTACATCTGTTAGGACTAACAACAATTATTTCAGATCCTTAATAATTTATTAAGGATCTGAATAATAACCTAATATATAATAAAATCTGAATAATCATTAAGTCAGATCCTTTGCTTCGATCGAGCAAAAAAAGACGCTCTTCTGATAGGCTTCAGCTCTTAAACGTACAACTACCACCCAGTGAAAGACACCTTTGAAACCTCTGATCTGCTTGAGAATGCTAAAGCTAGAAATAGCATCACTTATTTTCCTGCTATCACAAACCTTTTTCCACAAACACGGTGCGATGTTTCTTAAAAAGCACCCGTTTACCAACGACATGGTAACCATCGGTAAACGCTACTACCGTGACATCGTAAACGCTAATGCGCGCGTGCACTTCAGTAACCTACTACGCTTTTAACGACGCACATGTATTCTATCGGTTGTTGATTTATGGGTGACCCTGGGCGTATCTCTTCGAATAGTAGCGGTGACTACAGGCTGCGGATTTCTCTCCAATACCATTTGATGGACAAGAGACGACGTAAAATGCGCCTGACCCAGCTCCCCGCACTGTTTCCGGCGAACAGCCCACCGCGCCCCGATCGCGTCTACCGCTCAAGAGGGGACGAGGCACGAGTCCGGACAAGCAGGTCCAGCGGCCACCCCACAGCGGCGCCCCGGTACCGAGCCAGAGGGCCGGCCCCCGATCACTCGCCTGTCACCAGGGCAGCAGAGCGGCCGCCGCGCCGGCTCCGCAGGCTGGTAGGCGGGCGGTGCCCCGGCGCCAGGGCCGGAGGGACGCCCCACCGACGGCCACCAACCACCCCACTCCCCCGAGCCAGTCAGCGGCCGGCACCGGACGGCCGACGCACGCGACCCGTCACCACAGCGCCGCCGACTGCAGTCAGCCTGCTGGCCGAGCCGGGTCGCAGGGCACCGTGTCAGGGGGCGCGAGGCTGCCGCCGGCAGCCGGAGTGGCGCGGCAGCGGCGGCGCGCGCGCGACCACCGGACAGTGTCGTCCTGCACCGTCCGCGGCCCGGTCGTCACTGACGTCGGACGGGCGCGACGGCGGGGCGGCGCGGCGCGGCGGCGGCGGCGGCGGCGGCCTTCGCTGAGTCAGCGGCACGCTGCCCCCGCCGGCGGGGCGGAACGTAAGGGGGGAGGGGGGAGGGAGGAGCAACCTTCCCGGCCCGGCTCAGCCCTTCCCAGTGCCGGAGCGCCGTCAGGGCCGGCCGCGCCGCCCGCCGTCAACGGAGACGGCCCGGCACACACACACAAAGCATGGACGGCGGTGGGGCACCGGAGACGTCCCAGCAACGGCCAGAAACGGCGCCCGGCCAGCGTGTCATTAACACAAAAAACGTTTTGAGGCGGACGTAAAAACACCCCCACTTGGCCGCACAGCCGTCGGCGGTCGGGAGACCTTGGACGAAAACAGGGCAAGGACCCCTTTGTCAGCTGAGCAGGACGAGCCTTTTGAGCCCAGTCCCGGGTTTAGCTTACTGGTTGCTGGCCAGCCCACTGGTCGGCCCACCATCAAACGTCATTGACCGTGACGTTGATGGTGGGGCCGAGCCATGGAATTGTGCAGTTGGCGGCGCAGGGCCGAACGACATCGCCCAGTAGGTCGGTCGGCACCAGACAACAGCCACCCCAAACCCGGCCGGCAGCCCGGCCAGTCACTTTCGCCTGCCGGCCGGCCGGTCGGCGCAAACAGAGCAGGGCGGCGCGCCCCGAGCCCCTCACAGCCGGCCGCGGCGGCGGCAGGCGTCAGGCCGGGCCGGGCCGGGCCGGGCCGGGCGCCTCCCCTCCGCACGACCGCGGCACGCCGCCGTGCGCCGGGCCTCGCCTCGTGACGGCCCGCACGCCGCGCCCGCGCCCGGTCGATACTCACGCCACGGCGGGATGACCGGTCCCGGGTCGCTCTGCCGAGACCCGCCGCCGACAGAGCGCCGCAACTGGCAGTTCGAGGACTCGCCGTGACGAGGGCGAGGGCGAGCCGCGCCAACCGTCACGGCGAGTAAGGGGGAGGGGTGAGGGGGGGGGGGCTGATTGGGGCTGATGGGGGACCCAGGGCGCGGCGCCTGCCGGCCGTCGCACCCCTCGCTCGATCCGGGCCGGCGCCCAGGCGGGACACGCCGCCGCGCGACTACTCACAATTGCTGCCGTTGTAAGTCTGCTGCCACACAATTTATGAGTGCCGTTCTTCGGTGGGTGGAGAGAGAGAGCGGCTGTCTGCGCGCGTCCACTGCCCACGGTACGTTCGCCAGCTCCGGCCCGTATCGACTTTCTGCGGGCCGCCCGGCGGCGCCCAGCGCCACCAACAGCTTGAGCGCCGGCGCGGCGTGACGTCATGCGATGACGTCACAGCGCGGCGGGTGGCGGCCACAGGCGGGCCGCCGGCCGCCCCCCGCCGTCAATGGGCCGTCCGCGAGGGTCAGATGGACGCAGCCCGTGCAGACGTCTGGGCCGCGGAGGGGAGGGGTGGCGCCCACCGGCTGCCCAGGAGCAACGACCGCGCCTGCAGCAAGGCCACCACCCGGGCCCGGTGCCGCGTCCCCTGGCCGAAATCGCGCCGTTTGCGTGCTCTGGCCAACGCCACTGACGAGTCACAACGGCTTGATTTCGGCCGTCCGGCCTCTCAGGGACGCGGCGCGAGAGCCTGGCCTGGTGTCACCCGTCAATCAGCACGTGCCGCGTTGTGGCAACGCCATCCGGGACCCGCCCGTTGGCCAGTGGCGCCGCCCGCCGCCCGCGGAGCGGCGCAGCACGGGGGCGGACTCGACACCGCACATCGCTCGCCGAACACGCTGAACGGCGTTCAGGGACCGCGGCGCGGCGCCACAGCTGTGCCCGCGTGCCGCCAGCCTGGCCGGAATGCGCTCGCCGACAGTCGAACCCCGCTCCCTCCCTCCCCCCACCAGCGGTGCCGTCAACACTGCGGGCGCTCGTTCACAGAAGCGTGCCGCGGCGCCGCGCGGCGAGCTTCGTGGAGCGCGGCGGGCGGCACACGCAGCAGCCAAGGTCGCCCCGCCCCCGCCCCTACGTTGCGCAACCGCCGCTTCTGCGAACCTTCGGCAGGGAGGTGGTCCGCGGCGCAGGAGCCCGCGCTGACACCCGGCCCGGACAGGAGCAGACACGAAAACACCGCGAGCCACTCAGGCGGCCTCTCGCCAAATGCCAAGGTCAGACCGTGCTCATCGCCGCCCCAGCAGTGGTGGCGGATTACGGGACAGGGTGAGGCTATCTTGATCCGTGAAACAATCGAGGACGAGTTAACGCCGTTAGGGCCGTTAATCGTGGGCACTTTCCCTGTCCGGAGCCCGGAAAAAGCCGCCGCCCAAATCGCGCCTACGCCCCCCGCCAATATGGGTAGTTATTTTCGGGTGCAGCCAATCACGTCCGCCTATGCTAATACGGGGCCGTGTTATTTTAAGGTCCCACTCAAATCCGGTCAATTCAGATGGGATCACAGGGGTGCTGTGGTTAATGTCAACACGCTTCTTGCCGAGACCGCACAAGAAAGGGCAAGCGTCGCGCACGATTCGAAGTAATCGCGGCTCACTCCACATCCCAATAGCGACGGCAACAAATAAGTGTCCAGCCCGGCTTTGAGCTGACAGATCGCAGCCGACAGACAGAGCCGACATAGTCAAGCCGGTACCAGTGCGGCAGCCCTTTCGTTTTCCCTGCAGGCAACCGCGAGTTCGGGCTGGCAGAGCCACCAGCCTAAACTCGCGCCGCCTGCAGCTTGACGGCATCCAACCAAGGGCTGCGAGTGGCGACCCGTCGCGCGCCATCGCCGTCATCGCAGCGCATGAGCACCCGGCGGCAACGACTCGCTGACACGCGCCTTTCGCAGAGCTGCGCCCCACTGCGAGCTGCGAGCTGCGCCCCGCTGGGACGGCGGCCGGACGCCTGGAGCTGGAGTCTGGCACGCCCGGACGCGCTGGGACGGCGGCCGGACGCCTCGAGCTGGAGCTGGCGCGCCTGGACGCGCTGGGACGGCGGCCGGACGCCTCGAGCTGGAGCCTGGCACGCCCGGACGCGCTGGGACGGCGGCCGGACGCCTCGAGCTGGAGCCTGGCACGTCCGGAGCGCGGCCGCCCAGCGCGCGCGCGCCGACATTCCAGCGTCGGCAGATGCCGCGGCTGTCGACGCTGCTCAGCCGGTCGCGCCCGCGAGGCGGGTGGACGGCGGCGGACTGTCGTTAGCAGCGTGGGCGCCCACGCGAGCGCCGCGATACTGAGGAAAGGCTCGATACATGCAGACAAAAACGCAGAAAAACGTGCAGCAGGAAAACGCGGTGCATCGCCAGTCCGTGCTTCGAACCCTATCGATGACCAAGAAGGTGACGCCATAGGGTTCGCCTCACCCAGAGCGCGGGTCGCGTGCTTGGCCCCTGGCAACCCAACCGAACAACCGTTGCAAAACGAGTCCACAGCTGGCAGGTGCATGCCGGCCCACCTGAAACTCTGTCCCTCTCCGTCGCTTTTTACATTTTAGCCCGCCCGCCGAGCGACCTTACCGGCCACTCCTTGCGGAAAGCGGCGCGCTGACGGCGATTCTTTGCGCGGCGGCGGCGCGGCGGCGGTATCAGCTGGCCATCGGCCGCGGCCGCCGCTCTCGACACGACACAGCTCGTCAGCGAACCGGCGGGGGCGCCGCCGCTGACGGGGCCCTCCGCCGGGCCGCCTCGCTCCCCGGTGGCGCGCCGGGCGGGCGGGCCGCCGGGCGGAGCGGGAGCGGGAGCGGACGCGGCCGGCCGCGGAGTGTCGCCGGGCGGGCCGACCTCGCCCGCTGTTGCCAGGCAGGCCGCCGGCCCGCTCTCCGAGGCGTCGTCCCCGGAGTCGTCCCAGTAACAGGTGCCGTGAGGACTGAAATGTCTTGAAGAGATGGATATTAGCCCATGGATCGAAGGACACCCGATAATAGCGGAAAATCATATTCAAACCTGAGTGTGAGACCAAATAGCGGAGAGTATATAACTGAGGGCTCGAAATTGTCCGTTAACGATGTCAGACCGCCGCCGATCCAACTGAGCGCAGCGCGACCTAGGTGCGGCAACCGCACAGAGGACCCGCCCGACTCAGTTCGGCGGCCGCACCCGCCAGCCGAGAGGTCCCCGAGTCCTTTCCAG
>NW_023596576.1:17249844-17296341 GCF_011947565.3 Pollicipes pollicipes
CCCACTGCCGCCGAGTAGAGCTTAGAAAATGCAGGCCGTGGGCTGACCCGGAGACGGAGTCGGCTAAAAAAAACGCATTACAGCTCTACTTAAGATGCATGAGCACTAAGGGCAGATACAGAAAGACCTCACTGATAGCCCATTCCACGGCCGAGATCCGGAGCAGTGCATGAGGTGCATGATGCGGCGACACTGCCGCTGATCGGGTGGTCCAGCGGAGTACAGAGCGCTGTGGCAGTGACGGGCCGTGCGGCGGCGTCGCGAGCACAGACGGCCGCCCAGCTCACACCCTCCCGCACGTGCCGAGTGCCCCAGCAACAGAACACAGCCGACACATTCCGCTGCAGTCCGCGGGCGTGCCGACGGGCTTCATTTTAGCTGAGTCACAGTCCATTTCAGGCATGGGTACAGACATCTGGAGCTCAGCGTGCAGGCTCTCCGGCTTGCACCATGCTGGGAGTCCCCAATGGGACCCAATTTCCTCGACAAATGGCACTGGACGTCCGTGAAGTCTTGTTTGGAAGAGTGAGTGTTGTATCCGACCGCCAGTGACGTCAGTGAGACCCAGGCTGCGCCGAAAGCACGTGCTATCAGGCAGCTGTTGTAAGGGCCTCGAGCATCGTCGAAAATTGCCAGACAGTTTCATTATGGTAATAGATCTAGATTCAGAGTTATGGATGCCGCGATTTTGATTGGTGTCTTCCACGCAAGCAGCGTAGTTTGGGAATTTGAAGTGCGGGCCTCTGTCCACACACCCAGTGACTTCGCACGTAATTTGCAAGACATCCGCACCGATAACAAGTGTCGGTCATTCTGGAATTCCAGAAGTGCGTTCGTGTCCAGGGGATGTCGTGGACACGTTTTGCTGCGCAGATGAACTTTGACTATGTAACAAAAATGTACAAATGTTCAAAGATCTGAAATATAGAGATATTGTTCATGCATGTTTCTTTATACGGGTCGCAGCTTGTTTAAATTGACATTTCAAATGAGGCATTCCGGCAACAGCAACACAGCTGGACGTCACCCGAGTCAGTTCCCCACAAGCGGTCGGTCAGCGTATGGGTGTGTAAGTTCGATTAAAGCTTTACGACGCGTTCAGCTGCTGAGGCTGCATGACGTCACCCCGTGACAGGAACGGCAGGCACCCAGCGAAATCGGACCCGTGCCTTCAGTTTCCCAGACGCGCTGTTTCACCGCCGCACGGTCGGCACTGCTTGCGGTTGACCAGTCTAGCAGCTTGCAGGAATTCGGGCGGCAAAATATAAGTTGCAGTCCATTCGCGGAAGGTTGCAGCTTTCTCTCTATCGTAATCGGACTGCTGCGTTCTATTTCCATATTTTCTCGAAATTTGGGCTTTAACGTGAGACCTATGGAGGTCAGTTCTCGAGATCTGCAAAACTTTTTGAAGGCCTGAACCCGCTACTGGAAAATGTCGACCTAACTCTAGAGGGAACTAAAATAAAGCTCATTGTGTCCTCATTGAACTCTGTCCTACACAACTTTAGGCTATTTTACTATTATTTTTCCTGCTATGTTTCAAATATTTGATAAATTCTGTTAAGACCATGTTCAACTTATGGAACGACGTGCCAATGTTTGCGGCTTTAGTGCCTTACCAAGAACGCAATGCTAATGCTTTCCAACGGTGTTGGCATTAATATTGTCAGAAATCCAACGCACCAGCGAAGCTGGGCCAAGCTGAGCAAACCAAGAAGGGGGGTTAAGCGTTCGGGCTCGTGACACTGCTTAGGAAACTCTATTTCTTTGAAAGATGGAACCGAAATGAGGCCACCACCTCACGCGTCGGCTTCCACAAACGGCGCGCGCCAATCTGCCGAGTGTGCTGTTGAGTGGCATATCTGGCGCCAGCAGGCGGTGTCGTTGCCCTGATGCGCGGCTGTTCAGTTCGGTCCGTTAATCAGGCCTGTTTACCGCAGCCGCCTCCAATATCACCAAACTGTTGTGCCACGCCGCTGGGGGGCTGGCGCGTCGACAGTTTTGGGCCGGGCTGATTTACTGTCGCGCATCAAGCCTCGGCCAGGGCGGCGCTGCTGGCTTCGGCCGAGCGGGGACTCTGCGCCGTGTAAGGCAATGGTCAGAATTCGGCGCCTCGCGTGAGTTTTGCGCTAGAGAGGCATTACTGATGGATGCTTAAATGCTGCAATCCAGTGAACTAATGTCAATGAATGCCGCCAAGCTGACTGGGACTTTCAGTGGAAGTTCGTATACTAGCTGGAATTACGACTTGTGAACAATTTGCTGATGGTTCATGATCACCGATGCTTCGCAACCACACAAGCGATGCCTTTTAGAGCTGCATATTTTCCCAACTTTTGTCGTTTCCATACTTTAACTATTACCCGCCAAAGCTTCTTGGCCTCAGATCCACGCGCCCGGTATTTATGAGCGTCAACACCACTATCGGCGATGGCAATCTTGGACTCGCCTAAGCACGCCCGTTCTTGAAAATTGACTCGCAAACTCGCGGACTCATTGCCCGTTGAACTAAACGCCCTGGTTGCGTCGTCGAAGTCAGTCAAAGCATCATATGAGTACGTTTTCCTCATGCTTGCCTTGCGCGTTCCATTTTTATTTTAAAAAATGCGACCTTTTCTTGCTTACCGACTTGCTTAGCACAAAATAATACATTGGACTTAACTGCACCATGCAAAAATATTAAGCAAACGCCTCAATACGCCCCACTCGGAATGCTTCGCAGAAACTCTGCCACTCGAGCTCGGTTAACCACAGGTAGGCAGCTGCGCATCTGCATGCATCACATATAGCCCCTCGGTAGCCACACGACAGCCCTCGGTAGCCACACGACAGCCCCTCGGTAGCCACACGGCAGCCCCTCGATAGCCACACGACAGCCCCTCGGTAGCCACACGGCAGCCCCTCGGTAGCCACACGGCAGCCCCTCGGTAGCCACACGACAGCCCCTCGGTAGCCACACGGCAGCCCCTCGGTAGCCACACGACAGCCCCTCGGTAGCCACACGCAGCCCTCGGCAGCCACACGACAGCCCCTCGGAAGCCCCACGATAGCCACTCGATCGGCAAAGGATGGCGAATCAGCGGCCAACGCTGGCGGAGCGTGCCGTCGGATCGGTGCTGGATGGTGCGAGTGCGCCCGCTGGTACATGGGCCATCGACCCTCGGACGTATGGCCGGCCGGAAGGACTCAGGCTCGCGAACAGCATTCCAATGGCACGATATGGAGAGCGCTAGGGCAGGGGCAGCTGGATATTGAGTCAGCTGGGGCAGGGGCAGCTGGATATTGAATCAATATCAGCGTGTTAACTGCGGCACGGTTTGCTGGCTATCGCCGGCTCACATGCTGTTGACGGCTATCGCCTGCTCGCCGGCTGTCGACGCAGCGCTCGCACGTCAGCGAGGGAGAGAGCAAACGACAGGCGAGCCCGCGCGTTGTAGTTGGCTCGGGGTCAAAATCCAAATTTATCCAAGGCCATCTACTATATGCACTTTGAAAGAAACACACTCAAATTCGGTGTTAACGCCCTAATATAGTCATATCTTATGACGGAATGCAATATTATTTCCTGGTAGTCCTGGTTCTTAATGGAGGCAACTGCCTGCTCTACATAAAAATTTATGTGGTACTTTTCTGACATTTCTGTACTCTTGAACAAATGCAAATGTTTTCTCAACACAAATGTATATTTTTGTGCTTTGTGTACAAGTTCACAAACATAGTGCGGAGAGGTCGGATGTCTGCTTTTTGATAATTACGTAATTGCACAATTAGGACTTGAACGCTTATAAATGTGTATTATGCAAATTGCAAATCACAGATCGCGAGCTCATCTCATTACGCCTTCAATAGCAGCGTAATGAAAGTAGTGGTAAAAAGCATTTTGGTGTGCAAATATCAGACAAACCGAAATGGGCATCTAAAAGTGGCATTAGATCACCAGACTTTCCTGGAGGCTATTCAGCAGATGTCTCCGTTTTAGGCATGTGCGATAGGCTGACAGTGTAATTGATATGCCTGTCGAGCACGTTTGATACCGCGGAAATGTAGATTAAAAGCAGGCTATATTTTGCAGCCATTTGAGTCTCATAATGCAAACCAAAAATGTGACACTGAAAATATTTGTGTTAGACCAAACCATGTTCGGCACACATATCAAGATGGGATTCGCTCAGCGTGGCCTCGTTTCATGTATACCTCATTTGTTATCATATCTCATTCCGTCCTAAAGCGATCCGAGATTGGAACAGGGTAGATCCAGTCGTCATGCGTCAGTGTGATATCGTATAACAATTACCGTAAAAAATACCATCGACAATGCATAATTTTTCGAACAATATACCGGGAAAATTATGAACGTGTTCATGATGTCAACCTCATAGATGTACTTGTTCTTTTTCGATATGGTAGACATGCATGGTTTGTAGGTTCTGGATATTGCTGTATGTTCAGTACAAGTAATGCTGTCTATTGTTATTTTTGCGCAGCATTGTCTAAAGTAGCACTCATATAGCATTGCCAAGCCAACTGTTTTGTGTTTTATGTAGCACACTGCTTTGGCATTCACCACCTGGGCATACATCTGTATTTGTGGTGTAATAATTGAATACTTGTACTAATGCTCCTTATTTGCGACCCACCATTGCACGTGCTTGTGTTCTTTCAATGAGTGCTTACTACTATTAAATTGAAAAGAAATGCATCCGGCAATTAACGACCAACCACCATTGGTTTGGGGGTATTTACCTATTTTATACGCACGAATCCTTGATTAAGTATTAACAGTATTTACAGAAGGGGATTCAGCAGAGTGTAACCAATCTGGAGCAACGCAGCTCAGCCGGCGACGAACCGGTAGAAAAGGAGGGGAGAGGGCTCCGTGGATGGCCTATCAGTGCCGGCGCCCCGGCCGAGGTGCTTCTGGGGGGGAGGCGGTCTGACGAGCGATCCAGAGGGGAGGGAGGGAGCGGCGGAGGCGGCGCAGACGGCCCATCGGTGCCGGTGCCCTGGTCGAGGTGCTTCTGCGGGGGGGGGGGGCGGCCTGACGAGCGATCCAGAGGGGAGAGGGAGGGAGCGGCGGCGGCCCGCGGACGGCCCATCGGTGCCGCCGCCCCGGCCGAGGTGCTTCTGTCGGCACCACGGCCCGGCAGACGATTCGTCGACCTCGGCGGACAGTCGGCCGCCCGGCGTCGGGCGGGCCGCGTCGGCCGCGCCTCGGACCGCGTCTGCATTAATCCACAGTTAGTCGTCCCCACGACCGCCGGTAACGAGCGACGCTGACCGTCCGTCACTGGGGCCGGAGAGCGCTGTCACGGCGGCGCACGCTCCGTCAAATGGTGACGCCGCAGGTCGAGCACGCAGCGCCAACGAGCGGTAGGCAGCCCCAGGGCGGGCTGGCCGCGGTCAAGTGGCGTCAAAGGGCAACAGAGCTGAGGTGGTCCCACCGGGGCCAGTCGCCGAGCAAAGTTAAAATAAAGCCTGGAAGGTTATTCAATAGCGGTAGATGTTATTTGAGGGCAGTCTTAGTGTGACGCCGCCGGGGGTATTACGTTACCTCCGGCTACTTGAGGTCGAGGAGTTAAAGACAGCACCCTCCCCCTTGTATCTCAGGATGTAATTGCCGCATCGGAAAAATTCAAAATAATTTGGATGCAAGCGGACAATACAGAAAAGTTTTGCTTTGAAATAAGTGACTTGTACACACCCGCTATAATGTAATGCATGGATATAGCAATATAACAGTCGTGTTGGTTCGCTGCTTACAAATGGTCCCATGTGACCTTTGATGGTGACCTGGTGAGAACTCGTAAAATTTGACCGCCTGACTGGCAAGCGATCAAACCAGTCTGCAAATATTTCAAAACGTTTCTAAAAATGGTCACCGCGATTTCGCGAATATATAGACAAAAAAGAACGAAGCATCGCGCAAACACCCAGCGATGACGTCATTGCTCATCAATTTGACTTAACAAAAAGGTCCCTCTAGAATGTTTCGAATTAATCGCTCGTGTGATAACAAAGGTTTTAGTGGGCCCAAATGGGACCATGTGCAAGTTGTACTCTAAACCCGCAGGGCGGCTGCTTTTAAGCAGTCGTAGGTGGTGAGCTGAAAAAACGCCAGTAGGTGGCGAGCTGAAAAGACGCCAGTAGGTGGCGAGCTGAAAAGACGCCAGTAGGTGGCGAACTGAAAAGACGCCAGTCCACTTCCGGAAACAATGCCCTCTCATACAAAATGCATAAATGCAGTAGTTCATAAATGCATAATGCAAACGCTGCAATTCAAAAAATCATTATGTAAGTGCAGTATTTCAGAACTCTCTTGGTTGTTAGTAAAAAATAGCAATTAAATATGCCACCTTTTAGCTTCGGAATATCCGTACCCGCGGTGCACCCAAATTTGAAAGCCTGCACTCACCCCGCAAGGCAGGTGTCCCCCAAAGAAGCTCGCGTGGGCTAGCCAACCTATCTTTAATTCCAGGTATGCATACCAACCTTATAGTATTAGTGCCAAAAAAGTTGTAAGACAAATTAAAGAACGTTAATCCCTCGTTGTGCTTTTGTCATGCCTCACATCAAGAGGCCTCATACAAATCAAGCTACAGGCATTTATTCCTGCATATGTTTGTTACAATCTAACTTAGAATAAAACTGTCAAATCCTAGCACTTTTAAGATCTAGAGGTGTAACTTATTTTGAACACTGCTGGATAACGAACACATGCAATCCTTTTGGTCAAAGACATAAATCGTCTTTGCCCCAGACAAAATCCTCTTGGTCTTTCAGAAGTCTTATCAAAAGAAGCCAACAACCTTTACCTTGAAAGGCAAGACATTAGTTGACTGCACCCAATATTTTAATGCAAAATCAACACATGAAAGAGTACCAAAATCAGGAGCACTGTTCGTGGCCATCAGGCGACCCAATAACACCATTTTCCATGGACAGCTGCAGGTACCTAAATGATGACCGACTTTGCTTACCTGCGTCAAGCAACGAAGCTCAGGGTTCAACTATAACGCTGTTCTTTTAACGCAAGATTTAAGTTTCAAATGCCCTCAGTTCGGGTTTGCGTATGCTGGCTTACCATGTCTTGGCTTCGGCATCGTCACTTCACATGACAGGTAACAGAAAATAAACATAATATCTGGCGAAAGATTTAAAGATAAGTACACCATAAATGATCCCAATGCCATATCTTGCCGCTGGATGGCTGATGATCCATTCAAACGGGACTAGCAACTACGAGTTCGTCGGTACGCCACGTAAAAGCCATCTTGCGCATCCGAGCTCCTGGAACGGCTGACGAGCGTCCTTTCGCGTCCTTGGCGAACATTTCGTCCCTTGATGCTTTAACCAAGCCGATGTATGCATAGAGCGGAAAGCTGTATAAGTATTTAAGTCTGTGAAAATATATACCTATTTCAATCTATGTAGGTTTATACAATTTGCAGATGAGGTCTGAGCTGCAGAAAACTTGATTGGTTCGCTGTTATGGATTTCACAGACATGTATTAGAGCTTCAATGCAGGACCATGCTTTCAGTTCAATCTGGGTATTGCGTGATGTTAGCTGTATGAACATGTACTGTACGATGGAGATGTGTGGTACATGTACTGTATGAACATGTATTACACATCTGCATCCATCATATGTGTTTGCAAGCCATTGAGCGTTTGCATGTAACCTGTGCTCTCTGTGACCTGTGACTTAGTTGACAAATGGCGTGCAAAACCCAGGAGCGTAGTTTTGCAAACTCTTGATATGCTGAGTGTGGGCTCGGCAGGGATAAATGAACAAAAATTAGGTTGCTGGTGGCTGAAACTGGAGCCCACTCACTGAAAAGAAGGTTTCACTTATTGCAAAATATGCCACTAATGTGCGGTGATTTCTGGTCTCTGGTCTCCTGTTGAGATTCCATCCATCTAGAATATTTAGTAAGTTCTTGCACCTTACTGTGGGTCTGACAATCATTAAGCCATGGTAGCCTACTCTTGAAGTTACAGCATGACGTGGATTGTCTGATCATGAAATTGAATGCATTGTATAGGTGGAATTAATGCATTGTATGGTGGAATGCATTGTATAGGTGGAAAAATTGCATTGTATTATGTATGCATTATTTATGCAACTTCCCTCTTTTCTCATTATTGCTGTTGGAATGCATTATATAGATGGAAAACTTCTGAATGAAATCTAACTTCTTTACTTTATTATTATTGCTGTTGGAATCCATTATATAGGTGTAAAACTTCTTAATGAAATCCAACTTTGTTATTTTATTCTTATTTTTGTGCGAGAAATCAACTTCTTTTTCATCGGTATCTAGTACTAACAATTACTTCTTAGTAAGACATCAATTTTTGGCTAAGAAAACACCATTGGGACAATTTATGTATGCCCTACCCCCAATACCCGGAATATGGTCAGCAATGCCCGTAAAGCTCTCGGGCTTTTTAAGCCGGCAGCTCGCCGCCCCGCTGGGTCAAAACAGGCAACCTTAATAGTCGTTTGCCATGACGGCACTAACATCTATCACAGCCTGAGAACCCGAGGAAAGTCATGAAGCGTTTCACGTGCAACATTTCGGAAGCTCAGGATGGATAAACGAGTGCCGATGAAATGTTGCATGGGCTTGTGCGACATTTGCATGTTTGTGTCCATATCATTACGGGCGATAAATTACCTCCATGTTTACAGGTGGACACCAGTGATCTCGCTTCCTTTTTGCTTCCTCATGCGAGCCGCTATTGGAAGTGTGGTGTCATCAGCCGATCTGGCATCGCGGAAATGTGTCCGGCCTTTGGTTTTAGCCACTCTGAAGCTAAAAGGTTCTCGAAAAAAACAGTTAAGCCCTGCATCATATGCATTGCTTTGCATGAGAGCTTGCAGCCACGTTAAGGCGCTCAGTGATGGCAGAGGTACCTCGTTACATGCTTGCACTGCGCGGCCGTGCAATCCCATGCAACCTTTCTGTAAAGGTCGAAACAGCCGACATTTGGCCAGGCAACAAAAAGGCAACCCCATGGTCATCGCTCTTTGTGTGCAATAACATATTTTTAAGCACGCTGCACGATAGCTGTTACTTAGCGTGACAGCGATGCATGTATTTTACGCCATAAAAAGTGTACCGGTCGATCAAGGAAGTTCACTGAACGCAGAGTCGGCTGGTGGGCGGCAGCATCGGTGGCGGCGAGCGTCAGGAACGAGACCGTCCGAGGAGACAGATATGGCGCCCGCGCCGGTGGTTGAGACGAAGCTGCGGTGAGCGGAGCTTATTACGCAGTGTGTTTGAGCCTGGGTCGCTATTGGATCGCCACGGCAGCAATAACTCGGTCGACTCAAACACAATCCGGCGGCGGAAATCTGTCGCGCCGCCGAGCTGGCGCCGCCGGCCGCCGCCGGGACGGCCAGCTGGGGGAGGACGTTTGAGACCCGGCCCACCCGCCTCGCGCTCTCGCAGCCTCCGAGACGGGCCGCCGGAGGGGCGCGATGAAGACTCGGTATCCCTCCCTCCGGCTGCCGCCGAGACGGGCCGCAGGAGAAGAACAGAAGAGACCTGGTGCCCCGGCAGCCAGCGAGACGGAACGCCTGAGGAGGGCGATGAAGACTCGGTATCCCTCCCTCCGGGAGCCACCGAGGCGGGCCGCCGAAGGAGGGCGATGAAGACCCGGTATCCCTCCCTACGGCTGCCACCGAGACGGGCCGCCGAGACGGGCCGCCGGAGGAGAACAGTAGAGACCTGGTGCCCCGGCAGCCACCGAGACGGGACGCCGGAGGAGAGCGGTGTAGACTCGTCACGAGAGGTCTTCACAAGTAATATTTCCTTTACCCCCCCCCCCCCCCCCCCCCAGGAGCGTTATCTAACCTGCTGTCCATTATCCACCCGTTTGCATTTATCCAGCACTTTAGTCTAGAATGATGGAAATGCGTCTGGAAAACAGAGCTCATTTCACTCTTTTCGATCTTTTTTCGTCGACAATCACGACAGTAATGCCGATCGTGATTACTAGAATTGCAAGCAGTAACATTATGCAGTTTTGTTTGAGGCATCTACCTGACATTTCGTCAACGTCTGCCCCATGCCCGCAACTTAATCCGTAATTTTCCGCACATTTGCACCTAGCCAAAGTAACTCAGCCCGTCACCCATTCCACACAGGCACCCTTGGGTCTACCCTTACCTTGAAGTCCGTACTCGGCAGCCACCGAGACGGACCGATGGCTGGTTCAATTCAAGCACGTCGTGGATGTGGGTCACGTGGTCAGCTCACCGTAGTAGCGTCATGCCAGAGCTTAACGTACATTTGGACAAAAGGAAAATATGAAGTGGAAATTTAGAAAGCTGTTTTCTATATATCCGTAATCACTGCTAAAGAAAACCGAATCGGCGTATGCAAGATCGTGACCAAAGCGTTCAGGCTCGCGGTGTTCTTGCTGAGCCGCCCGTCAGCATAAGCTACACACTCCACCCTCAGCACGTGACGTTCGCGGCGCGGCCAGCGTTATTTCCTCGACCGGAATCACATGATGCTGCATCGCCTTCGGCCTCCGCGCAACTGTATGCGGAATCCGGGGTTCGTCACGATTCCGGCTTCCAGCTCCGTGACTCGTGACACAATCCTTCACACTTCCGTGATATTACGTGTCTCGCAAAGATTTCTAGAGGACGGCCGATAGAGAATGCGTGAAGGCCGGCTTTCGTGGAAGTGGCATAGAACTTGGCCCTTCATCGAGATTTTCCTGGAATAAAGGTATGGGCTTTACGAGGTGATTTAAATACACGGTGCTGATTTGATGAGATTCCTTTGGTGCGTGCTCTCCACCCATTGATTCTGTCTTGAATGCCACCTCGCCCGTTTGTAGTATAGAAATATGACGACAAAGAAAAACGACGGACACGTTTTGTATTTCATTCTCATTCGGTTTGCTTCAATATATAGATAGATTTAAAGTAAGCGTCCAGTCCTATCTTCAAAAGAAGAGATGATGCAATTATTAAGCTAAATATGCACAGTCTTGGCCATTACTCAGGTCGGACGCGAATGACATAGCCGGGCACGAGGCGACAACCGCTATTATGCTCCAGAGTAAATGTACCGAATTTCCGGTCTGCTCAGGCAAATGTTTCGCCAAAATCCTAAAAGAGTCCCAATTCGATAACAGAATTGGCAGAGCTACGTTATGCAGTACAATGGCCACTCTTGGCGTCCATTATTAGATATGGTGATGTACTGCTGCCGGCTCACTAAATAATTGATTGCTCATGATTTGTACAAAAACATTTTTTTGCAATGTACTTGCTTTTTCCGTTGCCCATCGTCTGTGGAGCATTGGCTTCAATATCAGCGAATAGGAGGCTAGGACCTTTATGGTGCACGACTCCCCTTTTCGCCACGTCCACTGTGTTTTTAGTTGCAGTTTTATTGAAAACTGTCTCCACGGATTTGGCTTCGAGCTGAGTGATTGGAACGTTGGTAACACTGCGTTGGAGTACTTAGCACACCCTGCGTTGAAGAAAGTGTTTTACGGACAACGGAAAAGAGAATCCAGCGGACACGAAAAGAGAACCCAGCGGAAATGGAAAGAGAAACCAGCCAGCAAACGCAAACACGTCACTAGAAAGGATACGCTGCAGCCTTTTATGAACGTAACCAAGCATCGTATTCCGATCGGCCAAATTCATTCACGTACCCTTAAACAGCACCAAAAGTGTGGTACTCTATACATACTCGTAGTCTGGCTAAATGAATAACATCTACTCAATGGCAGCGTAAGTGTTATTTTAGTTAAGTGTTGCGTATAAATGATGTACTGCTTTCATTTCTCAGTCGTCATCAATGTACCGATTTAACAGCTGATAAGATTTCAAAGTTTGTCCTACCCGTGCTCAACGTATCTTAAGAGCAGTCAATACATTGTTCCCATATTCTTCCTGACATTCTTCCTGATATAAAAGCAGGTTGATATCGGCACACTTGTTTCTCTTTTCCTCACAATCGCCAACTTACTAACATCTGCGTTTAAAAACACCTGTGCATTTCTGCATTCGCGACCATGTTGTAAAATGGCTAGCATTCTCTCAATGAGCGTGTACTCTTGGCGGCATCAGCAAACTCAAACGATAATCCATTGCCTAGGTTATTCTACCCTACAAACAAACGCTAATTCGCGTTAGTCACGATATTTGTGACGCCACCAGTCACTTAAAAATACTCAAAATATCAAAATTAAGGTATGTTGAGCCCTTAAGCACACACAATAAAATCACCAAAAGTTGTGGGCGGCGCCAAACGACAGGTCTTATTCTGTTCGTTTGAGGCAACGGGAATGATTTTCGTTGTCAGGACATTATGGACCACTCACAAATGAAATAGTGGAAGTGAACTCACGAAATGAAGTGAATCACTTTGTTTTGCTCTTTAATGCCCATTCGTCCCACTGCGTTATTTTGTCCTTCCACAATCAGCTGCCAGATCCAAACGCACTTCGCTTGTGTAATGTGTAGTTTCATGTGTGAAGTCAACTAAGCCTCTGATGGGTTTTATCTGTCTTAACGTTTGCCTGACCTCCCTCAAGCAACGCATTTATGACATTTCTGGTGTTTGCATGCTTACAAATATTGAAGGATGCAGACATATTTATTGAGTTTAAGGCACGCAATTATTTAAGTTCAATCTCAGATGGTTGTAGGAACGCGACTACGATTGACTGGCGTAAGAAGCCAGTTTTCTCAATGTTTGTGATGCGGCAGAAATTGTGTAAACTATGTGGGAGAAGAAGCAGACCATGTTTTGACAGCTGCGTCCGTCTTGCTCTGCTAGTTTATTGCGAAATATAATAATAATATAATAAAAAAATAGTCACTGAGGAACGTCCTTATTACTGAACCAATAATTTATTATGTGTATATCCAAACGGAGTGGTTTTTATCGCTAGCTTGGCTATTGAAGCGTAAAAGTGCATTTAAATCTCCATAATCAAAAAATAGAATAACCACAACACCACTTCATTATAAGGCTCGAAGAACAAAGAAATGTTACATCAATCGACCACAGAATCAAAACTCTCATAGTCCAAAACCCTAAATCCCTAATGTGCAAAATCAAAAGCATCATGCATGCCCAGCACCTTAGTTCTAAAGGATGGAAGAGACATAGGAGTTGCTCTTGGAGTTTCAATCAAGCATTGCTTAACCACCCTACCCTAACGTATTTCGGAGCAAATTGCGACATGGATTTAACGGCCATTTGGCTGTTAAATCCAATGTGGCCGTTATGACTGTTGAAATGGCTGTTCAAATGGCTATTAAATACCATCAAACTTAAGCACGACCTAAGTTTCTACCTCCTTCACGGCTAGCCGGCTTGTCGACATGATCAGCTGATGGCTGATGACTGAAGCAATGTTTTTGCTTTGAATGATATGAAGGATGCAATTAGCCTAGCATTCAAAACGCCCTAAAGACACGGCACATTAGCATAATAAGTATCACAAATTCAATGACCAACGGAAATGGCGTGCACTACGGTGGCGTCGCGTAAATGATGTCCGACAATTACACGTAAAAATTCGTCGTTGCATATTCGACTGCTGTTCTAAGACCATGGTGCCAAGGGAAATCGTCAGCCTGTGATCACGGATTTGTGTACGTAAACTAAATTAGTCAGGCCTGTACACACGAGCACACGAAACGCCCTGGCGCTCGCAAACGCACCTGGGGCTTTCGGCAACAGAATAAGATCCTTCTGACTTCATCGGAAGAGCCCACGACCAGTACGGAGGGACCCGGCGCGATCAAGAGTGCCTCGGCGGATTAAGATTTACGTCGGGAGCGGTGATGATATAATGGTTGGGGCGCTCGACTCTGGAGCTGGCGGTCTTGGGTTCCAGCCCCAGCCACGCCACCATAGTGCCCCACATGATATGTCGCACAGGAGCCTGTCTTGAAACGTCCCTGGCAGTCGGTGAGACGTGAGAGCCAATCATTATTAATAAGATTTAGGTCCCCATCGATGTCGTAGGCCGTCCTATAAAATGGGGAAAAGGCCAATACCGATAGGAACGACCTCTGAGCGATCGGGGGTGTGGCGCGGCAGTCGAACAAAAGGCTACCGTCAACAGCATAGGGCCCTCAGGGCCAGCGAGAAAAACCTAAGACCAGTATAGTGGAGACCCTGAACGGTCGGAGGTACCCCAGCAGGCTAACATCTAGGGCCCGGCGGGAGCATATGACCATCCGAGCAATGGGTATAGCCCAACATCCGTGTACGTGAATAAATGCACCTGTTTGGTTAAGAGTACCAGGACAGGTTAACATAGAGGGGTCTGACGAAAGTGGTGATGCTCCGCGAATGAGCTTAAAAGGAAAGAGCCCTAGATCAACGCAGAGGGCATGATTTCGAGGCATGTTGTCAGATAAAAGAATCCTACTATGGTGGGGTCCTTCCTTCAATTAGAAAAAAAACCAAAGACCCAATGTCCAGGGCCCCCGAACAATCGAGCGTGCCCGAACAAGTTAACAGATGAGGGTCCCCGTCAAGAGCGTAAGGCCCCCCATTCCAATAGGAAGCATCCAAGACAGAGTGTGATGGGCCCTCGAACGATCAGGCGTGCCCGAGTGGAACAGATGGGCCTCTGACAAGAGTGCAGGTCCCTCCATTGAAATCAGAAGTGCTGGAGATCCAAAGTGGATGGCCCCCGAAAGATTGGGCGTGTCTGAACACGTTAACACATGAGAGCCCCCGACAAGAGCGTAGAGTCCTCCGCAAGTGGCAGGGAATTGGAAGGACCGTAGACCAATGTAGGAGGGCCATGAGCATATCGTGGGTGAGTCGGTAGGCCAACCGAAACCAATGGGAAGGGCCCCTGAGCAGCCTAGAAAACCCCAGCAGCTCAACATATGGGGCCCCGGGTATAGTGTACGGGGCCTTTCGAGCGAATGGGAAGAATCCGCGGAAGGCTCCTGATCAACAAGAGTGTCCCGGACTGCCAGCAGAAAGAGCCCCAACAACAGCCCGGGGCCCTCCGAGCAACTGATAAGATTTCAAGGGCAACGTGGAAGGCTCCTTAGCGATCGCATTTACCCTGCAAGTGGACATGTGGCGTCCCAGTAACAGCTTAAGGTCTCTGGGCAGCGCGATGGGCTTAAAAAAACTATCGATCACCACGCTGTCAATCCGTGAAAATGATTTATTCTGCTCGTGGGCGTCTCACTTTGAAAACCCGGAACCCCAAAGACGTCCAGTTCTGTTGCGTTTTGTGTTAAAAAACGGCATCTGTTCGGCCGGCTATGAGCCTCTTCGGAGCCTATGATCACCTTCGGACCCAAGGGAGCCCGTGTACCCGTGCCGCCCCCCCCCCCTCCCCTCCCTCTCTTGATCCGCCCCTGTACCCTGATAGTTTCTGTTGTGCTTGCCACAGAAAGACGCATCGTGCCGGCTTTTGTAGCAATATTTTGCGCTAAAAGAAACCCCTTGAACCATTCCAGCCACATGAGGAAGTTTTTATAAGAGGATTTCAAGCATTTCAAAGCAAGCTTTCCTAAGAAGTTGCCCTGAACAGGGGATTTCAGGCATTTCAGAATAAGCTTTCATAAACTAGGTGTTGTTAGTATTTTTGAAGACATTGTTGACGTCATTCCAATGGTTTCGACGCCATCTTGAATACCACTGAGCTGCACCTACTACGACTATGCGCCCATTTCAGTGACAACAATGGTCGCATTTCGTCAAGTCTCTGTGCGGCTGCCGAGCACGTAATTGGGAAGCACAGCAGGGCCTGGCAATGTCACCACAGGCCACAAGAGAAGCTTTCATGCCATTGAGTTGGCTTGGGGTGTTTACGGGGCAGCATAGTTAGGCATGGAGTAAACAGAAGACGGTTTTAGCTGAGGCAGTAGTCGATTCAGTCGTCGAGTGATCGGTCGAAGCTATTGAGTTTGTTTTGCCATGCATAAGGGCGATTGTGTGTGGTTGCACCATCATGGTTTTGTACTGTTCGCTTTTTTACATTTACCGGCATTTTGATTTGCTGTGGTGAATTTCATTTGCGCATGTCTGTTCGGAGCGCAAAATTCTCGAAAGTAATTTATACCTGTCGGTTGAAGCAACTATATTTTTGACAATGTTTTGCTCTCACTCTTCCTACCCACATGCAGGCGTTGATTGAGTCCATATCCAACAAACCTTGGTGCTTCGGTGCTCACGCGGCTTGGCAGATGCCTACTACCTACAGGCATGCACAGACTGCACAGATCGCGTCAATGGCTCAGGACAGGCTTTGAAGCTGTGCGTCACCGACCGGGCTGTGCACGTGCTGCAAGAGCGCGAGGGCCGCTAGGCTGCCAGGGAGGCTGTCTTCGGCCCGGTGACACCGCGGCCAAGACCGGCGGAGCGCTCCCCCCCCCCCCCCCCCCCCCCGAGTCGACGCCTTGTTTGTCGGCGGCTTCCTCCGAGGCAATCAGCACTGATGAGCAGTTGGTTGCCGGGTTCGGGCGGTGTCGGGCTGCGACTGCAGTGACGAACGAAACACGGACTCAGACCCTGGGGCGAACCCAGATAAACATGGAGTGCATTCAGCTTGGATTAAATCCTGCGGCGCATAGTCTTGCTGAATTCACAGACGCATATTCGCAGACGCAAGCCAAGTTAACGCGCAGGGATGCGTGATGTACGCACGAGCAAACAGGATGTGGGCTGTTTGCAGCGAGAGGCGCTGTTTCCACAAGACACTTTAATCCTGTTCTGCAACTGCTCATCGGAACTGCTTCATCGCTGGCGCTCAGAAAAACTCGTTGATAGCATTCAAGAGGGTTCAACAGGCATGCATCAGATAGATTCCCGTGAAACAACTCACGGAGCTGCGTATGGAGCACTGACACTAATCTATGACGCGGTGTATCTGGTTCAAGTGTAGGTATCACGCAGCTGCAGTGGTCATGGCTGCACCACCGTCTCGGACGTTCTTGATTCCACTGCATTTATCGTGGCTGACGGGTGGAGGCGGGGATCCGTTGGCCAACGCGTTGCCACGATCATAAATTCAAGATGCTTGAAAGGAAGTAAATTAAACGTCAGACCGATCTTAAAATCCTGCCCGGTCCTAGCTATTTCTTATCAGGTCCCCGGTAAAGCTCTTCTCTGCACAATAACAGAAGTTGTTTTCGCGTCACTGCATGACACTGTCTGCCAGCTTTTGTTTCATATAATGAAATGCGTGGCCCGATGCGCCAGCCATCTTTTGCCACCTGATGACGAAAAAACAAGAGATATAAATAGCTTTTATTTCTGCTCCGAGCATGTCTATTTTGAACCAAAACCGATGTCACGTGACAGTTGCGGTGCTGTGATGTGTTCGTTGGGTAAAAGGGCAACAACTGCTGTCACGCTTTTTGGCTGAGTTTCGAACAACGAAAAAGTAACAGTACTTTATTTCCTCCATGGTGCCATTGTTGTGGGCAATCATTGTTGTGGGCATTGATGTGTGATGTCAGCAAAAAATATAATAACCTTACCGGCACAAATTTCATGAAGTCGTCTGTCATCAAATTACGTTACATATTTCCGGCTGGGCAGATTACGTGTTATTTACCTAAATATACCCATTGAATCCCTACCTATCCCATAACCATGCAAAATTCTATAAAAATCAACGTTTTGTGTCGAATAAAAAGGGAGCGTTTTGTAATATACTTTATGGAATTTTTGACTTGTTAAACGACATATTGAGCAAACATTGGTTATATTGGCAGTACTCAACGTTCCCAGCCGGGCTTATGGCCAGGGGTTAGCTTGAAATGAGCTTTGAGCCCAGCTGGAAACGTCCAGTACCGCCGATACATACACGAAAAAGTCGTTTAACCGGTACCTCCCGGAATCTTGAAGATCGATTGCTCAGCGTAAAAAATTAATGCCAAAAAATCAGACCTCAATGCCTTTTTTCTTATATAAAGTGGGTGCACATTGCCGGAATCGGAAAATTGCATCCTCTGATGGATCAGAGGCGACAGTAGGCAAAACTATCGCGCCACACTTCGATGAAACCGCAAGATGAAGCTGTACAAACCTCGCAAGTGTGACCGTATCCAAACACGAGGGATTACATCGCAATCACGTTGCCAATTTTGGGTATGCGATATGGAAGGACGTAATTTCAAAGCTTTTCCGCGCTCATTATCTGTCGTTTCGTCGATCTAACATTTTATACCGACGCACAACGCGAGCCCGACGAATGCGGCGCCTTCGCATAAAGATGTTGGCGCATGAGTTATGGGTGTTTTTCCACCATTCTACAGCTCACGGCTTTTCCTCTTTTATCCGGGAGCTGGTGGCGGCGAAAAAAATGTTTTCCGCGGATTGGGCGATGGAAGTTGCCGGAGCGACGTCAGCGAGGCTGGCCCGCGGTAACTGCCGCCTCCCAGCCGCGGGGGCACCGTTGGCGGGCCTGGGCTGCGATGACCGCCGCCTCCCGGCCGCTGCCGCCGCCCCGCCCACGGGGCCAGCTGAGTCGGGAGGCGGCGGGGCGTCATGAACAAGCACGAGCCGCCGCGCCGCCGGGGAACGATCA
This sequence comes from Pollicipes pollicipes, assembly GCF_011947565.3. Lineage (NCBI taxonomy): Eukaryota > Metazoa > Arthropoda > Thecostraca > Pollicipedomorpha > Pollicipedidae > Pollicipes > Pollicipes pollicipes. The sequence continues at coordinate 17,268,405 of NW_023596576.1, forward strand.
GAGGGCGAGCCGAACGCAAACACAGCCGACTGACAAACATGGCGCGGCGGCGGCGAGAAGGCCGCCGTCGATGCTGATGGAGAGAGCGCGATAGTGTGCAGGCACAGTGGCCTGGAGAGGAATGAGAGGGTCACGGTGAACTGGAGAAAGTCAGCCAGGGCTCACAGTGCGCGGGAATGGAGTGCTGCGAGTGTGGTGCTGCGAGGAGTCACTGGGGAGAGGCCTTAGAGCGGTGGTGTAAGGGATCAGGTGAAAATGAAAAGGTGGTGGAGGATTTATTAATTGATGGTGTTACGAACATCAGACTGGAAATTTCAGCTGTGTAACAGCGTTCATGACAATCTGTCTTATTGTCCTTTGGTTGTGAAACGTGCAAGCAGCCTCGTTTTTCAATGTTTCAGGGATTTAGGTACTACCTTACTGCGATGGCAGGGTACCCCTGAGGAATGGCTATCATAGCTCAAGGTTTGAAGGAGCTCATTCAAAACGTTTTCGGGTGCATTTAATTCATAATTCGAAGCGATGGCGACCGCAAGGTCCGACGGGTGACATTGGCGACCCCTTTCGTGTCTCCTGCCGAGGTATTCACAACTATGTTATGTCTAACCAGTTCGGCGCAACGAAATCCGTTTCATTAATGAACCAACGTTGATCACCTAAAATCAGTGATATGCGCGCGGTCGCTTTGGGCTTACGTAGCAAAGAATCACGGGTGCGATTAAGAGACGAGACTTCTTCCAAAACAGCCCAGCCCAGCCCGCCCCGCCTAGATAGTGATCCGGCCAGCAAAAACCTGATATGCTGCAATGCTGATTCGCCATTAAGTCGCGGAAACTAATTTATTGCGCTATGTGTTTTATGATTTTGCCCTAATTTCAGGCTTGTACATTAAGTGCGCATTAAATGGCATGCAAGTGTCATCTAATACACAGCATTGCTTGGCTAGCACCAGCGACGTGACTCAGAGAGTAGCAGTCACAGTACTCAGAGAGTAGCAGTAACAGTACTCAGAGAGTAGCAGTCACAGTACCTGCACAATGGTATTTACAACGCGCCAAAGTGAATTTCAAACCCTGTGATAGCAGTTTTCCAACTACAAATGAGAAAAAAGCGGCCGGAAACTAAAATTGCCTTTAACCAAAACGCTCCGAGGATTTTACCTTTTTACCGCACCTTAAAAGACCACAGTCTATTTCTTCTTAAGTTGCATGCATCAAAATATAGATTTTCTTTGATCTTGCGCTGAGTAGAAAATGCTGGGTGGTTTAGGTCATAGGGAGTGTCAGTTCGCCACAATGTGCACAAGCTCAATCATCATTCGACTGCGTCACAATTGCTACAATGTCATATTTCTCATTGAAGGACTAGAGTCAGTCTCCTATATAGTGTTTTTTAGCTGTCCTTAGGTGGAAACATCATCCAACCACACCACATGAAAATCACATGGTAGCTTTGAAATAATTCACATTCATCTTTTAACATACCGCTATCCACGCCCAAACTGACAACCATCGTCGCGCTGCTAAACATGATTTGAAAACAAGGATAGCAATTATATTTGTCCACGAAATTTGCCCCACTAGTGACTCAATGGCATTTAGCAATGCCATCAAAAACAGTGATATATTGTTGCATGCTGTGGAAAAGTTTATATCTTATTCAGGAATTGACAAACAAACTTTATCACCACTTTTTCAGCTTTGACAACAGTTGCGCATTGGATACGCGAGTGTCGGCCGAACTGTGTTGACGAGTGGGTGAAGCTATGGCAATGAGATGCTGACAGTCTTCCATGGATTTCGTTATTCATTGATATTGATTGTGGTTTGTGAGGCATGGTTTTTGTGTGATCCAAGAAAGGTTGGGTGTACGACACGCTCGCAACACCACGCAAATGCAGCTTGCAGCTGTTCTTATATTAAGGACCATCTAACCGCTGTTCAATGAAATCAGGCTATAGTTTTGAAAACCCGGGCTGTTATTCTTCAATTTTGTAGTGATATGTTTGCTCGAAGCTGTTTCACTTACGCAACCTGGTTTGCTGGTGTGTAATGTCTACCATGGGTTTTCTGCCACTGGTGCCCTTGCTGTAAAGAATGAAGATGTGCTTTAAAGATATATATTTAACACAGGTGTCCAATCACTCTTAAATAACCTCAGCGATGAGCCTGGCCATTGGGGCTTTACTAACGTACCGCTACTGAGGCTATGTGGCGTCACTTGCCTCTTATCCTGGCAGGAAGGGCGGGCTCCGTGGGGATACTGATAAGCCGTGAAAGTGTTGAAAGTGGGAGTTATGACCACATGAGGCACCTGGGCTTGCATCATCGTCACTCAATAAGCGAAAATAAGGTTGCTTCGCTTACCCCCCCCCCCCCCCCCCTCGACAGTCGTTCGCCGATATGTATTCAAGTGGCGAATCTCTTCTGCTTGCTGGACAGCCTGTTGCTCACCCTCAACAGGTTCGCTTTTCAGGCACCTGAAGCCGGGCCCAGCCTACAAAAATAAGAGCGTTTACCGCCGAATTATCATTCTCACAGCAGGCAGCGGCAGTGTAAATAGCAATATCTGCCGTCGAACGCGCGGATCTAATCGGATCTGAAGTTATAAATCGAATGGCCTTCCACGTGCTCTTCCCTCGCCGCGGCAGTCTCCATGAGCCGCTACCCATGACTGCCGCTAGCAGTCCACGGCGCGCGATGGTTTTGCCCGCTCGCTGCCGGCGACGGCGACCGTCACAATGGGCGCAGGCCGGCAATAATTGGCGGCGCTGCCCCTCCGGCCGCCAGAGAGCGCAGGGCCGCGCTCGTCGCGTGATCGTCGAAAGCGACGAGACGGCCGGCGGGCCGGTCACGCGCGGGAGGACCGGCCGACGGCCGGCGCGCACGGGGCGCCGCCAATTCTCGGGATGTCGCCAGACAGGCTGCGGACGTGCCATGCATGGGGCATGACTGGGACGGCTGCGAGAGCGCGCAAACCGAGCGGAGCGGCGGGCCGCAGCAGACCGCAAAATAATATAGGCTTGGCTGCATACAGCTACATTGATGCCAACGTCATTGCACAGATGCAATAGTGTATTCGCGCTCTTCAGGAGAACGTCTTCGAACAGAGCTCACTTGCCTGGCGTCTCCAATGATGCAGAACATCTAGAAGAGGTGATGGATGAACGCATGACGAACGCATTCAATTTTAAACATTCTTATTGCTACTGGCTCTGCAACGTTACAGCAGAGATAATTCATTGATGAAGGAACAATAGTATTGCATCCTGCCATTTTTCGAAATGGCTACATATCACAAATGTCACATGACAGTTGCCAGCATATGTAAGTTAGGTAGAAGTAGGGTGAGGCGAATGGCCCACATAACAAGCAAGGTAAAGTTTCCAAAACACCACGAGATGTCAGCTGCAGCTGCCTGCTGAAACAGAGCGGGTGTCGCTTCGGTGAAGTGTCTGTGTAGACGAACAGCGAATAATGCGCGGATAGCAGCCAATAGTTCACCAGACTGCATCGCCGATACGCTAATGAAATATTCATACTCCTGCATGCAATGTGCAAGAAGATGAAGATGACTCTCAGGCCAATTCTGGATTAGGCTGCACAAATTTAAGGAAGAGGCCAAACTCCGGCTTTGTAGTAAAGAAAACACGGTCGTGCGCCTTGTTACTCTGCTTTTCCTTAAACTCAAGTTTTCGTTCTTTTGACAGGCAGCTAGGGAACTGTTTCAGCGATGCCATAACGATGAAGTAGTAACCAATTCCAAATATATACCAATACCAATAACCAAAACCAATAGAATATGAAAAAAACTAAGAGCCATACAATGATGTTAGAATTATCACCATGTGTACATTCACAACCTGTCCGTGCAGGCTATCAGACACCTATAAAAACTATTTACGCACCACTCGGGAAGCGACACGTTTGTTGCTATTTTCTAAACCCCCGTTTTTCACACAATGTCTCCAACACTTGTTTGTTTTGCCCGACACAGGAAGGAATCATGCGGTTGAAAGTCTTCTTCGGTTGCGTTCATTCGGCCATCGTGCGCCGTCGCTTGTGTCTGACGTGCTGTCGTGGACGGTTGCCTTTTTGGTCTTTCAGGGCCTTGACATCCCTGCTTGCATATCCCTGATAGCGAAAAAAGCTAAAAGTGCCAGACATGACCATCGAATATTGTATTCAAATGCTCATTATGCCGTGGTTCCATCGCTGTGAGCGATGATTTAGAAACTCGACGATCACCATGCACCTGAACCGCACGGTCATCCAAGGGCATGGATACTAATTGCATCATCTTGGCAGGTACGGCTAGATTTGCATGTCTTTTTGTTGCGGTGTCTATGTTAAATTTGAAGATGAAGAAACAAAGGGTTTCGCATTGTGAACCTTAGAGAATCTGGGATCGGAAATTTGCCGATTATTTAGTTATTCACGCGCGGATAGGTCTTGGTAACAGAAAAAAAGCTTTTTAAATGCTTGCAAGCGTTGGTATTGAATGACTTTAAAGTATTTCCCGTCAATATCACGTCAGGAATGTATGAGCTATCGCGCCGTTGACGGGCGCTTATTTAAGAAATGCTATCTACTTTGCATGGCATACATGTTGCCGCTTAAAAATATGAGTAGCATTTGCGCATAAAAGCGGGATGGTACATATTGCTACCTCTGCGTCAAGTTCGAAATATTTCGGTTGAAGACCAGCTGTCTGGTCAACTCCATAGTATGGCGATATGTTTTCAGCAATAACCTAAACATATCAATTTTCGTTAATACAACTTCCACTCCTATATCCCTTACACAGCCATTGCGTGATTTTGTCATCATTGGGCAAAAATTGACGTGAGTCATTTTCCTCATGTCACATGTTCGGTAGCAGTGTCATATACAAGGTTGTGGAACTTTAAATCTTCGTAACATCCGCTTCTGCCAGCGGACGTGGGAGTGGAGGCCCACCTACTGGCTCACCAGCGCTCACTGTTCTGCCGGTGTTTCTGTCGGTAAATGTTAGAGCGGATACACACGGCACCTTGATTTGTCAGAAGGGGTAAACTCTGTCTTCTATGAGGCCTTCAGTGGACGTCATCGACATCGCCGAAAAAGTCAGTGGACTCCAGTCACGAGTACCAAGCCCACCACCGGAAGGACCGATAAGGCTCACTGTGACCGCCGCTGGTGCTCCAGCACGCCCCCGACTGATGGATGCCCCCGTCCAGGGCCGATGCCGGTGCCCGGCGGCGGAGCGGGGCAGGTGAGCGTCCGAGCACGGTTCGTCGCTCAGGATCGACCGGGTTATCCGCCCGTTGATGTTGGAGATTTGCCACACGTCCGACGGCCGCATCTCCCGGAATGGCAGGCACGCGAGCGGGCGGGCGGCCGGAGGGGGCGGGGGGTGGAGGGGGTAGGTGGCGAGGGTGGTCGGGAGCCGCGGCGCCGCACGGAGAGAATGGGATGGCATTGGGCTAGCTACTCTACGATACTCGGAAGATGGCAGCGCTCGGAACGCTGTGTCATCCAGGCAGGAAGCCATAGCTGAGAGTGTGTCGGGTCTGGCCGCTCGGCAGACTGCAGCTGTCGGCGCCGACATCACTGTCGAGTCGGTTTCCCATTCCCTTATTTGGCTCGGGTTCATCTCACAGCCTGTCATTTTAACAAAAACGGCTTTTGATCTTTCCATCCAGATGCACGGCAGGTAACGAGCCTGCTTTTTACGTAAGCAAAATGGAAAAGGTATGGCAAATGAGCTGAGAAAAACGTTCTTCAAAGGGCTTTTGCCATAGCGGTGGCATTCTGGTTCCTTCAGCAGGCTAGAGTGCATTTAAATGCATTTTAAGATACATCGTGCTGGCATGTTATATGAAAACAACAGGGATTTGCGTGTGGTCAGCCAGGAAGGGATAATCGGAAGAAGTTGTTGCCAACTGCAGCAGTAGAAAACCGCATCTGGGTGCTGATGGTGCTGTGGTTAAGGCCTCTGCTGTGCTGGCTCTGTTGTGGTTAATACCTCTGCGTTAACTACACCGCGCCCGGAAAACCAGAGATATGGGGGTTTGATTCACAGCGGAGCTCGCTCGCCTCTCGCCCTAGCAGGAGCTAGGGCGAAAGGCAGGCAGTATATTTCTCATTCATATAGGCTCAGCAGCTGAAGGGTCGTAAAGCCCCAATGTTGACGAAAATAATCACATGCATCCGCAAGCATCATACGAATGGCACACATTCGTTTTAGCTTCAGCTAAGCATTCCGTTTTATGTGGCTGTGTGTTGTATATCAACATCTCAAGGGCTCTAGAAACATGTGTCAGATGTGAGTTACTACCTGCGCCCGACCCAAGGTCTGAGATAACCGCGCCTGGCCGGGGAAGTTGACTTCCCCGCTGAAATCTCCGTCAGACGTCGTATGGGAAAAACCAGGATACCGTTATGGTCTCGTCAAATCATAAAGAGTCCACACCAAGCGTTTTACCTCAGGTGAAATATGAGGTCGCCAGAGGTAAAAAAGGTAAAAAAGCGGCAGCTCTTATCGATGCAGTTAAAACATATGCCAACTCGCCAAGGTAGATATTGAGTGTACAGCAGTAGGCGTCTGACCGTTGAAAGTTAATTTCAACCATTTTTATTCCCACAAAAAGGCAGGTCAAAGCAGGTCACCGTTCAAAGTTCATCTACTAGAGGCCTACAAGGATGATACTTTTTGCTTTCTTTCACAACATGCCTCTGATTACGCCATTTTATAAGGCGCAGCTGTGAAAAAGTGTTCCAGACACAAAAACAACATTTTAACCTAGACCTCAGCTGAGGTCAGCTTCGGTCAAATTCATGAACTACCCAAATGATGGACCAAATTGAAGTGCTAACCGGGCCTAAGTTACCTGCACAATGTTTTTATGTTGTCAGAAATAGTGTGCTGTACATTTGCAGGTACTCAAAATTGCATGGCTATTGTATACATCATACAAAGACTGCGACGCTTGGTAACGTATTTGTAACGAACTGAGAACAGGTACGTTAGTATTTGTACTTATGCATCATCGGCTTTACGAACACGACATAGAGGTGGTTACGTGCGTCGCACTCGTTCATCTAGCCTCTCCGCTACTGACAACCGAGGTCACTGACCTTAGATGACCTCACGTGGCCTTGCACACCTTCACATGATTTATTGTGACCTTATTATGCATTACAGCCATACTACATGTTTTCAACCGAGCGTTTGGATTCTACGTCTAATGTAACCTAATAAATCTGCCTATTTTGAGCTCAGTATGTGCTCCGCAGACGGTACCCATAGAGGTAGGTCATGGCCTTGGTCAAGGTCATGTTCTCCGTGGCCATATAATGGTTATGCATGTGAGTTACTGCTATTTTGCTGATAAACATACACCAAAACTAACAGCAAAACGAGACAAGATGCGTACAAATTTGCATTATGTATGCAAAATAGCAGACCTTAATCTGACTCCAGGCCAGCGACAGCGTCAATCTTGAGAATTCCGAAATGTAAAAAATGTAGGTACTTTTTCTAATTCTATAGCAAGTTTGAGCAATGCTAAATAACCCACAGAAGTTATGTGTGGTCAATAATTTTTAGGTTGATCTCTTTAACCCGACCTAGACCACTGACCTTGCGCTATCAAAATTTCAAATTTGCTCAGAGGATACCAAATTGAGGAAAAAACAGGTACTAAAAATTTGCCGCTGCTGCGAGTGTTAATTTTTAGCTCCCGTCACGGGAGGTCAACTTCCCCGGCCGGGCGAGGGTTGGCGTCGGTTAAGGCAGCCTGGTCAGACATACGCTACGAGTTAATACAGTTGATATGGTAAGTTGAGTGGCAGTCGTATTTGCATTAATCACAGCGATGTGAACGGCAAATATCTTCCTTGATCAAGATTGGCGCTTCCTGCGCTCATTTGTCTCGCCCCGGCCGGCTCAACACTTTTTTCGTTTGACATGCTGATTCGGACTGAGATCAAACGGCGTGGATGTTATCAAGCATACTCACTTTAATGCAAGGTGGTTCCCAATAATTCTCGAGTCATTTCAGCGGAATCCCTGGGACCACATCAGCATGGACAAGGCCCTGTCTTCCGATCGGTCCCACTTTTCACCAGCCGGTGTTTATCGCGTTTCGGTTCGGCTAACAACTCTCGCAGGAGCTTGGCGGCTGACTTCCGGGTCGACCGCTCTTTAAGTTCGATTCACTGCAGGCACGCATTGCGAGTTAAGGCTGGCAAGCGTTGGCAGCGGCCGTAGCAGCAGCCAGTGCATATTGAAGGGCGCCGGACCCTGAACTGGCAGGCTGGTGTGGATACCGGCGTGGTGGGTGGGTGGAAGGGAGCTGAACACCAATCTCAGACGACCGGGATCCCGCCGATGGGTCGTGCTGCGTATTCCAGCAGCTACCGTAAGCTGGTCCACGGTTTACAGTATCACCTGCAGTACACGTGTACTACATATGCAGCCTGCACTCAGCTGTTCGCCGATGCCGGCTGGCAGCTGTCGTCACTCTTGCTAACCGCGGTTGTTCTAGAGTTTGTTGATGCTGTTTGTCGTCGAAACAGTACAGCGCCGGGCATTTGATCGTTATCGAGCCATCATTAAATATGAAAAGTGAAATACACATCATCAGCCGAGCCATCCACGGTGACAAAGTGCTCAGCAAAGCATGTCATTTTCTGTGTTTCGGACATGCCTCACTAGCCCATCAATAGCAGTACTGAGCACTATAGTGAATGTTACAGTACGCGATACGTCAGAGGCGGACCTTGGAAATAACGCCGGCGCTGATTTGACCACCGAATACCTATTCGAATCCCCTCAGTGCATCGCCACATGCTGAAAAATGGCGTGGTGGGCACCTCCCTCTCTCTGGACTTCACCTGCCTCTTACCTGATGCGAGCCGCGCACCAAACGAGCGAGTCGTTTATTTCAGTGCAGTGAGTGCTGGATGATTTAATCCAGTGACACGCCACCATTCTTCAGAAGGGCGTACGCCGTACATCAGCCGAGTAAGGAACTATGGTGTGATGGAGTAGGTCACTATATGGGATACTTCCAGGTCCATACTCCGAGGCTCTGAAAGCAGCGGCCGACTTTCTCTCCCATGGCGCTGAGCATCGGGCGGGCTGATGAGGTTCAAAGCCCTGGTCCATATACCATGGGTATTGGCTCACTGCGAGCTCCATAGCGAGATAATTAATCAGCAAACGAGCGACAGCACCCGCCCGCGCACCGCTGAGAGGTCCAATAAAAGACTCCGTGAACAATAAAGAGTTACAGATTGGCACGAATAAGCAGCCCCCGTCGTCATAACGAGCGGCCCTAGCTGACGGTAAGGGGAGGTGTCGGACCGTGATGAGGGCTGACCCAGTTTCTGGAGCCGCTGGAGCCGATCTTCGGGTGCTCCAGGCGGCGACGGCGCACCAGCGTGGGCGACGCGGCACTAGACCGGCAGCGGAGAGCGCTGCCCTGCTGACGGTGTGCAATCAGTGTCGTTTCATATATATATATATATATATATATATATATATATATATATATATATATATATATATATATATATATATATATAGATATATAGATATATATATATATGTGTGTGTGTGTGTGTGTGTGTGTGTGTGTGTGTGTGTGTGTGTGTGTGTGTGTGTGTGTGTGTGTGTGTGTGTGTGTGTGTGTGTGTGTGTGTGTGTGTGTGTGTGTGTGTGTGTGTGCGTGTGTGAGTGGGTGTGGGTGGGTGTGGGTGTGGGTGTGGGTGGGTGTGGGTGTGGGTGTGGGTGTGTGGGTGGGTGGGTGGGTGTGAGTGATCACCTTCTTAATTCGCGGAACACGCAGATCGCCTGTATAATGGATGCGACATGTCTCTGGCTACTACATGGTTTATACGCTGTTTACACTATACGTTGGCCTACTATACAATCACGCACCACCGGCTCTCAGCACCATGAAGTGATCTGCAGTGCCTGACTTTACACACCAATGAAGCGCCAGAGTGACGCACTGTGATCCCTGTGATTGAAGCCATTCTGAAGCTCCAAGGCACCGGTACCTGACCACTTTATTCTGTTTCATTCCGTGTAAGAATAAATCCTCAGTCATCACATGAGCTTCCAAGACTGACAAAATGACACCCAGAAGTGTCATCGAGGATAAAGTCATTTTTAGACGTCTGTTTGACAGATATGAGATACCAATAAGGGAGCTTGTTAAGGAGTAGCTGCGTAGGCAGTTGCCGTATCGCAAAAACGGAGAGGGCGCGCGGCTTTGCCCATCTCAGCGCCAATCAGTGCACAGAATGCATGGTTTCCTTGCTTCTCTGGGTGAAGCTTGGAGTTAAGCACATGAAGGGAATAATGATCATCGTAATGGCATTATAAACACCTATTAACACCTATTTCATCTGTGACAACACCTATTTCAGCCGTATATGTGATGTTAATTGCAGTCTGATATAATTACCCAGATGCTCGTTATAGACAAACTACAATATTTTCTTTTCTAAAAGTGGCAACCGATGTCCTTATTTCACATATTGCCGTGCCGAATATAAATCATCACAAGTTTATGAAAAATGACCCATGAATATACATCGTTCAAAATGCCTCTTGGTGACATGCACCCCTGCTCCCTACCTTAGTCCCTGGAGGGATTTTTGCCTACGCTTCACATTAAGACAGCCTCAGGGGCCGCCTCAAGCACTTAAAAACCAAGCAAGCTAAAGCCACGGGACAACGGCATTGGAAAACATTGGAAAGTCAAAGTGCATCATATATGCGTCAGATATTCGAAGAAGACGGCGTTAAATAGCTCCTGAAACACGCTATCAGGTAGGCGCGAGTAAATAATACAAGCGACCTGCGATATACTATGTCAGGAAGGATGAAGACGGTTGTTACATGACCTTTGCAGCTTAATCCAGTAAGAAACAAGCCACATTAATGAGGTGAACTGGACTCGAAATATTCCCTCAAGCCGTAGGATAGGTGTCATTAACGTTTGAATCGTATGAACCTCAAACGGTCAAATCTGGATACAAAGGTCAAAGACTGAATAAGCTTGACCTTAGCTTTATGGACTCTGTATTGCTTGACCTTGCAAAAGCAACCAGCGCGATAGTCCTTCAGATGCGAGTGATGTAGATGTGCAATGAGAACAGTCTAGAAAACCTCCTCGGTGCTCTTTCTTTGAGAAATAAGCGCTATTCGTCGCCAGTAAGCAAAGATTCGCCGACATGACCTCGAGAAAAAGGTCATGATGGTGATCGTGCACCGTGAAAGCCAAATGCTCCATATTTTCACAAGATGTGTAGAGATGTGATGTAACCCACGTAGCGGAAAGCTCAGCACCTTGCTCAATATCGTGCAAAAGTTATTCCACGAAAACCGCAGAAAACCTTCGAGTCCCTCGTGGGGCCAGGGTTAATACTAGGGCACGTGGTATTTATCATCACAAAAGCTCGATCCAGCCTATTTCTTGCCGGCCAGGTAACACGACGCGCATCGGCCGTACTAACGTGAATGTTTTATTCATACCAAAGGCGCATAATCCGAGGCAAGTATGATACTCTGACAAAGGCGCTTAGGAAAAGCTTTTAGTTTACATCGCGAAGTAAATTGGAGGATGTCGCAACGCTCATTATTTCCTTATTCGTGATACCTCTATCCCTGCATGCTCTCATTTACACTGGATAATCAAGATCATGCACGAATTGTGTTTTTACAACGATACACATCGACCAGATTAATATGAATGTTTTATTCATGCGCAACGCCAGCAATTGGGAACAAAAATAATGCCTCGCCTGATGCTTGTAACTTCCGTACACTCCCAGGTGTTATCTTGAGGACGTAACGCAACTTAGTGTTCGCTAAATATCGCATTGGCCTCATTCGCAGAAACGCAGTCCATCGAAGCGCAATTTTTTTACTAAATAAGTTGGAAGTTGAACCACATTCGCCTGATATGCTTGGTATCTTGATTCACTTCGTTCTCCAAGTGATGCCTCTCCGAAGCCTTGGCATTAGCGAAGTTTGTTTCCGGAGCTGCCACTGATTCACTTTCCTTTCTTACACAAAAGCACAACGCGCGTAAATGTCCTAAGTGCTCGAATTATACGAGTGTCTTGAACGCGTGGACAACAAACTTAAAGATGTGTTGCTTGTTCGTGACCCTTTCTCTAAAAAAGGCAGAAACTGGCTCCTATTAGGGTAGGTGAGGAGCCTTGCTCTTTATGAGCCTTCTTGTTATGCAATCATATATCCCTTGAGCGCTCTACCGGTTACCGCACTCGAACTGTAATGTCGTATGCCCATTGTGGGTTCTTCTGTTTTCTAATGAACGGCGGACATTCATTTAAGTGGTGTAAGCGTAGCATGAAGCAGTCAGGTAAAATGTCGTGATCTTATAATTCTACTCGTAGTGTTCCCACCAACTTCCCACGTGCTGGATTCTTGCACGTTTAGCACCATATTATATAGTGGGGCTCATGCTATATCATGCCTCATAGCATTTGCTCATACCGAGATCCTGTATACAAGCTTCGGTTATCCAGTGATTTGACCGTTGGGTCACGTGGTCCCATGACGTCATGAGTAAGCACCGGGCGAAGTTCCCGTTGCCCGCGGCATTGATTTGAAAGATGCACCACAAGATGCGCCAGAGTTGTCTGATTGGACAGGAGTTGATGTCGTCAGTGGCATCAGTGACCTTTGATGGGATGACATTGGGCTGGCTCATACCAGCTGTTGCTGTAATGCACCAGCTTTCGATGGGTAATGCCGCAGGCGTCCAGTTAAATAATTCCCGTGAACGAGGTCACTGCTGCTATTTCTGCTCGAGAGAGACCGCAAGCCGAGGGCTGTTACCTGGCCATAAGACTACTTTTTACCAAAGGCTGTTGTGTGAATAAATATGGAAAAATGTAAAGCCATTTTTTCACCATATTTATTATGGTTATGGCATCGGAGAAGACCATGAGACGGCTATCAGCGTTGTCAACATCGGTACTTTCTAGAAATGGACAACTTACCACACATGCAGTTAATAATCAAACGCTTCTCTGAGTGGATGCTAGGTTTCCACAGCAACAGCTGCAGTCCAGCACAATTTCTACAAAAATCAGTCGTATTTTTGCCCAAATAACAGCTTGCGCTTGAATTGGTAAAACACTTGAGCCCACAGTCAGAAATGCTTTCCTAGATCAAAGAGCAACCCGCGAAAAGCACTTAGACGAAATGTTACAACACACACACACAAGCTGACGCGAAGAGATGTCTTTGCGTTTGGTAAAAATGATGTCTAAAAGCAGTGAATAGCATGGAGGTTATGTCAACTCGTAATTATGATTCGGTTATTCGGGTGTATGTCACCTCCCATTCGATGGGGGGACGTCTAAAAATCGCGTGAATAAATGCCAAACCGATCAGCCAATCGGGGTGATCAAAACGGCAAAAGATATATTTGGATCTCACAAATTCGATGCATGTTAACTGGATGGCCTGCAAGTTATTGAACAGGTTACTGCTTGGCTAAAATACGCTTTGTATTGTTTTGTTTTATGAATTACGTATCCACTCCATTCTGACACGGTCATACGGACAGACTGAACTGACGTAGGTAAACCAGGATACTTAGTATATGCTAGATGTCAGATTGGTGATTTTCATTGAACCATGCACCACCTCAGGTTGGGTCATATCAAATAATTAGGGTCACATTAAATGATTCCGACGTTTTTGTTGTCAGAGGCAACCGATTTGGAGGCTTGACACTGTTGCGAAATATGAATGATGTGGAGATGTTTAGTGAACATAAATTTAAATACACTATCTGTAAACCATGCACTCCAGCGATGTAAGAATCCAACCATGTAGCAGGATATATCCCGGCATGTTCCGTATTTTCAGTGAGCACTCTCAATCCATCAGCTAATAATCCCCTCGTTTATTTGTGATAATGAGGTGCTGTCATAGCGCTAGGTTGTACCACCAGGGTTGCCGTATCCAGACCATTTCGTACCCATTTCGCTTTTTGAATTAAAACGAATGGCTCAAGGCCCTCCTGGACACCGTACATGGTGTGGCGGCGCGAGCTATGTGTCATAACCTTTCACATTCATGGGACATCACGGTACATGCCCAGGGGATTGAGCGCGAAAGGACACTTGGTAGCACCGCTCGTTCCTTGGATGCCGGTTTGTTTCCCCACATGTAATCTGTGCATGGCTTGCCGTACCAGCGAGGCTAGAACATGTCCCCAGCATGGTATCGTTGCACGGCAGTGTGGCGACACATGCCGGCAGAAAATGTGCTCCTCAAGATCATGCAGGGCTTTATTATTACACACGAGAGCGTGCGGGGCTTTTATCTGAAACACGAGAGCGTGCAGGGCTTTTATCTGAAGCACTTCCAGCTGCACCTGGTATGTGATTGAGTTTGTTTGCCGAAGATGGATGGAGACAGAACATAATCGATCACTTTACCAAACTTCACTGTCAGAGTTTCTTACTGGTGACCCGTCCCTGTCAGCACGTCCGACCGGTGACCCGCCCCTGTCAGCACGCCTGTCCGGTGACCCGCCCCTGTCAGCACGCCTGTCCGGTGACCCGCCCCTGTCAGCACGCCTGTCCGGTGACCCGCCCCTGTCAGCACGTCTGACCGGTGACCCGCCCCTGTCAGCACGTCTGACCCATGACCCACGCCCGTCAGCACGCCTGACCGGTGACCCACCCCCGTCAGCACGCCTGACCGGTGACCCGCCCCCGTCAGCACGCCTGACCGGTGACCCACCTCTGTCAGCACGCCTGACCGATGACCCACCCCCGTCAGCACGCCTGTCCGGTGACCCACCCCCGTCAGCACGCCTGACCGATGACCCACCCCCGTCAGCACGCCTGACCGGTGACCTGCCCCCGTCAGCACGCCTGACCGGTGACCCACCCCCGTCAGCACGCCTGTCCGGTGACCCACCCCCGTCAGCACGCCTGACCGGTGACCCACCTCTGTGGCAGCGCCGGGCTGGTGACCTGCCCCCGTCAGCACGCATGACCGGTGACCCGCCCCCGTCAGCACTCCTGACCGGTGACCCACCTCTGTGGCAGCGCCTGACCGGTGACCCACCCCCGTCAGCACGCCTGACCGGTGACCCACCTCTGTGGCAGCGCCGGGCTGGTGACCTGCCCCCGTCAGCACGCATGACCGGTGACCCGCCCTCGTCAGCACGCATAACCGGTGACCCGCCCCTGTCAGCACGCCTGACCGGTGACCCACCTCTGTGGCAGCGCCGGGCTGGTGACGGCGGTGACGATCAGCAGCAGAGCGACGATGAAGTCCATGGTGGGCGCCGTCTCCGCGGCCGCGCCGCCGCCACTGCTGACCGCTGCTCGCCCGCCGGCGGCCGCGGGTCGGGCCGCTGCGCGCGCCGGCACCGGCCGACGGCTCCGCCGTCGCCGCAGCAGGAGCCGTCGGCAGCGTCACCGGCCGGCTCCTGGTGCTGTACCGCTCGGCCGCCTGTGCGAGATGGGCCCAGAGCGGACCCAATCCAGTTCCGCGACCTGCGGCAGCGCACGCGCGAGATTCTGTTTTGGTAATGCGCATGACGAGCCAAGTACTTCTGTGCCACAGGTGCCGCAAAAGTGACTGACGTTTTTTTTTTCAATTGGGTACGTTGGTTCACCTGACGCCCGCTTTACGCACAGAAGCTTGTGCCGTCCGTCAGCGCCCCCACCTTCGGGGAAAGTCGCACGCGTGTGTAAGCAATAATCCTGGCCCGTAAACAATTTACACCGGCCTCGCCCGACGCCTCGCACACTGGCTCCAAACACGCCCGAAGGCTCTGCCGATCGCCTTCGTGGAATCGGCCGCGGCCAAAGCGCGGGCTCGTCCCATGTCATGCAGCGGTCAGCGGGGCCGCTACGTCCGGCTGCTGGCGTGTCACGAACACTCAGCATGGTGTAAAGCTGGCTTAGATGGCCTCACAGCGCGTCACTCTGGCGCGCCATTGGTGTGTAAAGTCAGGCACTGCAGATCACTTCATGGTGCTTAGAGCCGGTGGTGCGTGATTGCGTGGCGGGTCGGCGAGACATGCCACCTTCATTGTACAGTCGGTCTGCGCACTCAGCGGGTTTAAGAAGAACGACTCGTGCATTGTACTGTTATGATCCCATGCCCATATCTTGTTGACATCTTCTCCTCGGTGTACGTTCCCTTCCATAGGGAGCCTATCCGCCCGAGATTCTCAGATAAATACCGAAATTCTACGAATAATTAAAAGCGGATTAGCCCACCCTTATTGCCGTCAAAGTTTCCAGACCGACGCTAATTAACCATCCGCTCTCCGCTGACGTTGGACGCTCACGCGCGCCGCACAGTTCCTCCCTGGGGTCGTAGACTGACTCGTCAAACGTACGCGGCACGGAAGTGGAACCTTCTGACAAAGATACGTGGGGGAGGAGAAGCACTTGAAGTTTATCCTTGTCATGAAGCACATGCTTAACATGGGGTAAGGTACGATTTGGGCCGAGCATTTTGAAGGGATGGATTTCTGGGAACGGAGCGCTTTGGCGCTTATCAGTGCTTGTTGCGCGAGCCCTGACCCCACAACCCGATCGTTAAATTTCAGGTCAGCGACGGCATTTTATGGCGAAAGTTTAACTTACCGCACTGCTCGGCACGGCTGGTGCCCTCTGACGTCACCTAACCTTAAACGCGGCCGCTGCTACCGTCCGCAGGCTGTACATGTCAAGGACAAATAGAGAGCGCCTAAAGCGACCCGAGCGTACCCCGTCGCAGGTTGGCATATCGGAATGCCGGAATTCTAACCAAGTGAGCAATGAGATGAAAGTGACATGTTTTGCATGGCGAAATTCATAGGCAGCTGGAGAATGTATATATTTTTTAAAAGTGTCATAAAACTCATCTACTTTTCAAGATTTAGGTGCAAGCAATAGAGACCTGAATAATCATTTATAACAACCCTGGGCAAGCGGTAAGATGCGTCGCTTAGTGTCAGGCAAATGAAATTGCAATAAAGGTGCTGACAACGCGCACGATTGTGCAACGGCGTAAACGCAACTGTGGCTGGACACCCGTTGAAATCTGCATAAAAGGTACATAATTGCATCGTGCATTGTCAGGCTAGCGGATTTGCAATCAATCGCCAGTTCACTAACGCAGTTAGAAAATCAGTGGATGGTCTTGGATATGTTCGCGTTAGGTTGACTTTTTAGGCGCGTCCGCACCTGGTGCGTTGAGAGAGTACCCATGTTGCTTGAAACGGTGTCATTGAAAACTTGGTGCTTTTTCGAGTTTGCCTGGCACTTCTCTTGAATTTTTCTAGATATATCAGTGAAAAGTTGTCTCTATAGACGTTGTCCTTTTGGAGCAGCCTGGCTGGAAGTCCAAGGAGGTAAGAACGGGAGATGAGGAGCCGAGCCGTTCCCTGCCTTCACCCATGCCCCCCTCTTGGTAGTCTTGCTTTGAGCTGGCAGGCAAGTTTATTCTGGTCTTCAGCAAAGTACGAACAACGTTTCTACCATGCTGAAATGACTGGCTCTCGAATTCGACACGACGACTTTGAAGAAAGATTGACCATGAGTTATTTCCGGCAATTCAGCCTGCGGCTTCGGCTGCTGCTTGCTCTAGGAGTTGATGACCACCAAAGCCTTGACGGTCACCTTCCTGTACAGCTGCACGAGACCACGTCGTTCCTTGCATCCTCTGTGGGCGGATGTCGGCTGGCCGCGTCACTCAACGACTGTTCTTCGAAGACAAAGCTTGTGTACCGACGGGCTCCCAGGCAAGCTGTGAAGTGGAGAGAAGATCCTGTGTGGTTAATGCGGCAGCTTAGATCAATTCTGAGCCTCTTCACACTGTGAGCCCGAGCTGTGTGTACAGCCTGGTCGTTTCTGTCACGTGAGTGCTTTGTGAGGACCTGCTGGCGTCACTGCTGAGCGTCTGATTCACGGATGATTTCAGAAACGTCCTCACGCTTTGGCTGAGGCTTTGACCACTTGTCTTGCAGGCCGTCGTGTGTCTTAAAGTTTTAATCCAGCGCAGTTGTATCTTCCATGTGAAGCATGTTCGGGACCGGACCTTCTAGATAATTACCAACCTGTACCGCTAGTATCCGAGTCATTTCACGCCAAGTCAACCAATACAAGTAAAAATTTACGCATCACCTTCTCAGGCACGACGAATCTTAGTCTTTTAGGTTTACGTGAGCTCTGATCATGATTCTGATATGATCTTCTTAACATTATGAACCAACGTTTGAGACGTTATCGCACCGTTCCTCATTGCTTACTAAAGAAACATTGTACGATGAGTATGGTGAAAGGCAACTAAGACGTGACGTGGCTGACATATCATTTCATAATTTCCCTTATTGGATTCTACACCTAAAAGTTTACCCATAGAATGCACGCTTTTACGTCTCACCAATCAAAATGCCATTTTCAGGCCATATTGGTCGCCCAGTTTCCAGTTTGATCTCCCCAATCTTGAATGGCCCCCTCAGCCTCACAGGCATTGTCACACCTATGCTAACCATCATGACTGTACCAAGCGACAGACCCTTGATGCGACATCGGTCTCTAGTCTCACCTGCCCGTGGCTGGGCAGTCTGCTGAGATTATACAGCCTTGATATGGCCAATGATATATTTATAGTGACTCAAGGCCGAACATTTGTCATGGCCAGACTGCCCAGCCACGGGCAGGTGAGACTAGAGACCGATGTCGCATCAAGGGTCTGTCGCTAAGAGCGGGGTCGTTTCCAAAGAAAACTTACCGACCCAGAATAGAACGAAGCATATGTATGCAGATGTCCGGTCCCATGCGCGTTATAATGCCAGCACAGTTTCAAATGATGAAGACAGATGAAAGAGGTCAGGGAGACGCAGCAACAAAGCCGGGCCGGCCGTTGCGCTGCTGGGCAGCAGGGGGGGGGGGAAGGGAGGGGCGGTCGGGAGCGCCATGCCACGTCAGGCCGACCGTTTTGCTCGCATGCGCACTGCGCGGGTGTATAGCGAGTCACCACCTTTCTGCTCATGGTTTTCGATGGAGATTTGAACGAAGATTCCGGAAATGTTAGTTCCTCACTTCGCGAAGATGTCGCGAAGTCTTGAAATAGAGTTCTTACGGTAAAAGGCGTTGAAACCCGAAGATGATTTCAAAAGTCCAAAATTGTATTCACACAACTCGGATCATGGTATTCTTCATCTCATGCCGTTTCATGATAAACGATGTGCTATGATCGCGTAATTATAGTTGCTTCACCGAGTGCGTCTATGGCATTAAATCATTTTCTCACGTGTACGATGACGCCCACGGCCTTGCGTATCACGTGTATCACCTTGCCTGGCAAAGGCCTGTGTCCAGCTGCTCGTTCAGGCACTGACCGTCTGTGGTCTTGGGGCATGGCTGCTGGGTCGTCACGTATCGGTTTCGGTCATTCGTCATTCATTGGTCATTATGCCGGTGATAGCGCTGCTCCTGGCGTCGAACTCACACCGCTCGCGTCACATGCTGAGGCTGGCCGGGCACTGGTGGCTCGAGCTTGTGCAGGAAAACGCAGCGCGGGCTAAGAGCCGCCGCTCTGTGCCCGGTGACGAGCTCCTCATTCGGATGCCTGAGCGATGTCTCTGCGGACGGCAGCTGACCGGTCGTACACTGACTGGGCGTCTGGCACTGCGAAGATGCGTACGCTAGCTCGCGCCGCTCGCGCGGTGCTGCTTACGCACTGACGGCGGGCCGAAACCCTCCGGTACGGGACAAGACCAATTGATGGCTGCTGATGGTGTGCGTCGCTCCTCTGTGACACGCCGCGATACCGGGACGCTGTGGTGATTTATATAACAGCCGGAGATACACAGCGCACTGAGGGGTGACGATCGTCAGCCTTGAAGACAGTGATCAGGCTTCCACGATCGGCATATTACTCTGCTCTTCTTCAAGCCTGGCGCACGCCACGAGTCTGTAACTCCATCCGTATGTCCATTATTGGGGTGTTCGGCTGTTCTTCTCGTTTTCGGCATCATCTGCGGTGAGTCATTCGCCCTTCTTTCCTCATTCTCACTTTATCCTGCATCTTCCCGGCACCCCGTTGGTCAGGGAGAGCTACATGCGCCAGCCATGCGTCGCGGCCGTCCGCGAGTGGGCCCAATCACAGGTCACGTGTCGCGTTACCAAAACTTGTATAAGCCAACCGGCCTCACCCCCTCATCGCCGACCTCTGTGCCTCGGGCCAGCACGTGGCCAGGAGTTAGTAGAGGTGGGTGCAGCCAGCCGAAAAGGAGGGTCTGACGTCATCCCCCGCGTGACCGTGATAGCATGACCATTGCCAAGGCATAACCATCCAGCACAATAAGAACGCAATTAGTCCTCGCAGTCCGCTTTGATGTCGGGTATCAGGTATTTCTGCTAAGCAGCTCGTGCATTTTCCCATAACCGCCATGGGCGTGATGCGAGGTGTCGCGATAAGCATAGAATAGCTCGAAGTGCTTTGCTAATGGACAAATAACTTGTTCGTAGCACTCCGGGCCACTGCGAGCCCGGAAAATTGTTCCATCTCTCGATCTGACACTGCCGACAGGCTCGTGCTTCAGGTGGGGCGGAGCGAGGCGTGGCCCTTTACCGTGACGCAAATGATGGGCTATGGCTCGGCAATTGTTATCATGCACGCTGTTTTGTCTTCTTGCACTCATTGTAAGAACACCACTCACAGAAACTGCATGTGTTACGTACCATAATAATATAATCAAGTCCTACATATATGACGCATTTACCATAGAAGACGTCTTTCATTTGATTAGGTACGTGTAGTCGAGTTGTCATCCCGATATTTTACATCAGACACTGTAATGTCAGCTTTCGCGAAATTTTGACGGTAATGTTCCATGTCACTAGTTTTAGGTAATTAGGAGAGCCACATTGCCTTGTTTGCCACATGCGCAGCTTTACGCATTTCTCAGAATTCAAAATGGCGGCTGCCGCCATCTTGAATGCTGGTCAAGTTACAAAGTTTATTTCAACTACTTGACGGGTTTATTTCAACGACTCGTATGATGCCGTTTTTGAAGGATTTTCGTTGGCAGAGAGCCCATTTTTACAGTAATGCTTACGGTCAACGTCAAGGTGAAATCGAAATTCAAAGGTCAAACTTGATTATATAACAGGAAAATCCCCTCAATTGCTTGATATATGCCGCTTGTTATCTTCTTGTACTCATGGTGATGGTGCAACTTGCAGCACTTAGATGTGTTACTGTGATGTATGACAGTTGTTCAAGTGCGCGCCTACGTGCCAGGCAATTGACACGGTTGCGCCAGAGTTGTTCCTGTTGTGGTTTTTGGGGCTTGGTGTTGCCGCGCGTGGCGGGGACGCGACCGGGTCTGTCGCGTCGAACGTTGTGTTATTTCCATTGTGATTACCGAGGTATAGGGGCAAATACTGACGGCAACACCTCACGTAGTGTTTGGTCGGGCCGCGAGAGCGGACCGGATATTACAGTTACGAATCATAATAATACGAAAAATGTGTTATTTGCACGACGCAAGTTGATAGAAAACTATACTACACGCATAGCCATGTACTATTATATGTACTACGGTGTCCGTTTAGAAACCCGTCGCTGCAAAGCGACGCGCTATCATTGGCACACGTCTCTGCCGGGACGGGATACCTTTGCTCACAGATCATGATGCCGGATATATATATCGGGGTGTAGAAACATCTAAACTGGAAAATATTCGCGGGCTCATGCTGCGTTTGCCCAAAAGTTGCCACATCATGATTAACCTATGTGCTCCCTGGTGCGAGCACCGTCTGAGCATCAACCGCATGCTCCCTTTAGAGGTTCCTGTGTGAGCAATTTCTCGGCGGATGGACCCCGGGGTATGCGGTTTTGGCCCACCATCATCCACTCTCCTTCGTTCCACAACCCTGAAATGGTTATTGCTGGCCGAGACGGCTCTAATCCAAACCAAATCAAACCAAAGGCGGCGGGCCATGCTCAGTGTCCTTGCATACAGACACACTGACGGGGAGTCTCCTGGGCTCAGTACACGCATTGATAGTCGGAATGGCCTCATCCCATCGCGCCGGCCAGTGGCAAGGAAGGTCGTGACTGTGGCGTTACCACTGTGGCGTCACCTATCCTGACTTGTCGCCCCTTTGAAGCTACCTATCCACTCCGGTGGGGAGTCGGCGACGTCACAGGTTTCTTCCTCTGGTCCTTTCTAGCAGCCGACAGAAAAAATACCCGGCGCCGTTCCATGTCATGCGGCACAGCCTACGCCGGCGGGCGGCGGGTGGCGGCGTTTGTCACAGCAGACAGCGTCGGCGGCGGGGCGGCGCAGGGGGCGGACAGGACACGCGCTCGCCGGCCGCCGGGCTGGACAGTGAGCGATGCATCTTTGATGGCACGGCCGTCCGGCTCGAGTGAAGCGCCAGCTGCGCCTGATGCATTCATCTGTCAGCACCCTGGTGTGACGCTCACTGGGCGAGCCCTCAGTGCGCATACCTATAGCGGCCCCACTCCCGTTCACCCCTGCATATCCCCCCTCCCGTGTGGCGCCTCCTCCGTCACCGCCGACGTCACCCTGGACGTCATCCTGCCGATCGAACCCCGGTCTCCAGAGGTTGACGGCTATTCAGGCACGCCGCACGGAGACGGGCGTCGGGCAGCCCGGAGACATGGTGGGCTTCGGTCAATGGGCAGTGTGCGGCTGGGGCAATACGGGCTGAACATGGACTTTCGCGAGTTATTGGGCGTACAGAGGGCTGGGGCGTCACGGGCTAAACCCGGCGCTTGCGAGTTACTGAGCGTGCAAGAGGCTGGGGCGTCACGGGCTGAACCCGGCACTGGCGAGTTATTACGCGTGTGGAGGGCTGGGGCGTCACGGGCTGGACCAGGCGCTGGCGAGATGTCGGACGTGCAGGGGGGCTTGGGGCGTCACGGGCTGAACCCGGCGCTGGCGAGATGTTTGGACGCGCAGGGGGGCTGGGGCATCACGGGCTGAGCCCGGCGCTGGCGAGGTGTCGGACGTGCAGGGGGGGGGGGGGGGGGCTGGGGCGTCCACGGTCCGAACCAGGCGCTGGCGAGGGTGTCGGACGTGCAGGGGGGGGGGGGCCTGGGGCGTCACGGGCCCGAACCAGGCGCTGGCGAGGTGTCGGACGTGCAGCCGATGGACCGCCGGCGGCGCACAGCACCCCGACCCCCGGCTGAGGCTCTGTTTGCATAGCCATGGTTGCCTGGTGATTATCCTCTAGGTTGGCTGAATTACGTGTAAACGAACGGATTTTAAGTAATTTATGACAAAAAAGTATGTATTAATAGGCGAGCACCGAGCGGCGCGCACCAGGCGCAACAAAAATCTCGGAACTTATTTCGGCTAAATCGAACACGAGGGCAACAGCGTGAGATATTGAAAACATATACCATATCACCACAATACTCATATAAACATTGCATTGAAAGCTGGAACACTGGAGAAACAGCGCTCACCGCTGGGTGGCGAAAAACACCGAACAGCGCAAGACGGGGTTTGGACGGGACGTAAATTATGTTGTGGCTAATTGTATTCCTCAGCATTTGTGTTTCATGATACAATTACCTGATACAAGTTACATTGAAGGTGGCTGGTCTCTTTCCAGTTGTTTGCTTTCACAGTCTAATTGCCTAGCTGTTGCCGGCTACCGATTTTCACAGTGGATTAACATCACAGAGTGACTGTAGCGTGGTATCAAAGAGAAGCAGAGGAGCGATAGCCATCCTCGCCATGCCTAGAGGTGGGATGACCATTTGCACCTTCTCTTGCTCTCCGTTGCCGTGATCAGGAACGTAGGAACAATTTGAGGCTCAGGTTGGATGGGGTGGTGGGGGCAGGATTTCACCGGAGTTTCCGATCAAAGCGCAGTGAATCGTCAGGAAGCGTTGAATCCCGCGCCTTGTTCAGATACGTATATACTTCTCTGGGCTTCTCCTGAAGACTGTACACTTGGACCTGAATCGGGAACCTACAACATTTCGTGTCCCACCATTCCAAGCGCGTAGTTGCGTATTTAAATGGGAATCGAAGCCATCCTATTGCTGATGAATAACTTGCTCACCAATTTGAGTTTGCACCCGGTGGTTTCGTATCTTGGACGACTTTCGCTTGTTCGATGGTGTATCAAACAAAACCAGATTTCACTTGAGAATTCAACCGAGAAGTCGAAAGCCAACAAACTCAGCGTTCGGTCAGGTGGCATGCATTGAGAGCCGTAACTTGGTGGCGTAATTTTGTCGCTATTTGTCTGAAATCTGAGAATGATTTGCGCACAACCCGGTTTAACTTTACGTCCTGGAGTGTAAAAAGCGACGTTTTAAGCCAGTAAGGAGGACCCTGAATCCCCGGTTTCTCGACATTGTGAGTTAAAAGTTGTTGTGCTGGTGGTTCGCGACTTTTCATTACCAGGAGGTGCTGGTTATAACGGCTTTATCAAACAAACATTGGTTATATTGACCAAAGCGCCAAAACAGGTTTCTTCCAATTTTGTCCGCTTTCTTCTAAAAATTAGTGTGGATGGAGAGGCTGGAGCCCGTTGAAATGAACCAGAGAACATACCCCCGAGGAGTGCCTAGTAAAAACGAGCCTATCAAGAGACGCCGCGTTGTAACTGCTAGCTCCTGAGCTGACCCAAAACAGACGCCTGCCGAGGGGCCAATGACTTGGGAATACCACTCCATTGTCAAGGTGCTGAAAGAGCATGCGAACACAGTGACTTGAAAATAGCGCTTCCTTTCCTTTGCACTTTAAATACGTTACGAACTCCGTCTTGTTTTCCGGTTCGGAGACTAACCGACCCAACACCGGCAGCTAGCCGGTGAACCGATTCTGGCGTGAGTTCATGGCTAGTGACTGAGGTAGGGTTTCCTTACGTAGGCGGCATTTTTGGCTTGGGATAGCAATAGATCAGCTAAGCAAATTAAGGTTATGGCCCCCAAAACAATCTATCAAGATCTTAGTCAAAGTCTGTAACGCCTTGGAAAATTTCCCTAGATCTTGCCTGACAGTACAGTGGCCACAGGTTTCTTGGGTAGTATTTCACTGTCTTGTTGCATTAGCAAATGGACAATTACGACGTCCTCTACGACAGGCAATCATTTAATGCATGCTCCTTTTTACTGCGTTTCGACAATCCTCAATATTTTCCCGGTAGTATGTTGCGGTTTTCCGACGAAGTCAATGTCAGCATTATTCGTTTTGCTCACAAGTAATAAACTAATTAACACGCAATGGTTAACGGTTTGATATCACGGAAAATAAAACTAATGTAAACTAGTGCCAGCACGAACCCAAAACCGTGAACGACTGGTTAAGTGCATGAACATTCCAAATCCACGGTTTGGGTCCGTGTGCATGCATTTTTCCACGGCTGTCCACCCTGCACAATCTTTACCGCATTTGCCGGATAGCCAGCAAGCTATCAAACCTGGTATGCACCCAGAAAGCGTCCCAGCGGACCCAAACCCAGCTCACACCTGTCACGGCCGCCGATTTCTAGCGACAAACCGATTTTTGCAGCTGCATGAGAGCAGTTATTTGATCGGAGGTATTACAATATCACCGCATCGTAGCAAATGTGCTGTCAGCAACCATATTTCATGAAGGTCATATTTCTGTGAAATCGGACTAAAAGTAGCTTAGAACTGTATGAAACCGCATTTTAAGATTCACAGTGTCGATCACCCTCATTTTCATTTATAGCGTCATTCGCGCGCATGATAAAATACAAAACGTCCTTCAAAGTAGGACACATCAGCATAAATGTTACTCTTAATATATACTTATTCGGTTGGGGTTAATCGGTCATGCCCTCCCTCCCCCACACTTGTTCTCACGTCTATGATGGTCGTGATTCGAGAGTACCTTGGACTGTCTCGTTCAGTACCTGGTTTCAACTCGCATTTTGGCGCTTCTTCGCAGTTTGTGACTTCCACAATGTCGGTGGTAAACGCATTTCACACGCTTGCGTATGCGGCCAAACGGCGTGGCGACACCACGCTTCCAAGACCAAGGCACCAATGGTGCATAAATGAGGCCCAACAATAGGCTTGCGCGGGTCCGCTAGCCAGCTTGTGGCGTCAGTTATGCATGGCATGGACAGGCACGGCAGACAATGACAAATCGTGTGACTAGACGGCCTGTCCGCTCGATGTGCAATTTGTGTCGAGGCTTATGGAGCCTCCAAAGTATAGTTTATAATGCCATAATCCGACTTCATTTTCCTCTTCTGTGTACTGGACGGGTGCAGTTGACAAATGGGTTGGGCAATCAGGAAGTAATCCCAATGGTCAGTGCATGCACCATTGCACAACGAAACACCACCCCTGTGGACGTTGCGGATGCACTCTTTGAGACACTGCAAGCAATCGCCATGTCTCAAACTGCGCTCTCAAAACTTCGGCATGTTCCGGCTGTGAATGACCAGCTTGTACAGCCCTTTGACAACTTGTAAACTTTGTACCGTTCACGGCGTACACGATTTCATTAGCAGTTATACAGGGGCGGTACCAGACAGCCTCCTTGGGACTGAAAAGTGCGGCTGCAAAAGGAGGTTATTGTAATTATGTGCAATAAAAGGGGGAACCTTTGAAGCATTGCGGTACGCACAGGCACCCCAGCTCTCTTGCCTTTGATGTGACTCTCCACTAAAAAGACTGATTTTGCGGTGTTTATGCTTGCAGCCGGACTGCCTTTGAAGAGATGCTTGCACGTGATTGGGGGCCTGCTTTGCTAAGCGATGAAGCTGACTCCTTGAAAACATACGAAAAGACCTGCAGCGTTCTACGGACGATTTGTGTTTGAATATTTTTCTGGATGCATTCGATATCATTCATGGAATCTCTCGGCCAATCTGGCCTCTGCCTGCTGGGATACCTAACCTGTTGTGGTTTGCTGACGTATGTATGGTATGACGTATGTAGGACGTACGTAGAGTCATGAGAAGAAAACTTCATCTGCAAACCAGTCTTTCGTTCAGTAACATGCGGTGATTCGTTAATAGCCGTGACGAAAATCGGTCGGTGACTTGTCCTGCTCCCTCCCTCTTTTTATGCATGTATGTGTTAGGAGGTGGCTGTTGGAAAGGCCGGAGGTACTCCATTTTGTCGGTTTCAAGGAGCAATCCTAAACCCATAGCTACCCATAGGGGATAGCGTCAATAAGAGCTTCAGATAAAAGCTGCCATATCGGACACTGATTACATGTTATGCTGTCATACGTCCAAAGCACGCCAGAGTAGTAGAGTAAGTTACTCGGAACATTATTGCAGGCATTTTGTTCTATGGGCTCACGATAAGAATGGGTACACAAAACGGCGATCGTACAGCTTTTCAGTCTTGCTCTTTAAATTACTACTGCGACTGGAAAGTTATTGCGCATTCCAAAGCAATCATGTTCGTCCCGTTGGCTCCGTTGGTTAGAGCGTGTGCCTTCCGAACCACCCACTCGTGGCGGGGTGGGTTCGACACGCTTTAGGCGCTCGCCATTTGCCATTAACGGGTATGGCCTGCGGCCGGTGGCGGCGGTCGCGCTTAAGTTCAGGTCACGTCAGAGGGCAGGACGGACCGTGCCGAACATTGTGGTATGCTAAACTTTCGCCACCAATTTACGTTCCTGAGCTAGAATTGCGCGATCAGATGGTAAGAGTTGGGACACGCACAAGAAGCGCTGCGTAGCGTGCCTCTTGTGTGAGAAGCGAGAAGCACGCCACGCTACGCACGCCTTTTGGATGGATAGATCCCAGAAATCCACCCATTGAAAAATATTCGGATTGATATAAAAAACATGGAGAGGTTGTTTGCTTCCGCCGCAGGTGCCATATCTCTCTAATTCCTGTCACTTCTCCACTGTAACTTATCAGTGCATCTGCCATGTCTCTATGTTGTTACACTC
>NW_023596576.1:17296351-17396048 GCF_011947565.3 Pollicipes pollicipes
CTTTTATTTCTGCTCCGAGCATGTCTATTTTGAACCAAAACCGATGTCACGTGACAGTTGCGGTGCTGTGATGTGTTCGTTGGGTAAAAGGGCAACAACTGCTGTCACGCTTTTTGGCTGAGTTTCGAACAACGAAAAAGTAACAGTACTTTATTTCCTCCATGGTGCCATTGTTGTGGGCAATCATTGTTGTGGGCATTGATGTGTGATGTCAGCAAAAAATATAATAACCTTACCGGCACAAATTTCATGAAGTCGTCTGTCATCAAATTACGTTACATATTTCCGGCTGGGCAGATTACGTGTTATTTACCTAAATATACCCATTGAATCCCTACCTATCCCATAACCATGCAAAATTCTATAAAAATCAACGTTTTGTGTCGAATAAAAAGGGAGCGTTTTGTAATATACTTTATGGAATTTTTGACTTGTTAAACGACATATTGAGCAAACATTGGTTATATTGGCAGTACTCAACGTTCCCAGCCGGGCTTATGGCCAGGGGTTAGCTTGAAATGAGCTTTGAGCCCAGCTGGAAACGTCCAGTACCGCCGATACATACACGAAAAAGTCGTTTAACCGGTACCTCCCGGAATCTTGAAGATCGATTGCTCAGCGTAAAAAATTAATGCCAAAAAATCAGACCTCAATGCCTTTTTTCTTATATAAAGTGGGTGCACATTGCCGGAATCGGAAAATTGCATCCTCTGATGGATCAGAGGCGACAGTAGGCAAAACTATCGCGCCACACTTCGATGAAACCGCAAGATGAAGCTGTACAAACCTCGCAAGTGTGACCGTATCCAAACACGAGGGATTACATCGCAATCACGTTGCCAATTTTGGGTATGCGATATGGAAGGACGTAATTTCAAAGCTTTTCCGCGCTCATTATCTGTCGTTTCGTCGATCTAACATTTTATACCGACGCACAACGCGAGCCCGACGAATGCGGCGCCTTCGCATAAAGATGTTGGCGCATGAGTTATGGGTGTTTTTCCACCATTCTACAGCTCACGGCTTTTCCTCTTTTATCCGGGAGCTGGTGGCGGCGAAAAAAATGTTTTCCGCGGATTGGGCGATGGAAGTTGCCGGAGCGACGTCAGCGAGGCTGGCCCGCGGTAACTGCCGCCTCCCAGCCGCGGGGGCACCGTTGGCGGGCCTGGGCTGCGATGACCGCCGCCTCCCGGCCGCTGCCGCCGCCCCGCCCACGGGGCCAGCTGAGTCGGGAGGCGGCGGGGCGTCATGAACAAGCACGAGCCGCCGCGCCGCCGGGGAACGATCAGAGGGCGAGCCGAACGCAAACACAGCCGACTGACAAACATGGCGCGGCGGCGGCGAGAAGGCCGCCGTCGATGCTGATGGAGAGAGCGCGATAGTGTGCAGGCACAGTGGCCTGGAGAGGAATGAGAGGGTCACGGTGAACTGGAGAAAGTCAGCCAGGGCTCACAGTGCGCGGGAATGGAGTGCTGCGAGTGTGGTGCTGCGAGGAGTCACTGGGGAGAGGCCTTAGAGCGGTGGTGTAAGGGATCAGGTGAAAATGAAAAGGTGGTGGAGGATTTATTAATTGATGGTGTTACGAACATCAGACTGGAAATTTCAGCTGTGTAACAGCGTTCATGACAATCTGTCTTATTGTCCTTTGGTTGTGAAACGTGCAAGCAGCCTCGTTTTTCAATGTTTCAGGGATTTAGGTACTACCTTACTGCGATGGCAGGGTACCCCTGAGGAATGGCTATCATAGCTCAAGGTTTGAAGGAGCTCATTCAAAACGTTTTCGGGTGCATTTAATTCATAATTCGAAGCGATGGCGACCGCAAGGTCCGACGGGTGACATTGGCGACCCCTTTCGTGTCTCCTGCCGAGGTATTCACAACTATGTTATGTCTAACCAGTTCGGCGCAACGAAATCCGTTTCATTAATGAACCAACGTTGATCACCTAAAATCAGTGATATGCGCGCGGTCGCTTTGGGCTTACGTAGCAAAGAATCATGGGTGCGATTAAGAGACGAGACTTCTTCCAAAACAGCCCAGCCCAGCCCGCCCCGCCTAGATAGTGATCCGGCCAGCAAAAACCTGATATGCTGCAATGCTGATTCGCCATTAAGTCGCGGAAACTAATTTATTGCGCTATGTGTTTTATGATTTCGCCTAATTTCAGGGCTTGTACATCTTACACAGCATTGCTTGGCTAGCACCAGCGACGTGACTCAGAGAGTAGCAGTCACAGTACTCAGAGAGTAGCAGTAACAGTACTCAGAGAGTAGCAGTCACAGTACCTGCACAATGGTATTTACAACGCGCCAAAGTGAATTTCAAACCCTGTGATAGCAGTTTTCCAACTACAAATGAGAAAAAAGCGGCCGGAAAAATTGCCTTTAACCAAAACGCTCCGAGGATTTTACCTTTTTACCGCACCTTAAAAGACCACAGTCTATTTCTTCTTAAGTTGCATGCATCAAAATATAGATTTTCTTTGATCTTGCGCTGAGTAGAAAATGCTGGGTGGTTTAGGTCATAGGGAGTGTCAGTTCGCCACAATGTGCACAAGCTCAATCATCATTCGACTGCGTCACAATTGCTACAATGTCATATTTCTCATTGAAGGACTAGAGTCAGTCTCCTATATAGTGTTTTTTAGCTGTCCTTAGGTGGAAACATCATCCAACCACACCACATGAAAATCACATGGTAGCTTTGAAATAATTCACATTCATCTTTTAACATACCGCTATCCACGCCCAAACTGACAACCATCGTCGCGCTGCTAAACATGATTTGAAAACAAGGATAGCAATAATATTTGTCCACGAAATTTGCCCCACTAGTGACTCAATGGCATTTAGCAATGCCATCAAAAACAGTGATATATTGTTGCATGCTGTGGAAAAGTTTATATCTTATTCAGGAATTGACAAACAAACTTTATCACCACTTTTTCAGCTTTGACAACAGTTGCGCATTGGATACGCGAGTGTCGGCCGAACTGTGTTGACGAGTGGGTGAAGCTATGGCAATGAGATGCTGACAGTCTTCCATGGATTTCGTTATTCATTGATATTGATTGTGGTTTGTGAGGCATGGTTTTTGTGTGATCCAAGAAAGGTTGGGTGTACGACACGCTCGCAACACCACGCAAATGCAGCTTGCAGCTGTTCTTATATTAAGGACCATCTAACCGCTGTTCAATGAAATCAGGCTATAGTTTTTGAAAAACCCGGGCTGTTATTCTTCAATTTTGTAGTGATATGTTTGCTCGAAGCTGGTTTCATTACGCAACCTGGTTTGCTGGTGTGTAATGTCTACCATGGGTTTTCTGCCACTGGTGCCCTTGCTGTAAAGAATGAAGATGTGCTTTAAAGATATAGTATTTAACACAAGGTGTCCAATCACTGTTAAATAACCTCAGCGATGAGCCTGGCCATTGGGGCTTTACTAACGTACCGCTACTGAGGCTATGTGGCGTCACTGCCATCTTATCCTGGCAGGAAGGGCGGGCTCCGTGGGGATACTGATAAGCCGTGAAAGTGTTGAAAGTGGGAGTTATGACCACATGAGGCACCTGGGCTTGCATCATCGTCACTCAATAAGCGAAAATAAGGTTGCCTCGCTTACCCCCCCCCCCCCCTCGACACTCGTTCGCCGATATGTATTCAAGTGGCGAATCTCTTCTGCTTGCTGGACAGCCTGTTGCTCACCCTCAACAGGTTCGCTTTTCAGGCACCTGAAGCCGGGCCCAGCCTACAAAAATAAGAGCGTTTACCGCCGAATTATCCATTCTCACAGCAGGCAGCGGCAGTGTAAATAGCAATATCGCCGTCGAACGCGCAGGATCTAATCGGATCTGAAGTTATAAATCGAATGGCCTTCCACGTGCTCTTCCCTCGCCGCGGCAGTCTCCATGAGCCGCTACCCATGGCTGCCGCTAGCAGTCCACGGCGCGCGATGGTTTTGCCCGCTCGCTGCCGGCGACGGCGACCGTCACAATGGGCGCAGGCCGGCAATAATTGGCGGCGCTGCCCCTCCGGCCGCCAGAGAGCGCAGGGCCGCGCTCGTCGCGTGATCGTCGAAAGCGACGAGACGGCCGGCGGGCCGGTCACGCGCGGGAGGACCGACCGACGGCCGGCGCGCACGGGGCGCCGCCAATTCTCGGGATGTCGCCAGACAGGCTGCGGACGTGCCATGCATGGGGCATGACTGGGACGGCTGCGAGAGCGCGCAAACCGAGCGGAGCGGCGGGCCGCAGCAGACCGCAAAATAATATAGGCTTGGCTGCATACACTACATTGATGCCAACGTCATTGCACAGATGCAATAGTGTATTCGCGCTCTTCAGGAGAACGTCTTCGAACAGAGCTCACTTGCCTGGCGTCTCCAATGATGCAGAACATCTAGAAGAGGTGATGGATGAACGCATGACGAACGCATTCAATTTTAAACATTCTTATTGCTACTGGCTCTGCAACGTTACAGCAGAGATAATTCATTGATGAAGGAACAAACATTGCATCCTGCCATTTTTCGAAATGGCTACATATCACAAATGTCACATGACATTGCCAGCATATGTAAGTTAGGTAGAAGTAGGGTGAGGCGAATGGCCCACATAACAAGCAAGGTAAAGTTTCCAAAACACCACGAGATGTCAGCTGCAGCTGCCTGCTGAAACAGAGCGGTGTCGCTTCGGTGAAGTGTCTGTGTAGACGAACAGCGAATAATGCGCGGATAGCAGCCAATAGTTCACCAGACTGCATTGCCGATACGCTAATGAAATATTTATACTCCTGCATGCAATGTGCAGAAGATGAAGATGACTCTCAGGCCAATTCTGGATTAGGCTGCACAAATTTAAGGAAGAGGCCAAACTCCGGCTTTGTAGTAAAGAAAACACGGTCGTGCGCCTTGTTACTTGCTTTTCCTTAAACTCAAGTTTTCGTTCTTTTGACAGGCAGCTAGGGAACTGTTTCAGCGATGCCATAACGATGAAGTAGTAACCAATTCCAAATATATACCAATACCAATAACCAAAACCAATAGAATATGAAAAAACTAAGAGCCATACAATGATGTTAGAATTATCACCATGTGTACATTCACAACCTGTCCGTGCAGGCTATCAGACACCTATAAAAACTATTTACGCACCACTCGGGAAGCGACACGTTTGTTGCTATTTTCTAAACCCCCGTTTTTCACACAATGTCTCCAACACTTTTTGTTTTGCCCGACACAGGAAGGAATCATGCGGTTGAAAGTCTTCTTCGTTGCGTTCATTCGGCCATCGTGCGCCGTCGCTTGTGTCTGACGTGCTGTCGTGGACGGTTGCCTTTTTGGTCTTTCAGGGCCTTGACATCCCTGCTTGTATATCCCTGATAGCGAAAAAAGCTAAAAGTGCCAGACATGACCATCGAATATTGTATTCAAATACTCATTATGCCGTGGTTCCATCGCTGTGAGCGATGATTTAGAAACTCGACGATCACCATGCACCTGAACCGCACGGTCATCCAAGGGCATGGATACTAATTGCATCATCTTGGCAGGTACGGCTAGATTTGCATGTCTTTTTGTTGCGGTGTCTATGTTAAATTTGAAGATGAAGAAACAAAGCGTTTCGCATTGTGAACCTTAGAGAATCTGGGATCGGAAATTTGCCGATTATTTAGTTATTCACGCGCGGATAGGTCTTGGTAACAGAAAAAAGCTTTTTAAATGCTTGCAAGCGTTGGTATTGAATGACTTTAAAGTATTTCCCGTCAATATCACGTCAGGAATGTATGAGCTATCGCGCCGTTGACGGGCGCTTATTTAAGAAATGCTAATCTACTTTGGCATGGCATACATGTTGCCGCTTAAAATATTGAGTAAAAATTTTGCGCAAAAAAGAAAAGCGGGATGGTACATATTACTTCTCTCGCGATCAAGTTCGAAATATTTCGTGTTGAAGACCAGCTGTCTGGTCAACTCCATAGTATGGCGATATATGTTTTCAGCATAACCTAAACATATCAATTTTCGTTAATACAACTTCCACTCCTATATCCCTTACACAAGCCGTGCGTGATTTTGTCATCGTAGGCACAAAAATTGACGTGAGTCATTTCCCTCATGTCACATGTTCCGTAGCAGTGTCATATACAAGGTTGTGGAACTTTAAATCTTCGCAACATCCGCTTCTGTCAGCGGACGTGGGAGTGGATGCCCGCCTACTGGCTCACCAGCGCTCACTGTTCTCCGGTGTTTCTGTCGGTAAATGTTAGAGCGGATACACACGGCACCTTGATTGTCAGAAGGGGTAAACTCTGTCTTCTATGAGGCCTTCAGTGGACGTCATCGACATCGCCGAAAAAGTCAGTGGACTCCAGTCACGAGTACCAAGCCCACCACCGGAAGGACCGATAAGGCTCCACTGTGGAACCGCCGCTGGTGCTCCAGCACGGCCCCCGACTGATGGATGCCCCCGTCCAGGGCCGATGCCGGTGCCCCGGCGGCGGAGCGGGGCAGGTGAGCGTCCGAGCACGGTTCGTCGCTCAGGATCGACCGGGTTATCCGCCCGTTGATGTTGGAGATTTGCCACACGTCCGACGGCCGCATCTCCCGGAATGGCAGGCACGCGAGCGGGCGGGCGGGCCGGAGGGGGCGGGGGTGGAGGGGGGTAGGTGGCGAGGGGTGGTCGGGGAGCCGCGGCGCCGCACGGAGAGAATGGGATGGCATTGGGCTAGCTACTCTACGATACTCGGAGATGGCAGCGCTCGGAACGCTGTGTCCATCCAGGCAGGAAGCCATAGCTGAGAGTGTGTCGGTGTCTGGCCGCTCGGCAGACTGCAGCTGTCGGCGGCCGACATCACCTGTCGAGTCGGTTTCCCATTCCCTTATTTGGCTCGGGTTCATCTCACAGCCTGTCATTTTAACAAAAACGGCTTTTGATCTTCCATCCAGATGCACGGCAGGTAACGAGCCTGCTTTTTACGTAAGCAAAATGGAAAGGTATGGGCAAATGAGCTGAGAAAAACGTTCTTCAAAGGGCTTTTGCCATAGCGGTGGCATTCTGGTTCCTTCAGCAGGCTAGAGTGCATTTAATAATGCATTTTA
This sequence comes from Pollicipes pollicipes, assembly GCF_011947565.3. Taxonomy (NCBI): domain Eukaryota; kingdom Metazoa; phylum Arthropoda; class Thecostraca; order Pollicipedomorpha; family Pollicipedidae; genus Pollicipes; species Pollicipes pollicipes. Next base: position 17,303,449 of record NW_023596576.1, read on the forward strand.
AGATACATCGTGCTGGCATGTTATATGAAAACAACAGGGATTTGCGTGTGGTCAGCCAGGAAGGGATAATCGGAAGAAGTTGTTGCCAACTGCAGCAGTAGAAAACCGCATCTGGGTGCTGATGGTGCTGTGGTTAAGGCCTCTGCTGTGCTGGCTCTGTTGTGGTTAATACCTCTGCGTTAACTACACCGCGCCCGGAAAACCAGAGATATGGGGGTTTGATTCACAGCGGAGCTCGCTTCGCCTCTCGCCCTAGCAGGAGCTAGGGCGAAAGGCAGGCAGTATATTTCTCATTCATATAGGCTCAGCAGCTGAAGGTCGTAAGGCCCCAATGTTGACGAAAATAATCACATGCATCCGCAAGCATCATACGAATGGCACACATTCGTTTTAGCTTCAGCTAGCATTCCCGTTTTATGTGGCTGTGTGTTGTATATCAACATCTCAAGGGCTCTAGAAACTTGTGTCAGATGTGAGTTACTACCTGCGCCCGACCCAAGGTCTGAGATAACCGCGCCTGGCCGGGGAAGTTGACTTCCCCGCTGAAATCTCCGTCAGACGGTCGTATGGGAAAAACCAGGATACCGTTATGGTCTCGTCAAATCATAAAGAGTCCACACCAAGCGTTTTACCTCAGGTGAAATATGAGGTCGCCAGAGGTAAAAAAGGTAAAAAAGCGGCAGCTCTTATCGATGCAGTTAAAACATATGCCAACTCGCCAAGGTAGATATTGAGTGTACAGCAGTAGGCGTCTGACTGTTGAAAGTTAATTTCAACCATTTTTATTCCCACAAAAAGGCAGGTCAAAGCAGGTCACCGTTCAAAGTTCATCTACTAGAGGCCTACAAGGATGATACTTTTTGCTTTCTTTCACAACATGCTTCTGATTACGCCATTTTATAAGGCGCAGCTGTGAAAAAGTGTTCCAGACACAAAAACAACATTTTAACCTAGACCTCAGCTGAGGTCAGCTTCGGTCAAATTCATGAACTACCCAAATGATGGACCAAATTGGAAGTGCTAACCGGGCCTAAGTTACCTGCGACAATGTTTTTATGTTGTCAGAATAGTGTGCTGTACATTTGCAGGGTACTCAAAATTGCATGGCTACTTGTATACATCATACAAAGACTGCGACGCTTGGTAACGTATTTGTAACGAACTGAGAACAGGTACGGTAGTATTTGTACTTATGCATCATCGGCTTTACGAACACGACATAGAGGTGGTTACGTGCGTCGCCACTCGTTCATCTAGCCTCTCCGCTACTGACAACCGAGGTTCACTGACCTTAGATGACCTCACGTGGCCTTGCACACCTTCACATGATTTATTGTGACCTTATTATGCATTACAGCCATACTACATGTTTTCAACCGAGCGTTTGGATTCTACGTCTAATGTAACCTAATAAATCTGCCTATTTTGAGCTCAGTATGTGCTCCGCAGACGGTACCCATAGAGGTAGGTCATGGCCTTGGTCAAGGTCATGTTCTCCGTGGCCATATAAGGTTATGCATGTGAGTTACTGCTATTTTGCTGATAAACATACACCAAAACTAACAGCAAAACGAGACAAGATGCGTATAAATTTGCATTATGTATGCAAAATAGCAGACCTTAATCTGACTCCAGGTCCAGCGACAGCGTACAATCTTGAGAATTCCTGAAATGTAAAAAATGTAGGGTGCTTTTTCTAATTCTATAGCAAGTTTGAGCAATGCTAAATAACCCACAAAGTTATGTGTGGTCAATAATTTTTAGGTTGATCTCTTTAACCCGACCTAGACCACTGACCTTGCGCTATCAAAATTTCAAATTTGCTCGGAGGCATACCAAATTGAGGAAAAAACAGGTACTAAAAATTTGCCGCTGCTGCGAGTGTTAATTTTTAGCTCCCGTCACGGGAGGTCAACTTCCCCGGCCGGGCGAGGGTTGGCGTCGGTTAAGGCAGCCTGGTCAGACATACGCTACGAGTTAATACAGTTGATATGGTAAGTTGAGTGGCAGTCGTATTTGCATTAATCACAGCGATGTGAGCGGCAAATATCTTCCTCGATCAAGATTGGCGCTTCCTGCGCTCATTTGTCTCGCCCCGGCCGGCTCAACACTTTTTTCGTTTGACATGCTGATTCGGACTGAGATCAAACGGCGTGGATGTTATCAAGCATACTCACTTTAATGCAAGGTGGTTCCCAATAATTCTCGAGTCATTTCGGCGGAATCCCTGGGACCACATCAGCATGGACAAGGCCCTGTCTTCCGATCGGTCCCACTGTTCACCAGCCGGTGTTTATCGCGTTTCGGTTCGGCTAACAACTCTCGCAGGAGCTTGGCGGCTGACTTCCGGTCGACCGCTCTTTAAGTTCGATTCACTGCAGGCACGCATTGCGAGTTAAGGCTGGCAGGCGTTGGCAGCGGCCGTAGCAGCAGCCAGTGCATATTGAAGGGCGCCGGACCCTGAACTTGCAGGCTGGTGTGGATACCGGCGTGGTGGGTGGGTGGAAGGGAGCTGACACCAATCTCAGACGACCGGGATCCCGCCGATGGGTCGTGTCTGCGTATTCCAGCAGCTACCGTAAGCTGGTCCACGGCTTACAGTATCACATGCAGTACACGTGTACTACATATGCAGCCTGCACTCAGCTGTTCGCCGATGCCGGCTGGCAGCTGTCGTCACTCTGCTAACCGTGGTTGTTCTAGAGTTTTGTTGATGCTGTTTGTCGTCGAAACAGTACAGCGCCGGGCATTTGATCGTTACCGAGCCATCATTAAATATGAAAAGTGAAATACACATCATCAGCCGAGCCATCCACGGTGACAAAGTGCTCAGCAAAGCATGTCATTTTCTGTGTTTCGGACATGCCTCACTAGCTCATCAATAGCAGTACTGAGCACTATAGGGAATGTTACAGTACGCGATACGTCAGAGGCGGACCTTGGAAATAACGCCGGCTGCTGATTTGACCACAGAGTACTTATTCGAATCCCCTCAGTGCATCGCCACATGCTGAAAAATGGCGTGGTGGGCACCTCCCTCTCTCTGGACTTCACCTGCCTCTTACCTGATGCGAGCCGCGCACCAAACGAGCGAGTCGTTTATTTCAGTGCAGTGAGTGCTGGATGATTTAATCCAGTGACACGCCACCAGTCTTCAGAAGGGCGTACGCCGTACATCAGCCGAGTAAGGAACTATGGTGTGATGGAGTAGGTCACTATATGGGATACTTCCAGGTCCATACTCCGAGGCTCTGAAAGCAGCGGCCGACTTTCTCTCCCATGGCGCTGGGCATCGGGCGGGCTGATGAGGTTCAAAGCCCTGGTCCATATACCATGGGTATTGGCTCACTGCGAGCTCCATAGCGAGATAATTAATCAGCAAACGAGCGACAGCACCCGCCCGCGCACCGCTGAGAGGTCCAATAAAAGACTCCGTGAACAATAAAGAGTTACAGATTGGCACGAATAAGCAGCCCCCGTCGTCATAACGAGCGGCCCTAGCTGACGGTAAGGGGAGGTGTCGGACCGTGATGAGGGCTGACCCAGTTTCTGGAGCCGCTGGAGCCGACCTTCGGGTGCTCCAGGCGGCGACGGCACACCAGCGTGGGCGACGCGGCACTAGACCGGCAGCGGAGAGCGCTGCCCTGCTGACGGTGTGCAATCAGTGTCGTTTCATATATATATATATATATATATATATATATATATATATATATATATATATATATATATATGTGTGTGTGTTGTGTGTGTGTGTGTGTGTGTGTGTGTGTGTGTGTGTGTGTGTGTGTGTGTGTGTGTGTGTGTGTGCGTGTGTGTGCGTGTGTGGGTGGGTGTGGGTGGGTGTGGGTGTGTGGGTGTGTGTGGGTGGGTGGGTGTGAGTGATCACCTTCTTAATTCGCGGAACACGCAGATCGCCTGTATAATGGATGCGACATGTCTCTGGCTACTATATGGTTTATACGCTGTTTACACTATACGTTGGCCTACTATACAATCACGCACCACCGGCTCTCAGCACCATGAAGTGATCTGCAGTGCCTGACTTTACACACCAATGAAGCGCCAGAGTGACGCACTGTGATCCCTGTGGTTGAAGCCATTCTGAAGTTCCAAGGCACCGGTACCTGACCCCTTTATTCTGTTTCATTCCGTGTGAGAATAAATCCTTAGTCATCACATGAGCTTCCAAGACTGACAAAATGACACCCAGAAGTGTCATTGAGGACGAAGTCATTTTTAGACGTCTGTTTGACAGATATGAGATACCAATAAGGGATCTTGTTAAGGAGTAGCTGCGTAGGCAGTTGCCGTATCGCAAAAACGGAGAGGGCGCGCGGCTTTGCCCATCTCAGCGCCAATCAGTGCACAGAATGCATGGTTTCCTTGCTTCTCTGGGTGAAGCTTGGAGTTAAGCACATGAAGGGAAAATTGATCATCGTGATGGCATTATAAACACCTATTAACACCTATTTCATCTGTGACAACACCTATTTCAGCCGTATATGTGATGTTAATTGCAGTCTGATATAATTACCCAGATGGTCGTTATAGACAAACTACAATATTTTCTTTTCTAAAAGTGGCAACCGATGTCCTTATTTCACATATTGCTGTGCCGAATATAAATCATCACAAGTTTATGAAAAATGACCCATGAATATACATCGTTCAAAATGCCTCTTGGTGACATGCACCCCTGCTCCCTACCCTAGTCCCTGGAGGGATTTTTGCCTACGCTTCACATTAAGACAGCCTCAGGGGCTGCCTCAAGCACTTAAAAACTAAGCAAGCTAAAGCCACGGGGACAACGGCATTGGAAAACATTGGAAAGTCAAAGTGCATCAGATATGCGTCAGATATTCGAAGAAGACGGCGTTAAATAGCTCCTGAAACACGCTATCAGGTAGGCGCGAGTAAATAATACAAGCGACCTGCGATATACTATGTCAGGAAGGATGAAGACGGTTGATACATGACCTTTGCAGCTTAATCTAGTAAGAAACAAGCCACATTAATGAGGTGAACTGGACTCGAAATATTCCCTCAAGCCGTAGGATAGGTGTCATTAATGTTTGAATCGTATGAACCTCAAACGGTCAAATCTGGATACAAAGGTCAAAGACTGAATAAGCTTGACCTTAGCTTTATGGACTCTGTATTGCTTGACCTTGCAAAAGCAACCAGCGCGATAGTCCTTCAGATGCGAGTGATGTAGATGTGCAATGAGAACAGTCTAGAAAACCTCTTCGGTGCTCTTTCTTCGAGAAATAAGCCCTATTCGTCGCCAGTAAGCAAAGATTCGCCGACATGACCTCGAGAAAAAGGTCATGATGGTGATCGTGCACCGTGAAATCCAAATGCTCTATATTTTCACAAGATGTGTAAAGATGTGATGTAACTCACGTAGCGGAAAGCTCAGCACCTTGCTCAATATCGTGCAAAAGTTATTCCACGAAAACCGCAGAAAACCTTCGAGTCCCTCGTAGGGCCAGGGTTAATACTAGGGCACGTGGTATTTATCATCACAAAAGCTCGATCCAGCCTATTTCTTGCCGGCCAGGTAACACGACGCGCATCGGCCGTACTAACGTGAATGTTTTATTCATACCAAAGGCGCATAATCCGAGGCAAGTATGATACTCTGACAAAGGCGCTTAGGAAAAGCTTTTAGTTTACATCGCGAAGTAAATTGGAGGATGTCGCAACGCTCATTATTTCCTTATTCGTGATACCTCTATCCCTGCATGCTTTCATTTACACTGGATAATCAAGATCATGCACGAATTGTGTTTTTACAACGATACACATCGACCAGATTAATATGAATGTTTTATTCATGCGCAACGCCAGCAATTGGGAACAAAAATAATGTCTCGCCTGATGCTTGTAACTTCCGCACACTCCCAGGTGTTATCTTGAGGGCGTAACGCAACTTAGTGTTCGCTAAATATCGCATTGGCCTCATTCGCAGAAACGCAGTCTATCGAAGCGCAATTTTTTACTAAATAAGTTGGAAATTGAACCACATTCGCCTGATATGCTTGGTATCTTGATTCACTTCGTTCTCCAAGTGATGCTTCTCCGAAGCCTTGGCATTAGCGAAGTTTGTTTCCGGAGCTGCCACGATTCGCTTTCCTTTCTTACACAAAAGCACAACCCGCGTAAATGTCCTAAGTGCTCGCATTATACGAGTGTCTTGAACGCGTGGACAACAAACTTAAGATGTGTTGCTTGTTCGTGGCCCTTTCTCTAAAAAAGGCAGAAACTGGCTCCTATTAGGGTAGGTGAGGAGCCTTGCTCTTTATGAGCCTTCTTGTTATGCAATCATATATCCCTTGAGCGCTCTACCGGTTACCGCACTCGAACTGTAATGTCGTATGCCCATTGTGGGTTCTTCTGTTTTCTAATGAACGGCGGACATTCATTTAAGTGGTGTAAGCGTAGCATGAAGCAGTCAGGTAAAATGTCGTGATCTTATAATTCTACTCGTAGTGTTCCCACCAACTTCCCACGTGCTGGATTCTTGCACGTTTAGTACCATATTATATAGTGGGGCTCATGCTATATCATGCCTCATAGCATTTGCTCATACCGAGATCCTGTATACAAGCTTCGGTTATCCAGTGATTTGACCGTTGGGTCACGTGGTCCCATGACGTCATGAGTAAGCACCGGGCGAAGTTCCCGTTGCCTGCGGCATTGATTTGAAAGATGCACCACAAGATGCGCCAGAGTTGTCTGATTGGATAGGAGTTGATGTCGTCAGTGGCATCAGTGACCTTTGATGGGATGACATTGGGCTGGCTCATACCAGCTGTTGCTGTAATGCACCGGCTTTCGATGGGTAATACCGCAGGCGTCCAGTTAAATAATTCCCGTGAACGAGGTCACTGCTGCTATTTCTGCTCGAGAGAGACCGCAAGCCGAGGGCTGTTACCTGGCCATAAGACTACTTTTCACCAAAGGCTGTTGTGTGAATAAATATGGAAAAATGTAAAGCCATTTTTTCACCATATTTATTATGGTTATGGCATCGGAGAAGACCATGAGACGGCTATCAGCGTTGTCAACATCGGTACTTCTAGAAATGGACAACTTACCACACATGCAGTTAATAATCAAACGCTTCTCTGAGTGGATGCGAGGTTTCCACAGCAACAACTGCAATCCAGCAGAATTTCTACAAAAATCAGTCGTATTTTTGCCCAAATAACAGCTTGCGCTTGAATTGGTAAAACACTTGAGCCCACAGTCAGAAATGCTTCCTAGATCAAAGAGCAACCCGCGAAAAGCACTTAGACGAAATGTTACAACACACACACACAAGCTACGCGAAGAGATGTCTTTGCGTTTGGTAAAAATGATGTCTAGAAGCAGTGAATAGCATGGAGGTTATGTCAACTCGTAATTATGATTCGGTTATTCGGGTGTATGTCACCTCCCATTCGATGGGGGGACGTTAAAAATCGCGTGAATAAATGCCAAACCGATCAGCCAATCGGGGTGATCAAAACGGCAAAAGATATATTTGGATCTCACAAATTCGATGCATGTTAACTGGATGGCCTGCAAGTTATTGAACAGGTTACTACTTGGCTAAAATACGCTTTGTATTGTTTTGTTTTATGAATTACGTATCCACTCCATTCTGACACGGTGATACGGACAGACTGAACTGACGTAGGTAAACCAGGATACTTAGTATATGCTAGATGTCAGATTGGTGATTTTCATTGAACCATGCACCACCTCAGGTTGGGTCATATCAAATAATTAGGGTCACATTAAATGATTCCGACGTTTTTGTTGTCAGAAGCAACCGATTTGGAGGCTTGACACTGTTGCGAAATATGAATGATGTGGAGATGTTTAGTGAACACAAATTTAAATACACTATCTGTAAACCATGCACTCCTGCGATGTAAGAATCCAACCATGTAGCAGGATATATCCCGGCATGTTCCGTATTTTCAGTGAGCACTCTCAATCCATCAGCTAATAATCCCCTCGTTTATTTGTGATAATGAGGTGCTGTCATAGCGCTAGGTTGTACCACCAGGGTTGCCGTATCCAGACCGTTTCGTACCCATTTCGCTTTTTGAATTAAAACGAATGGCTCAAGGCCCTCCTGGACACCGTACATGGTGTGGCGGCGCGAGCTATGTGTCATAACCTTTCACATTCATGGGACATCACGGTACATTGCCCAGGGGATTGAGCGCGAAAGGACACTTGGTAGCACCGCTCGTTCCTTGGATGCCGGTTTGTTTCCCCACATGTAATCTGTGCATGGCTTGCCGTACCAGCGAGGTTAGAACATGTCCCCAGCATGGTATCGTTGCACGGCAGTGTGGCGACACATGCCGGCAGAAAATGTGCTCCTCAAGATCATGCAGGGCTTTGTTATTACACACGAGAGCGTGCGGGGCTTTTATCTGAAACACGAGAGCGTGCAGGGCTTTTATCTGAAGCACTTCCAGCTGCACCTGGTGTGTGATTGAGTTTGTTTGCCGAAGATGGATGGAGACAGAACATAATCGATCACTTTACCAAACTTCACTGTCAGAGTTTCTTACTGGTGACCCGTCCCTGTCAGCACGTCCGACCGGTGACCCGCCCCTGTCAGCACGCCTGTCCGGTGACCCGCCCCTGTCAGCACGCCTGTCCGGTGACCCCGCCCCTGTCAGCACGCCTGTCCGGTGACCCGCCCCTGTCAGCACGTCTGACCGGTGACCCGCCCCTGTCAGCACGTCTGACCCATGACCCACCCCCGTCAGCACGCCTGACCGGTGACCCGCCCCCGTCAGCACGCCTGACCGGTGACCCACCTCTGTCAGCACGCCTGACCGATGACCCACCCCCCGTCAGCACGCCTGTCCGGTGACCCACCCCCGTCAGCACGCCTGAACCGATGACCCACCCCCGTCAGCACGCCTGACCGGTGACCTGCCCCCGTCAGCACGCCTGACCGGTGACCCACCTCTGTGGCAGCGCCGGGCTGGTGACCTGCCCCCGTCAGCACGCATGACCGGTGACCCGCCCCCGTCAGCACGCCTGACCGGTGACCCACCTCTGTGGCAGCGCCGGGCTGGTGACGGCGGTGACGATCAGCAGCAGAGCGACGATGAAGTCCATGGTGGGCGCCGTCTCCGCGGCCGCGCCGCCGCCACTGCTGACCGCTGCTCGCCCCGCCGGCGGCCGCGGGTCGGGCCGCTGCGCGCGCCGGCACCGGCCGACGGCTCCGCCGTCGCCGCAGCAGGAGCCGTCGGCAGCGTCACCGGCCGGCTCCTGGTGCTGTACCGCTCGGCCGCCTGTGCGAGACGGGCCCAGAGCGGACCCAATCCAGTTCCGCGACCTGCGGCAGCGCACGCGCGAGATTCTGTTTTGGTAATGCGCATGACAAGCCAAGTACTTCTGTGCCACAGGTGCCGCAAAAGTGACTGACGTTTTTTTTTTCTTCAATTGGGTACGTTGGTTCACCTGACGCCCGCTTTACGCACAGAAGCTTGTGCCGTCCGTCAGCGCCCCCACCTTCGGGGAAAGTCGCACGCGTGTGTAAGCAATAATCCTGGCCCGTAAACAATTTACACCGGCCTCGCCCGACGCCTCGCACACTGGCTCCAAACACGCCCGAAGGCTCTGCCGATCGCCTTCGTGGAATCGGCCGCGGCCAAAGCGCGGGCTCGTCCCATGTCATGCAGCGGTCAGCGGGGCCGCTACGTCCGGCTGCTGGCGTGTCACGAACACTCAGCATGGTGTAAAGCTGGCTTAGATGGCCTCACAGCGCGTCACTCTGGCGCGCCATTGGTGTGTAAAGTCAGGCACTGCAGATCACTTCATGGTGCTTAGAGCCGGTGGTGCGTGATTGCGTGGCGGGTCGGCGAGACATGCCACCTTCATTGTACAGTCGGTCTGCGCACTCAGCGGGTTTAAGAAGAACGACTCGTGCATTGTACTGTTATGATCCCATGCCCATATCTTGTTGACATCTTCTCCTCGGTGTACGTTCCCTTCCATAGGGAGCCTATCCGCCCGAGATTCTCAGATAAATACCGAAATTCTACGAATAATTAAAAGCGGATTAGCCCACCCTTATTGCCGTCAAAGTTTCCAGACCGACGCTAATTAACCATCCGCTCTCCGCTGACGTTGGACGCTCACGCGCGCCGCACAGTTCCTCCCTGGGGTCGTAGACTGACTCGTCAAACGTACGCGGCACGGAAGTGGAACCTTCTGACAAAGATACGTGGGGGAGGAGAAGCACTTGAAGTTTATCCTTGTCATGAAGCACATGCTTAACATGGGGTAAGGTACGATTTGGGCCGAGCATTTTGAAGGGATGGATTTCTGGGAACGGAGCGCTTTGGCGCTTATCAGTGCTTGTTGCGCGAGCCCTGACCCCACAACCCGATCGTTAAATTTCAGGTCAGCGACGGCATTTTATGGCGAAAGTTTAACTTACCGCACTGCTCGGCACGGCTGGTGCCCTCTGACGTCACCTAACCTTAAACGCGGCCGCTGCTACCGTCCGCAGGCTGTACATGTCAAGGACAAATAGAGAGCGCCTAAAGCGACCCGAGCGTACCCCGTCGCAGGTTGGCATATCGGAATGCCGGAATTCTAACCAAGTGAGCAATGAGATGAAAGTGACATGTTTTGCATGGCGAAATTCATAGGCAGCTGGAGAATGTATATATTTTTTAAAAGTGTCATAAAACTCATCTACTTTTCAAGATTTAGGTGCAAGCAATAGAGACCTGAATAATCATTTATAACAACCCTGGGCAAGCGGTAAGATGCGTCGCTTAGTGTCAGGCAAATGAAATTGCAATAAAGGTGCTGACAACGCGCACGATTGTGCAACGGCGTAAACGCAACTGTGGCTGGACACCCGTTGAAATCTGCATAAAAGGTACATAATTGCATCGTGCATTGTCAGGCTAGCGGATTTGCAATCAATCGCCAGTTCACTAACGCAGTTAGAAAATCAGTGGATGGTCTTGGATATGTTCGCGTTAGGTTGACTTTTTAGGCGCGTCCGCACCTGGTGCGTTGAGAGAGTACCCATGTTGCTTGAAACGGTGTCATTGAAAACTTGGTGCTTTTTCGAGTTTGCCTGGTACTTCTCTTTGAATTTTTCTAGATATATCAGTGAAAAGTTGTCTCTATAGACGTTGTCCTTTTGGAGCAGCCTGGCTGGAAGTCCAAGGAGGTAAGAACGGGAGATGAGGAGCCGAGCCGTTCCCTGCCTTCACCCATGCCCCCTTCTTGGTAGTCTTGCTTTGAGCTGGCAGGCAAGTTTATTCTGGTCTTCAGCAAAGTACGAACAACGTTTCTACCATGCCGAAATGGCTGGCTCTCGAATTCGACACGACGACTTTGAAGAAAGATTGACCGTGAGTTATTTCCGGCAATTCAGCCTGCGGCTTCGGCTGCTGCTTGCTCTAGGAGTTGATGACCACCAAAGCCTTGACGGTCACCTTCCTGCACAGCTGCACGAGACCACGTCGTTCCTTGCATCCTCTGTGGGCGGATGTCGGCTGGCCGCGCCACTCAACGACTGTTCTTCGAAGACAAAGCTTGCGTACCGACGGGCTCCCAGGCAAACTGTGAAGTGGAGAGAAGATCCTGTGTGGTTAATGCGGCAGCTTAGATCAATTCTGAGCCTCTTCACAGTGTGAGCCCGAGCTGTGTGTACAGCCTGGTCGTTTCTGTCACGTGAGTGCTTTGTGAGAACCTGCTGGCGTCACTGCTGAGCGTCTGATTTACGGACGATTTCAGAAACGTCCTCACGCTTTGGCTGAGGCTTTGACCACTTGTCTTGCAAGCCGTTGTGTGCCTTAAAGTTTTAATCCAGCGCAGTTGTATCTTCCATGTGAAGCATGTTCGGGACCGGACCTTCTAGATAATTACCAACCTGTACCGCCAGTATCCGAGTCATTTTACGCCAAGTCAACCAATACAAGTAAAAATTTACACATCACCTTCTCAGGCACGACGAGTCTTGGTCTTTTAGGTTAACGTGAGCTCTGATCACGATTCTGATATGATCTTCTTAATATTATGAACCAACGTTTGAGACGTTTATCGCACCGTTCCTCATTGCTTACTAAAAAAACATTGTACGATGAGTATGGTGAAAGGTAACTAAGACGTGACGTGGCTGACATATCATTTCATAATTTCCCTTATTGGATTCTACACCTAAAACTTTACCCATAGAATGCACGCTTTTACGTCTCCCCAATCAAAATGCCATTTTCAGGCCATATTGGTCGCCCAGTTTCCAGTTTGACCTCCCCAATCTCGAATGGCCCCCTCAGCCTCACAGACATTGTCACACCTATGCTAACCATCATGACTGTACCAAGGGACAGACCCTTGATGCGACATCGGTCTCTAGTCTCACCTGCCCGTGGCTGGGCAGTCTGCTGAGATTATACAGCCTTGATATGGTCAGTCAGTGATATATTTATAGTGGCTCAAGGCCGAACATTTGCCATGGCCGCGACTAAGAGCGGGGTCGTTTCCAAAGAAAACTTACCGACCCAGAATAGAACGAAGCATATGTATGCAGATGTCCGGTCCCATGCGCGTTATAATGCCAGCACAGTTTCAAATGATGAAGACAGATGAAAGAGGTCGGGGAGTCGCAGCAACAAAGCCGGGCCGGCCGTTGCGGTGCTGGGCAGCAGGGGGGGGGGGGGGGGGGAGGGGCGGTCGGGGGCGCCATGCCACGTCAGGTCGACCGTTTTGCTCGCATGCGCACTGCGCGGGTGTATAGCGAGTCACCACCTTTCTGCTCATGGTTTTCGATGGAGATTTGAACGAAGATTCCGGAAATGTTAGTTCCTCACTTCGCGAAGATGTCGCGAGGTCTTGAAATAGAGTTCTTACGGTAAAAGGCGTTGAAACCCGAAGATGATTTCAAAAGTCCAAAACTGTATTCACACAACTCGGATCATGGTATTCTTCATCTCATGCCGTTTCATGATAAAAGATGTGCTATTGTCGCGTAATTATAGTTGCTTCACCGAGTGCGTCTATGGCATTAAATCATTTTCTCACGTGTGCGATGACGCCCACGGCCTTGCGTATCACGTGTATCACCTTGCCTGGCAAAGGCCTGTGTCCAGCTGCTCGTTCAGGCACTGACCGTCTGTGGTCTTGGGGCATGGCTGCTGAGTCGTCACGTATCGGTTTCGGTCATTCGTCATTCATTGGTCATTATGCCGGTGATAGCGCTGCTCCTGGCGTCGAACTCACACCGCTCGCGTCACATGCTGAGGCTGGCCGGGCACTGGTGGCTCGAGCTTGTGCAGGAAAACGCAGCGCGGACTAAGAGCCGCCGCTCTGTGCCCGGTGACGAGCTCCTCATTCGGATGCCTGAGCGGTGTCTCTGCGGACGGCAGCTGACCGGTCGTACACTGACTGGGCGTCTGGCACTGCGAAGATGCGTACGCTAGCTCGCGCCGCTCGCGCGGTGCTGCTTACGCACTGACGGCGGGCCGAAACCCTCCGGCACGGGACAAGACCAATTGATGGCTGCTGATGGTGTGCGTCGCTCCTCTGTGACACGCCGCGATACCGGGACGCTGTGGTGATTTATATAACAGCCGGAGATACACAGCGCACTGAGGGGTGGCGATCGTCAGCCTTGAAGACAAGTGATCAGGCTTCCACGATCGGCATATTACTCCGCTCTTCTTCAAGCCTGGCGCACGCCACGAGTCTGTAACTCCATCCGTATGTCCATTATTGGGGTGTTCGGCTGTTCTTCTCGTTTTCGGCATCATCTGCGGTGAGTCATTCGCCCTTCTTTCCTCATTCTCATTTTATCCTGCATCTTCCCGGCACCCCGTTGGTCAGGGAGAGCTACATGCGCTAGCCATGCGCCGCGGCCGTCCGCGAGCGGGCCCAATCACAGGTCAGGTGTCGCGTGACCAAAACTTGTATAAGCCAACCGGCCTCACCCCCTCATCGCCGACCTCTGTGCCTCGGGCCAGCACGTGGCCAGGAGTTAGTAGAGGCGGGTGCAGCCAGCCGAAAAGGAGGGTCTGACGTCATCCCCCGCGTGACCGTGATAGCATGACCATTGCCAAGGCATAACTATCCAGCACAATAAGAACGCAATTAGTCCTCGCAGTCTGCTTTGATGTCGGGTACCAGGTATGTCTGCTAAGCAGCTCGCACCGTAGCCGCTATGGGCGTGATGCGAGGTGTCTCGGGGAGCACAGAATAGCTCAAAGCGCTTTGCTAATGGACAAATAACTTGTTCGTAGCACTCCGGGCCACTGCGAGCCCGGAAAATTGTTCCATCTCTCGATCTGACACTGCCGACAGGCTCGTGCTTCAGGTGGGGCGGAGCGAGGCGTGGCCCTTTACTCGTGACGCAAATGATGGGCTATGGCTCGGCAATTGTTATCATGCACGCTGTTTTGTCTTCTTGCACTCATTGTAAGAACACCACTCACAGAAACTGCATGTGTTACGTACCATATAATATAATCAAGTCCCTACATATATGACGCATTTACCATAGAAGACGTCTTTCATTTGATTAGGTACGTGTAGTCGAGTTGTCATCCCGATACTTTTACATCAGACACTGTAATGTCAGCTTTCGCGAAATTTTGACGGTAATGTTCCTATGTCACTAGTTTTAGGTAATTAGGAGAGCCACATTAGCCTTGTTTGCCACATGCGCAGCTTTACGCATTTCTCAGAATTCAAATGGCGGCTGCCGCCATCTTGAATACTGGTCAAGTTACGAAGTTTATTTCAATTACTTGACGGGTTTATTTCAACGACTCGTATGATACCGTTTTGAAGGATTTTCGTTGGCAGAGAACCCATTTTTATAGTAATGCTTACGGTCAACGTCAAAATGAAATCGAAATTCAAAGGTCAAACTTGATTATATATCAGGAAAATCCCCTCAAATGATCGATATATGCCGCTTGTTGTCTTCTTGTACTCATGGTGATGGTGCAACTTGCAGCATTTAGCTGTGTTACGAATCATAATAATATTCCAATGCGTTATTTACACGACACAAGTTTGATGGGAAACTATACCATACGCATAGGCATGTACTATTAGACGTACTGCGGTGTCCGTTTAGAAAACCCGTCGCTTGCAAAGCGACGCGCTATCATTGGCACACGTCTCTGCCGGGACGGGGATACCTTTGCTCACAGATCATGATGCCAGATATATATATCGGGGTGTAGAAACATCTAAACTGGAAAATATTCGCGGGCTCATGCTGCGTTTGCCCAAAAGTTGCCACATCATGATTAACCTATGTGCTCCCTGGTGCGAGCACCGTCTGAGCATCAACCGCATGCTCCCTTTAGAGGTTCCTGTGTGAGCAATTTCTCGGCGGATGGACCCCGGGGTATGCGGTTTTGGCCCACCATCATCCACTCTCCTTCGTTCCACAACCCTGAAATGGTTATTGCTGGCCGAGACGGCTCTAATCCAAACCAAATCAAACCAAAGGCGGCGGGCCATGCTCAGTGTCCTTGCATACAGACACACTGACGGGGAGTCTCCTGGGCTCAGTACACGCATTGATAGTCGGAATGGCCTCATCCCATCGCGCCGGCCAGTGGCAAGGAAGGTCGTGACTGTGGCGTTACCACTGTGGCGTCACCTATCCTGACTTGTCGCCCCTTTGAAGCTACCTATCCACTCCGGTGGGGAGTCGGCGACGTCACAGGTTTCTTCCTCTGGTCCTTTCTAGCAGCCGACAGAAAAAATACCCGGCGCCGTTCCATGTCATGCGGCACAGCCTACGCCGGCGGGCGGCGGGTGGCGGCGTTTGTCACAGCAGACAGCGTCGGCGGCGGGGCGGCGCAGGGGGCGGACAGGACACGCGCTCGCCGGCCGCCGGGCTGGACAGTGAGCGATGCATCTTTGATGGCACGGCCGTCCGGCTCGAGTGAAGCGCCAGCTGCGCCTGATGCATTCATCTGTCAGCACCCTGGTGTGACGCTCACTGGGCGAGCCCTCAGTGCGCATACCTATAGCGGCCCCACTCCCGTTCACCCCTGCATATCCCCCCTCCCGTGTGGCGCCTCCTCCGTCACCGCCGACGTCACCCTGGACGTCATCCTGCCGATCGAACCCCGGTCTCCAGAGGTTGACGGCTATTCAGGCACGCCGCACGGAGACGGGCGTCGGGCAGCCCGGAGACATGGTGGGCTTCGGTCAATGGGCAGTGTGCGGCTGGGGCAATACGGGCTGAACATGGACTTTCGCGAGTTATTGGGCGTACAGAGGGCTGGGGCGTCACGGGCTAAACCCGGCGCTTGCGAGTTACTGAGCGTGCAAGAGGCTGGGGCGTCACGGGCTGAACCCGGCACTGGCGAGTTATTACGCGTGTGGAGGGCTGGGGCGTCACGGGCTGGACCAGGCGCTGGCGAGATGTCGGACGTGCAGGGGGGCTGGGGCGTCACGGGCTGAACCCGGCGCTGGCGAGATGTTGGACGCGCAGGGGGGCTGGGGCATCACGGGCTGAGCCCGGCGCTGGCGAGGTGTCGGACGTGCAGGGGGGGGGGGGGGGGCTGGGGCGTCACGGTCCGAACCAGGCGCTGGCGAGGTGTCGGACGTGCAGGGGGGGGGGGGGCCTGGGGCGTCACGGGCCGAACCAGGCGCTGGCGAGGTGTCGGACGTGCAGCCGATGGACCGCCGGCGGCGCACAGCACCCCGACCCCCGGCTGAGGCTCTGTTTGCATAGCCATGGTTGCCTGGTGATTATCCTCTAGGTTGGCTGAATTACGTGTAAACGAACGGATTTTAAGTAATTTATGACAAAAAGTATGTATTAATAGGCGAGCACCGAGCGGCGCGCACCAGGCGCAACAAAAATCTCGGAACTTATTTCGGCTAAATCGAACACGAGGGCAACAGCGTGAGATATTGAAAACATATACCATATCACCACAATACTCATATAAACATTGCATTGAAAGCTGGAACACTGGAGAAACAGCGCTCACCGCTGGGTGGCGAAAAACACCGAACAGCGCAAGACGGGGTTTGGACGGGACGTAAATTATGTTGTGGCTAATTGTATTCCTCAGCATTTGTGTTTCATGATACAATTACCTGATACAAGTTACATTGAAGGTGGCTGGTCTCTTTCCAGTTGTTTGCTTTCACAGTCTAATTGCCTAGCTGTTGCCGGCTACCGATTTTCACAGTGGATTAACATCACAGAGTGACTGTAGCGTGGTATCAAAGAGAAGCAGAGGAGCGATAGCCATCCTCGCCATGCCTAGAGGTGGGATGACCATTTGCACCTTCTCTTGCTCTCCGTTGCCGTGATCAGGAACGTAGGAACAATTTGAGGCTCAGGTTGGATGGGGTGGTGGGGGCAGGATTTCACCGGAGTTTCCGATCAAAGCGCAGTGAATCGTCAGGAAGCGTTGAATCCCGCGCCTTGTTCAGATACGTATATACTTCTCTGGGCTTCTCCTGAAGACTGTACACTTGGACCTGAATCGGGAACCTACAACATTTCGTGTCCCACCATTCCAAGCGCGTAGTTGCGTATTTAAATGGGAATCGAAGCCATCCTATTGCTGATGAATAACTTGCTCACCAATTTGAGTTTGCACCCGGTGGTTTCGTATCTTGGACGACTTTCGCTTGTTCGATGGTGTATCAAACAAAACCAGATTTCACTTGAGAATTCAACCGAGAAGTCGAAAGCCAACAAACTCAGCGTTCGGTCAGGTGGCATGCATTGAGAGCCGTAACTTGGTGGCGTAATTTTGTCGCTATTTGTCTGAAATCTGAGAATGATTTGCGCACAACCCGGTTTAACTTTACGTCCTGGAGTGTAAAAAGCGACGTTTTAAGCCAGTAAGGAGGACCCTGAATCCCCGGTTTCTCGACATTGTGAGTTAAAAGTTGTTGTGCTGGTGGTTCGCGACTTTTCATTACCAGGAGGTGCTGGTTATAACGGCTTTATCAAACAAACATTGGTTATATTGACCAAAGCGCCAAAACAGGTTTCTTCCAATTTTGTCCGCTTTCTTCTAAAAATTAGTGTGGATGGAGAGGCTGGAGCCCGTTGAAATGAACCAGAGAACATACCCCCGAGGAGTGCCTAGTAAAAACGAGCCTATCAAGAGACGCCGCGTTGTAACTGCTAGCTCCTGAGCTGACCCAAAACAGACGCCTGCCGAGGGGCCAATGACTTGGGAATACCACTCCATTGTCAAGGTGCTGAAAGAGCATGCGAACACAGTGACTTGAAAATAGCGCTTCCTTTCCTTTGCACTTTAAATACGTTACGAACTCCGTCTTGTTTTCCGGTTCGGAGACTAACCGACCCAACACCGGCAGCTAGCCGGTGAACCGATTCTGGCGTGAGTTCATGGCTAGTGACTGAGGTAGGGTTTCCTTACGTAGGCGGCATTTTTGGCTTGGGATAGCAATAGATCAGCTAAGCAAATTAAGGTTATGGCCCCCAAAACAATCTATCAAGATCTTAGTCAAAGTCTGTAACGCCTTGGAAAATTTCCCTAGATCTTGCCTGACAGTACAGTGGCCACAGGTTTCTTGGGTAGTATTTCACTGTCTTGTTGCATTAGCAAATGGACAATTACGACGTCCTCTACGACAGGCAATCATTTAATGCATGCTCCTTTTTACTGCGTTTCGACAATCCTCAATATTTTCCCGGTAGTATGTTGCGGTTTTCCGACGAAGTCAATGTCAGCATTATTCGTTTTGCTCACAAGTAATAAACTAATTAACACGCAATGGTTAACGGTTTGATATCACGGAAAATAAAACTAATGTAAACTAGTGCCAGCACGAACCCAAAACCGTGAACGACTGGTTAAGTGCATGAACATTCCAAATCCACGGTTTGGGTCCGTGTGCATGCATTTTTCCACGGCTGTCCACCCTGCACAATCTTTACCGCATTTGCCGGATAGCCAGCAAGCTATCAAACCTGGTATGCACCCAGAAAGCGTCCCAGCGGACCCAAACCCAGCTCACACCTGTCACGGCCGCCGATTTCTAGCGACAAACCGATTTTTGCAGCTGCATGAGAGCAGTTATTTGATCGGAGGTATTACAATATCACCGCATCGTAGCAAATGTGCTGTCAGCAACCATATTTCATGAAGGTCATATTTCTGTGAAATCGGACTAAAAGTAGCTTAGAACTGTATGAAACCGCATTTTAAGATTCACAGTGTCGATCACCCTCATTTTCATTTATAGCGTCATTCGCGCGCATGATAAAATACAAAACGTCCTTCAAAGTAGGACACATCAGCATAAATGTTACTCTTAATATATACTTATTCGGTTGGGGTTAATCGGTCATGCCCTCCCTCCCCCACACTTGTTCTCACGTCTATGATGGTCGTGATTCGAGAGTACCTTGGACTGTCTCGTTCAGTACCTGGTTTCAACTCGCATTTTGGCGCTTCTTCGCAGTTTGTGACTTCCACAATGTCGGTGGTAAACGCATTTCACACGCTTGCGTATGCGGCCAAACGGCGTGGCGACACCACGCTTCCAAGACCAAGGCACCAATGGTGCATAAATGAGGCCCAACAATAGGCTTGCGCGGGTCCGCTAGCCAGCTTGTGGCGTCAGTTATGCATGGCATGGACAGGCACGGCAGACAATGACAAATCGTGTGACTAGACGGCCTGTCCGCTCGATGTGCAATTTGTGTCGAGGCTTATGGAGCCTCCAAAGTATAGTTTATAATGCCATAATCCGACTTCATTTTCCTCTTCTGTGTACTGGACGGGTGCAGTTGACAAATGGGTTGGGCAATCAGGAAGTAATCCCAATGGTCAGTGCATGCACCATTGCACAACGAAACACCACCCCTGTGGACGTTGCGGATGCACTCTTTGAGACACTGCAAGCAATCGCCATGTCTCAAACTGCGCTCTCAAAACTTCGGCATGTTCCGGCTGTGAATGACCAGCTTGTACAGCCCTTTGACAACTTGTAAACTTTGTACCGTTCACGGCGTACACGATTTCATTAGCAGTTATACAGGGGCGGTACCAGACAGCCTCCTTGGGACTGAAAAGTGCGGCTGCAAAAGGAGGTTATTGTAATTATGTGCAATAAAAGGGGGAACCTTTGAAGCATTGCGGTACGCACAGGCACCCCAGCTCTCTTGCCTTTGATGTGACTCTCCACTAAAAAGACTGATTTTGCGGTGTTTATGCTTGCAGCCGGACTGCCTTTGAAGAGATGCTTGCACGTGATTGGGGGCCTGCTTTGCTAAGCGATGAAGCTGACTCCTTGAAAACATACGAAAAGACCTGCAGCGTTCTACGGACGATTTGTGTTTGAATATTTTTCTGGATGCATTCGATATCATTCATGGAATCTCTCGGCCAATCTGGCCTCTGCCTGCTGGGATACCTAACCTGTTGTGGTTTGCTGACGTATGTATGGTATGACGTATGTAGGACGTACGTAGAGTCATGAGAAGAAAACTTCATCTGCAAACCAGTCTTTCGTTCAGTAACATGCGGTGATTCGTTAATAGCCGTGACGAAAATCGGTCGGTGACTTGTCCTGCTCCCTCCCTCTTTTTATGCATGTATGTGTTAGGAGGTGGCTGTTGGAAAGGCCGGAGGTACTCCATTTTGTCGGTTTCAAGGAGCAATCCTAAACCCATAGCTACCCATAGGGGATAGCGTCAATAAGAGCTTCAGATAAAAGCTGCCATATCGGACACTGATTACATGTTATGCTGTCATACGTCCAAAGCACGCCAGAGTAGTAGAGTAAGTTACTCGGAACATTATTGCAGGCATTTTGTTCTATGGGCTCACGATAAGAATGGGTACACAAAACGGCGATCGTACAGCTTTTCAGTCTTGCTCTTTAAATTACTACTGCGACTGGAAAGTTATTGCGCATTCCAAAGCAATCATGTTCGTCCCGTTGGCTCCGTTGGTTAGAGCGTGTGCCTTCCGAACCACCCACTCGTGGCGGGGTGGGTTCGACACGCTTTAGGCGCTCGCCATTTGCCATTAACGGGTATGGCCTGCGGCCGGTGGCGGCGGTCGCGCTTAAGTTCAGGTCACGTCAGAGGGCAGGACGGACCGTGCCGAACATTGTGGTATGCTAAACTTTCGCCACCAATTTACGTTCCTGAGCTAGAATTGCGCGATCAGATGGTAAGAGTTGGGACACGCACAAGAAGCGCTGCGTAGCGTGCCTCTTGTGTGAGAAGCGAGAAGCACGCCACGCTACGCACGCCTTTTGGATGGATAGATCCCAGAAATCCACCCATTGAAAAATATTCGGATTGATATAAAAAACATGGAGAGGTTGTTTGCTTCCGCCGCAGGTGCCATATCTCTCTAATTCCTGTCACTTCTCCACTGTAACTTATCAGTGCATCTGCCATGTCTCTATGTTGTTACACTCTGTGGCGACTCCAAAATGCACCCTGCGAAGTCAGTGGGCTTGTTGATTTGCCGTATCAGTGGGATTCGCTTAAAATAAGTGCATTTTATGAGTCATTTCATCGCACCTTTTGCAAACTTTTTCGCTCAATAGTGTGGTTTCTCATGGATTTCTCAAAATACGACGTTCAAATAATGCATTTGGTTGTCAACTGCGGCTCACATTTTTTTATCGCAACGAATGAACAACAAACTAATGCTGAATAACTGCTTGTCCCCTCCCCCCCCCCCCCCCCGCTGACCACCCTCTGTGACATGTGGCACGTTTGCGTGTCGTTGTTTTACTTAGAGCACTCGGACGCAACACCTACGCAATCACCCGGTGCTATTTCGACGACCCAAAAAATGTGAAAGTGCATCCATTGAGGTGAAATTTATGTTTGAACGTGATCGTGTTATAAATAGATGGATAGCGCCAAGGGAGGAACCAGACTCCACTGCGGCCCCCACGGCTCCTGGTGTCCCCCCCTCCCCATTCTCTTTTCACAAAATGTCCCCAGATTTATGCGGTATTACTTCTAGATTATTATTTTCTTACCAGAAAACTATCGCCTCCTTCGCATCGTGGAAGGCAATAAGAGATGCAAAGGTAATATATGTGCGTGGCGAACGTCCATGTTTTTTTTTTCAGTGACTGATGGATCCTTCCACTAATGTTTCGGAGAAGATACGACAAACGAGCTTGAGTTAGTTGCTAAATATCATCGCAGTCAGGCACTACACGACTTGACTGAGCAGTCATCGTCAACTTGCGTACGACGAAAGCAGTAGAAGGCTGCATTTGTAGGTAACTAACCTTACAGTGAATGGTTGTGCGTCGTTGGGGCTTTATGACGCTTCTGAGACTATTTGGCGACGCCTGTCTTTCTTTCCGGCAGATAGGGCAGTCACAGTGAGAAATCGAACCTCGCAGTGAATGGTCAAACCCAAAACAATAGCTTGCACACGATGCATAAATCGTAACGTCACTCAAGTGACATGTCATGACACAAGTACCGCAATGTTGGTGGTGGTAACAGAAAGCGGCGAAACTCATGGGCGTTTGGAACGATACATTTCTTGTGGTACAACGCACAGTCAACTCGATTTCTTGAGTATCTTAAGAGTACCAGGATCGCACAAATAACTGAGGAATGTGACCCGAGCGACGCGTACACAATGTGAGTTTCACAGTAAAAAACCAAGGGATATTAGGTGTACCACACTGCCGGGACACAGCGTCCTATTGCGTCCGAAGACACACGTAGTCGCTGTTGTCTGCGATGAAACTGCCAAAAATATTATGTCCCCCACCCGGGAGCCGAAGGTGCTAAGCACCCTGCCATCACGCCCCCGGCAAAAGCTTATCGTCGTTTTGTATGGCTGGGACTTTTGCATCCGTCTCTGTTTGGTCACGCCAGTACCCAACCACATATGCCAAGGGGCATACGCAGTTTTGTTATGGTAAATAGGCACCTTTGCTGCTAAAGCAAGATAAAAAAGATCATATCTTACCGCAAACCAGTGGCTGAAGACCTTTCTTTCCTACATATGTCACGTCAAGATTATGACCACGGAATAAAGCGGACGAAATCCATGGAGAAATGCGTCCTGGAGACAAGATGGATGCCGTTCGTGCCCTCCCCCGCAACCTATTGGAAAAGGCACGTTTCATTCCAGTGTAATATTATGATAGCATTAACATATTGTTTGTGTTCTTCAAGTTCTTTTGTTCCGTACTTCTGTTGTTATGCAGCCACGCCAAGACTTGCATAACCAATTCAATACAACGGTGTTGGTGAAAATTATGCGTAGCTTTATAATGTTGGTGACTTATAGCGGATAAAAGTTATGTCATGCCTTTCAGCGAAGGTAATTGCCTGGGTATTTCTCGAGATCGTTGTATATTACGCTACAAGTGAGTTTCAGACAAAATCACGTAGCTTTAAGATAGCTTCTTGAATAACTAGACAATGTAAGTTAGCATTATGCCTAATTATATTAACTTTGGAACAGGTATGAAGGTCAGATCAAGGTCAAAACTTAACAGTTGTATTAACGAAAGACGTCCTTTATAGAATACAAATTTGGACACTCATTTTGTATTTCTGCATCATAAGGACGTCAGAAGATTGCTTATTTCAGATATATCAAGGTCAGGGAAAGCCAATGAACTAAAATGAACTCCAAGAATGTTTTCCATTGGGACGTGCTGCCTAGAGTGCTACATGGTGTTGATTTTCAATCAAAATGTTCAAATAATGCCGATTAATTTGGGTCATCTTTCTTTCTGAAGAGCAAATAATGTCACTGACCTTATATGGACATCAGTGACCTTTTGCGCACGAGAGATATCCGAAATAAAGCCGGTTGAGTGAGCAGGTTTGGGGGCACTTTGAACACCGTTCTGGAGTATGACCTTTTTTGACCGTATTTGACCAGAAGATCACGACCTAAGGCCCTCACAATTAGGCAAAGATCCGTTCACATAGAGCGCTACCTATCGTGTTAGTTTTGCGTGTTTGGCTTGTTTACTATTGCGACCTTGAAAGGTCAGATTGACCCCCACCTCCACGTGAGTGCGTCACATTCAGCCGGATACCCTGGCGCGTGTTAATGGAATGCGTAAGGCACTTCCCCAAATTGAAAGCGTATGCTAATTTGCGCGGTCTTCTGAGTCAATACGACAACCATATCCAGATAGGCTGAAAAGGCACATGTGGCCAGCCGTGCGCTGCCTTGACGCGCGATGAACTATGTCTTAGACAGACACGGCGTCTCTACAATATGCTTCTCTTCGTCGACGCCTGGATGCACCCAGTGTAAATGAGAACAAGCCGCTAGTTGTTCTGAACTTAGCGCAGCAGATGTTTTCCAGCACTGACGTTCAAGCGCGCTAAAATGTGTTATCAAATCTCATTAGCACTCATGCGTTGTCTATTCCTTGCTATGTTTGAATGCAACACTTGAATTAATCAAGATCTGTTTACGGCTAGCTGCCGATCCCGCTGACCGGTCGAAAAACCGAAGGCGATGACCATAACGGTGGCGCGAAGCTCAGTGAAAAGAGCCGTGAGTGCTAATTGCACAACGCACATTCATCGGTGCAGTACCGCACATTAAAAGAGATGAACGAGCTGGCCTTAGTGTCTTTCTTTCGGAAAAGTGCAAGCACACGATATTGACGTATCGCGCTTGATGGATTATGTGCATTCGCTGCCCCTCCAGTCTTTGCCTTCGCTCCGCCTTTGACCCACTGCTGTGCTATTGTGGCACGAATGGTATGGCCTTGGAATGAATGTATTGGAACACTTTGGTCTAAAGAACGATTAGAACAAAAAAGAGAAACGTCTCTGACCGGGCCGTGACTCCAGGCCAGTGGGGGTTACCAGGGCGACAGACATCGTGTTTGTGGTTGCGGCGTTACGTGGAGGAGCCCTGTCATTTCCCAGGCATGGGCGAGTGTTTCGCGGGTGTTTAACTATCCTCCTGGTAACCAAGAAGCGGGTCAGCTCGCACCAGTTGCATTGACTTGCACCAGTGACGCCGGTGTGTCTGAGCTGCCTTCGTCGAGCAGCCTTCGCGCAAAGGGAGAAACAAGGTGTCCTCAGTGGCGTGGAGCCAGCATCTGCCGGTGCTCTGTCTCTGAAGCGAGTCCCCACCTTGCAGGGGACCCGTAGACGGCCGGAGGGCGTCCTGCCGATGACAAGCAGCTGGGCTGGGGGGGGGGGGGGGGCAGCTCACCACCGGCTGACTAAGACAGCGGCAGGGCTTAACGCACCACGAATGTCGGCTCCAGTCAGAAACGCGGGAAACTGCGCCCAGTAAGGTAAAAATGAAGTACTTTCATCTACAGGTTTCTGCAGGCGACTGTGTGTGCGTAGCTGGGTTCCGTGAGGACAATGCGAATCGGCGATGCGTGCGCTTGTTTCCCTGCCAGGTATTTGCTGACGACCTTTGGATAAATTGGGGCGCACGGGTTGGGTGATATGCACGATTGGACGTGCCAGCCTGCGGTCAACCTTTCGTGGACTATCACTTCGCGCCGGTGAATCATCACGGCATGGGAGCTTTAAGCTCCTCTGAATTTTCATAAAGCCTGTGTTCATGTGCCGGTCCTATGCCAATGACAAGACCCAAATGAGCGCTCGCTGCGGTGACTTTGACGAGAAAATTGGGTTTGGGAACGTGCCCGACGGCCTGGTCATGGACAGCCAACCACACCGACGCCGCCTGGCGGCTAGAGCACCTGCAGGCCCGTACACGAATGAGACGCATCTCACAGGTCTGGCTTAAAATCACGCGTTGTTTGCGGCAGTGAGAGATCGGCTATGACACTGACCCAAACGTTGTGCAGATTCCGAATAATAACCCTGGATCGTGTTGCACGACAGGAATTGACATTAGTGTTCACGCTCCTGGCATCGTCCGTTTCTTGGATCGCTCCTAAGCTTTTTAAAATTCAGTAAGTGTCGCCTGGAGTTGCCGAGAAGCCCAGCAATTGATTCTGAGTGAGCTCAAATCCACTCTGAGATGCAAATCAACGGTATCTCAATGGTGTACATCCGGAATTGTTCTTTTTGAAGATTTTGAGTCGCACCCTTATTGAGTCCACGATGGCCACAATAGCAGATGGACACCAAATGTGCTCGTCAGATTGCTCACGAGCACAAGAAGTTGAGCCGTAGGTAAGTAGAACTGCTGGTGGGCGTTCTTATCCTTGGGACCAATTGCGATGAAGTTAAACCTTAAACTCATGAATATGCAGGTTTTACGAGCCTTATCCTGACAGATAGCAATAACCAGACATGTCAAAACATTATGTGAGCTGACAATTTCCCCTCTGAAACTTCGACTGGGCTTTCGCGTAAGTAAGTGGTCCAGATGCACCCGCTCGTGCATCTGATCCCGATGATCCCGCGATCTGATCCTGATCCGGCTGATCGGGCGACCCCACTGACCGGGCGACGTTCTGACGCCTTGCAGCTGGAAATAGCCTACGTGGGCGATCAAAAGCGAGTTCTGATTCTGGTCAAGTATCATCCCGCGGACTGATCGGAGTCCCTTCAAGAGGATATGGCGCTGCTTGAATTTGTAGTCGGATTATTTCTATGCGCTCTTGGCTTTGCTTTGGATTCGGAGTCGATTTTGGTGGAGCCGGATCCAGCACTGGTCCGTCGGGCGCACGCCCAGCTCAACTTCAGACCTTATCATGTCAACAAATCCTTGGGAATGCTTTTACTTCTACCGTTGTCCGTGCCCCACCCTGAGCGGATGGGAGTCGAGCTTATCGGGGTTAGAGCTTCCAAACTGCACCTATTTGTGCGTTTGTAAACAAGCAATTTCTGCGCTGTCCTCCAAACGGTTGGTTCGCGTCTGGAATGGGGCTGTTTTGCTTTCCGGGATGAATTTACATCCGCAGGCGGGTCAACAGGGCCCCGCCAATCAGAAATAAGCCGCGAGACGGTGTCATTGGGAGGAGTCGGTGTCTTGAAGCTGGCAGCCAGGTGGCAGCTGCGCCGCGTTTCTGCATGGCGTTCGCAAACGCGCTCTGGTGGCCCCAGCAGGCGGGTGTAGTTCAGGTTGTGGGCACGCACCGTTCCAGACGCGGGTGGTAGCTCAAGAGCGTACTCTTCTGGTGACTGGTTGCTGCGAGCTCCCAATGCGCACGGCGCACGGTGGTATGGGCCATTGTGCAAAGACAAAGGGAGAGTGGATCCGGAGAGGTCCGTTCATGCAAGCTACAAAGTTGTGTCCGTGTTTCGTCAGCCCAATGTACAGCTGCTTCAGACAAGCCAGGTCCGCGCAGCGCGAACACAAGTGCTGGAATTGCATGAGAATCGGAGGCCGGTCAGGAGCGCATGCGCGGCGGCGCGGACGTGGCGTGACAGCCCGCGGCAAATTTGGAACCGGTCGCCTCGTTGCACTGCTGCCCATCTGTTACAACATTGCCGAGTTGAGTCCTCGCTCAGCGGAGGGACACCTGTCGGCCGATCGAGCCCCGCCTCAGGCTGCCGGAGCGGCAGCTACAGGTGCTAGGAAAGCTGACGTTGTGCGGGTTTACGCGCATCGCAGCACATGTTGTCGATAAACATCCGTCAAGTTCTGTCCAGGACCCGCGTTTGTTGACGTTGTTCACGTTAGTTGGCTGTGAGACATGGAAGCGACAAGCAGTGGACTGTAGCGGCGACGCTCCACGTGGGTGCATTTCACGGCCGGAGCTATGCGCTATCGGAGGTTACTGCAACTGGATCTGCTGGGAAAAAAACGAACATCTGCAGGTCCAGCTACCGCATGCGTAAACTGTTCTAAATCCAACGAGCGATTTTCACCGCCGAGGTGTTTGGTTCACTGGGCTCCCGTCAGCTCCCATCATGATACACGACTTCCGCACCGGCTTCACGGCCCTCCCAGCACCCCCAGGAGACCCCAAGCATCCGTGGGCGTCGCCACATCGTTCCCCGCCCGAGACCGGTCAGTGCCCTTGAATCTCGCGTGCGGACCACAAGTGTCACCAGGCACCCCTGCAACCTGCATGAATCATGCGCACGTGCACATCTGCCGTTTAGCGAAATTACACGTCCCTGGATCAAGGCCAAGAATGATATACGACGATGTTAGATTAATCTCCCTGATCAACGATAACTGCATTGGAGAAAAGTGGACGATTTGTCTTCCACTGACATCAGTGTTGGACATAAGTGCGATTTCCACCCTACTATCGATCTCATAAACGTCTGATTTCCGGATACTGACCTACGAGCAAAGATTCTAAACACAACTCCGCA
This sequence comes from Pollicipes pollicipes, assembly GCF_011947565.3. Lineage (NCBI taxonomy): Eukaryota > Metazoa > Arthropoda > Thecostraca > Pollicipedomorpha > Pollicipedidae > Pollicipes > Pollicipes pollicipes. The sequence goes on from NW_023596576.1 coordinate 17,331,698, forward strand.
AAAAAACACGAGGCGAATACACAGAATTTATTTTTCATTTGCCTACAGTAGAAACACGCACGTTTCACGCACTCCCGACTATCTGGTCACAGATTAGTAAAACAGGGCCCGCGGTCGAGCGGTGCACAAAGACGGCCACGATGCGGAGCCACCGGGACGCCCCACGCGCCGCGTAACAAAAACAAACCTAGGAGAAACAAGAGGACCCCATAGCGCCGCCTGGTGTCGCCCGCAGGTAGTCACCACTGCCACGACGGCCGCCAGGCGTCGCACGAACGTCGCCGGCATGCTCGGGCAAATTTATCGTTGCCGTAGTTGGACGGCAAAACAATTGGGTACTAGATCAGCACGGCGGGTCGCGGTTCGTCTCACCCGTGGCGCAGACAAAACGAGCCCCAAGGCGAGTCGTCCCACAAGCCGCGTCGGGTGTCGACATCTCTCCGGCGTCGCCAGGCCGCGCCGACGGCCGCCGAACCGGCCGACCGGGCAGAGCACGCGCACGCCACACCGGACCAGCCGAACTGAACGCGGACGAAAACGCAACTCAATGATATGTCCGCGGAGGCGGCGCGGCTGAACACACGGCGGTGCTCCCGCCTGGCGGGGCGACGGTGGCGCCGCCTGCTCACTGCAGGCAGCAGCCGGCCTTGTGGCCGTTCTTCAGCTTCAGTCGGGAGCGTGGACGGTACTTCTCCAGAAACTGCAGCTGCTTCGCGTTGATGGCGCCGCGTCGCTTCCTGCAACAGGGTCAGGGTCGGTCAGCCACGAACGGCGCAGTTTGCTAGTGACGCCGCGCAGCGCACGAAGGGCCCGCACTGCCCGCGGCAAGGGCTGGACGGACGCTCCCCTGAACGTGACGTCACCGGAAAGCCCTAGCAGTGGGCAGCGTCGGCCAAGGACGGGCGCCGCGCGTCGGCCGGCCAGACGTAAATAAACGGCGGCGGCCCGGTCGCGGCACTGCGCAGCGAGAGAGCAGCCACCGGCCGCGAATAGCCGGGCCACGTGACTGCACGGGCGGGGCGCCAGCGGCGGGGGTGGGCACGGCCCTCCCGACCCCGACCCCGACCTCGGCTCTGACCCCGGCCGCCCACCGCTGGCAACAACAGCCAGTGGGGGCGGCGGCCGGACCGTCGGGGCGCCGAGCGGGGCAGCGGCCGACGGGCGAGCCGGCGACAGCGGTACGGTGGAGGACGTGACCGGCGAGTCCGGCCGTCGCCGCCGCCAGCCGGGCAGCGGCGGCGGCGACGGTGACGACGGACCGGCCAGGGTCGGGACGGCTGGACGGCCGGGGAGAAGGTGGCTGCACTGCAGGACAACAGGAATGCCGCTCCTGGCAGCCGGACTGCCGACCGCCAGGCTGTGCCAGACCGGGGTCGGCAGGCGCGCCAAGACACGCCGTCACACCGGCACAAGCACGTCCGTTCACAGTCAACTGGGGTACCGCCGGATTACAACACGCTACAACAGAGGACGACGAGACGCTCACAGCTGCTACGAGCACTCGATAGCTCATGGAATGTGACGGTGGGAAATAGCACAATGGATATCCGGCAGCAGAGGAGGTGACAGTCACACGTCACGCAATGATGTGTGAGTGACTCGGTAAGACAAAGCCTGCCATGTTCAGCATTCCACGTCGGGCGACAGCGACCCCGCGAAGGCTGCCGACCTGATGCTTACACTGCGTTCGCGGTCGGACCAGCGCGCAAGCAAATAGCGCACGGGATCACCGGTCGCGCCAGTCACGACCACGGGGTCGCAAACATCCACAAACTGGGCGGGTATCTGGAGCCGAGCAGTCCACGACCGCCTGCGGCGGCGTGCGCCGCGACGCGCCTATTCGGGAGACCGCCGCGTACGCTGACGTCGCGCGTGAGATGGCCGCGAGACGTGCGATTCGTCCAGCTACTCGCAGCAGCGCCGAGAGGTCACGCAAGAAGCTGATCCATACCAGGGCGCAAAAAATGACACGAATGTCCCGCAGCGGCGGCGGCGGCGACAGGAACCGGTCCGCGTCACGGCTCGCTGCCGCCAACTCGGCTCACTGCGGCCGACTCTCCGGCGCTGCGCGAGCGGCGCGACGACAGGCGGCCGACGCTCGCCGATCCACACGACGGCGCGACAGACCCGCACGCGTCGTGCGCGGCCTGGTCTCGGGTCCGGACGCTAGGCCTCGCTTCTCTGTCGGCTGACGAACAGCGCCAGCGTAGCATGGCTCTGTTCCACGCCAGATTCCCTGTCATGTGGGGGCCATGCGAATTGTCTGGCCGCTGCCCTCGCGCGCCCATAGTCAGCCCCAGCATCACCAGAAGAGCCTCGCTGATTAGCCAGCCAGACGGCAGCTCCCTCATCCAAGACGGCTCCTCATCATCAGGAAGCCTCATGCTCATCCTCACGGAGCCTCATGCCCATCCTCAGGAAGCGTCCAACCTCATCCTCAGGGAGCTCCAACCTCATAACTCAGGGCGCCCAATCATCATCCTCAGGGAGCCTCATGCTCATCCTCGGGGAGCCTTATCCTTACCATCAGGAAGCCCCATCCTCATCATCACAGAGCCCCATCCTCATCCTCATGGAGCCTGAAGCACCACTCGCACAGCCGCCGCCCCACGGCCAGACCCAGCACGGTCGGCGGGCGCACTGACCCCCACCCGGGACAAGGCCACGGCGCAGAGCACCGATGTCGCTGATCCTCGATAACCACGGCGTGCGGCCGGCCGGGTCATCTCGTGCCACGCGAGCTAACGCGCCCCGCCAACAACACAGTCAATCACAGGGCCGCCCGCCAGCAGAAAACACGGCTCCATCCACGAACTCATCAGGGCGCGCCGCTGCGCCCGCGGCGCTCCCGGGCCGGACAAAAACGAACGATTGCGGCCGCTTGCGTTCGATGCCGGCCCGCGATCGCCTTCGATCCGTCGTCATGGTGACCAGATGATGCCGACCCGCAGGTGGTGCCCAAGCACGCGCTCCAGACGCACCCGCTGGACCGGACAGCGCGCGTCGCCCCAGGACGACTATTGCGTATTGACAAAGTTCCGGGCGTTGAAGCGCGTAATAAGAAATCGCGGTTATTCACTATCGATCTTTCCGATAAAGTGTCGTATATGGGTGGATTGGTGGGAAGACGTCTGCCTGAACCGCCCAGTAGAGGGGACACCTCAAGACGTTTGCCGGTCACAAAGACACGATATCGAGCTGCCGTTTCAGATAGCATGCACCATGGCCACAATTTTCCTTGGGCTTGCACGAGGACACATCGTGATGTTCCCGCCCAAGCAGACATCGACGATGCGCGATGGTCACAGGATTTTGACGAAGCAATGCTGCAAGCGTGACAAGGAAAGCACTACCACCCAACAGGGCACAAGGAATGCCAAAAAATTACAGCTCTTGCGTCATCATTTTCGGAAAACATCGCTGTGCAAATATGATACAGCCGGAACACATTCTTTCGGACTGCACAACAGATTGCCTCTTTCACGTACGGCCGCACCTGGTCGACCTTGGGAGCGTCCCAAAACTAGATCAGAGACCGGACACCGGTGGTGCACACCACCCACGCAACAAATGACACCAGGGACCCTTATAACGTCACGGTACACCGCCACATCTGACAGGCGGGCCAGACCGGCTTCGGCGGGCCAGGCGGGGAGGAGCGCCCGGACCAGAGCCGCGCCGTGAGCAGCTCCCGGCCGCCGCGGACACCGCCGCGACGCGCGCCCGGTCCCGGCCGAGGGTGCGGGCGCCCGCCTTGCCGGCTCGTCACCGCGACGCGCGGCGACGGTCCGGCCCCGCTCCCGACCGCCAGCGCTGACGGCGGCGAGGAAGCGGCGGCAGCGGCGACGCTCAAGGTACGACCGACCGGCCGGCCGCCGGCGACGCTCAAGGCATGACCGACCGGCCGGCCGCCGGCGACGCTCAAGGTATGACCGACCGGCCGACCGCCGGCGACGCTCACGGCACCGGCCGCTGTTTACGGCCGGGCAGGCTGCGACGCGGCGCACGGGCCGACTGGCGCGTCGGCGGGCGCCGGCCGGACCGCCGCGTCACGCTCACCATATCATCTATCAGTCGGCCAGACAGAGCCCCCAGACAGCAGGCGGCTGCAGCCCAGATACGGCCGGCGAGACGGCCGCCTCTGCAAACGTGCACGGACACGAGGATCGCGCGGGCGAGCGGCCAGCCAACCCTTGCACCGCATGCTAACGGACTGATAGGCGATTACTAGGGGGGTGTATTCGCAGAATGTATCCTGTCGACGTCACTCATGGCGTCATACCCCATAGATTCTGCGCAGTTCGACGTTCGCAGCGACCAAGACGACAAGGATTCTAAGCGATGTTACGTGAGTCCCTGCCGAACGCGCAGAATCTTTTACCGCGACTGGATCGATGGGACACAAAAAGCAACGGATTAAATTGTAGGTACGTCGATTTGCGCGCCCAGAAAGACCTCGAGTGATGAAAAGGTATTCTGGGGGGTTACAAAGAGCAGTTTCTGCAGTTTTCATTCTTAGGAGCACTCAAAGTACCTCCAAATGAAAACTTTGTGTCTTTACATGCGCAGTTATTGTCACGACAGCTACAGCTACAGATACAAAAAAAAAAAACGAGTCGTGCTGTGAACAGGGCCGGCAAGGATTCAACATGACGTCACGTAGAAAAGAGCATTCGTGGTGCGCTGCGAATACACCCCAGGATGTCTGTCTCAGTCGCCCGGCCGAGCGGTGCGGTGCGGTGCGATGACTGATGAGGTGCAATGTGCCGTGCCGTGCCGTGTGGTGCGGTGCGGGGGTGGGGAGCATACGTACTGCCTGATGAGCTCCACGGCGTCCTCGTACTTGAGGCCGAGCTCCATGAGGGCGAGGGCGACGAGCACAGGCGCACGGCCCAGGCCAGCCACGCAGTGTACGGCCACGCAGGCGGTGGCGTCCGCGCGGAACCGCTTCCGCAGCAGCTCCAGCCACTCCTCCACCACCTGGAACAGGGGCACAAGGCTGAGGCGGCGGCTCCAGCCACTCCTCCACCACCTGGAACAGGAGCACACGGCTAAGGCGGCGGCTCCAGCCACTCCTCCACCACCTGGAACAGGGGCACACGGCTAACGTGGCGGCTCCAGCCACTCCTCCACCACCTGGAACAGGGGCACACGGCTAAGGCGGTGGCTCCAGCCACTCCTCCACCACCTGGAACAGGGGCACACGGCTAAGGCGGCGGCTCCAGCCACTCCTCTACCACCTGGAACAGGGGCACAAGGCTGAGGCGGCGCCTCCAGCCACTCCTCCACCACCTGGAACAGGAGCACACGGCTAAGGCGGCGGCTCCAGCCACTGCTCCACCACCTGAAACAGGAGCACACGGCTAAGGCAGCGGCTCCAGCCACTCCACCGTCCGTAATAAACGTACACACAGTAGTTTTTACCACACGGCTGGTAGTAAAAACTGATGACTGGCGGTTTGCACATCTTCATTGCCCCCTAATCTACATGGCATCAGGACGTGAAAAAGCACTCCAATGGACAACCAACACCAACAATTTACGAGCAAGATTACACGAACATATGACGTTAAGACCGAAGTAATCTTACTCCAACGGTAAGTTCAAATTACAGCCTTGCTGACAAGCAAACAGCCATAAGTGAGTGCACATAAATTCCTTATTGTCGATGAATTCCGAGCAAAAGAGCAACGGGAAATGCTGCCTAACGCGACACGCGGTGAGAAAACACAGGCAGGCAGCGCGCTCACCCTCACCGACTGCATCGGTGCACCTCCAACCTTGGAGAGCTATGTCAGGCTCAAGGTTGATTCGTTTCCCAGTCACACAGAATATATTGGCAAAAACGTCAGCGTGGCACGGTCATTGCCACCCTACCACCACGACAGGGGCGAGACACTAGCTAGGCCATCTCGCCTGCAGCTTGATTTCACCTCCGCTGCAAGGTCGCCTAGGGAACATTGATTCGGTGCGTTAAAGAGCCACCTGCGCGGTCGGCGTTCTGTGAAGTCCGGATACGACCCGGCTACGACCGGGCCGACCGGCGGCGGCGCAGAGTGGGCCGCCGGGCGGCGGTGCCGCGTCAGCGCCGTCCCACACCGCCCGGGCAGTGGACAACTGTAGGGAGAACTGGTATGCCGGCAATACTCGTCGTGTGTGATCCAGTGGACTCGGCTGATTGCTGCTTAGAATAGCCCTTACACCAGGCACCTGAACAAGAAACATGTTTGAACCCCGCTGGTTTAACGCTGGGCGAAGCCGATGCGTATCGCGCTGAGTTCGGTAACGGCCAGCCTCCGACGCAGGCGGCGCTCGTCCGCGCTGTCCTTGGAGGCGATTCCTACGGCCGGCCTCACTGCGCCGCGCTGAAACAGAGCGCCGCCGGCCGGGAACAATCAGCCGCCGGCTCGGCTGAGGAGGCGCGCCGCTCGTCCGGCCGCTGTTGGTGTTGGCAGACGGGTCAGGGTCGCGCGCCAGGCAGCTCGTGCGAGCCGCCGGGCCGCCTCATCGTCGCAGAGGTGACACCGGTATCGACGATCGACCGCCGCCACGCCACGGCACGACGCCGCGCGACTCGGCGCCGGGCATTGGGCCGTCGGGCTATCTATAGACAGATGCCGCGACCAGGGTCGTTAGCGCCGCCGCATCCAGGCGGAAATAGACGGCGCCCGCCTCCTCCGCTTGCGCCGCCGCCTGTCGGAGCGCCTGACCCGGTTCGGCGTATTCGGCTCGATGTCGCGCGTCATCGAGCGCCTCCCCCGCGCCGCCACCCACCGGCGACCAGTGCCACCATATGGCCTCGACCCACTCACCGGCAAACGGTGCGATCGATCGGACCGGGCCGGGCCGCCTCCCACCGCGGCGCCGGCCGGCCCCGTCCGCACTCCCGCCCCGGTCCGCACCCGCGCCCCGCCCGCCCGGCCGCCCGCCGCACGGAGACGGATCGCCCCCGACCTAAGAGCCTCATCCCTCGGGACGCGCAACTCGCCATCAGTGCTAGCGCGTGCGGAGAGAGGCATCGGCCGGCGGCGGCCGCAGGGGCTGCGACGCGGCACGGCTCGTCTGATGGCTGTGCGCGGACCGGCGTCCGCTCCGCTGTCACCCGGACCTCGCAACTGCGCCACGGGAGCGGAGCGCGCTAGAGGAGCTGTGGCGAAGAGCGCGCGCCGTCCGGCGTAATCGGCGGGGCGTGTGGGACGAGGGTAATTGCCCGATAGAACCCAGTGGCTACTCAAGGCGAAGCAGGATATGATAACTGGTCGCACCATGGTGCGCCGCGGTGAAGCAAATAGCAATGACTCAAAGTATACAGATGCACAAAGTACAACTGAGATGCTCCCAAAAGACCACGATAACGCCACTCGTGTTTAAAGCGCTTCTAAACGTGCCTGAAGAGCTAGTTTTACTGCCTCGACAGCACGCCGTAATTCCCACAAACGATCGCTCTGGACACGCTCTCAGCACGCTAAAACACAGCACGCGGTTGCATGCACCCTCCCTGTCGTTCCGTCAGGTCCCTGGGCGTCCGACCCCCCCCCCCCCCCATCCCCCGTCCCCCACCGGTCTCAGCGGTCCCCCACCGGTCTCGGATCCCCGGTCTCAGCGTCTCACGTTCCCACCGACGCGCGGAGCCTGGGTCTCCTCCGACCCGTTTCTCTCGTGACCCGCTGCCCTTGTCCTCGCCTTGGCGCCGACCCCAACCTTTCTGCGTCGTTCGTCGGACGGGGCGGGCCTCCGCCGCCGCCGCCTCCGCCGCCGCCGCAAACGGACCAGCTTCGGCCGACTGCGGCCGGCCGAGAGCGGCTCCCAGCACGGACCACACCCCGCCGCCGCCGGGTGCGAAGCGCCGGCCGGCGAAAGCCGGACAGCGGCCGCGACGGGACCGGACGGCCGCGTGTCGGCGCGCGCGCCGCCTCCAGCCGGATTAGTGATCAGGGAGCGGCGGTAGGCTGTGACGCCACAGGTTCGAGTGGGCCGCGAGCTCGGGGAAAGTGAGATCGACAGCGTCTCGGCTCGCTTGCGGTCAGCGCAGTCTGACGACTCTCGCGGTGGTTCCCCCATTTTCCGTAAAACGTGACACCAATTGAACTCCTTGGGCGCCGTCACTTGAGTGGCATGCACCATGGAACCATCGACAGACAGGTTACCGCCCCACAAGGAGGGGGAATAAAGCATTCCACGTCGGCTCGTTTCAAATTGATGGCTGACAGCAGGTGTTTCATTTGGAAAACGTCGGCTGAAACAATTATGAAGATAGCCTGACGTGGGAACCAGTGTGCTAAAATATGACCCCGGCAAGTTCGTGCTAGCCGAGAATCAATCGGACATTACAGCTTCGTTTACATAATTATCGCTGTCGCGACAAGCGACAACCCACGGGTCTGTTTGTTAGGCAGAGCGAATGTTGAAGTGCAGTGCAAGCCACACTGGGACCGATCACCGGTCAGGCAGAGCACCGGTGTGTAGTCCCAAGACTTCCTGCAAGAGACGACACGGCCAGCTGCTGCGTGCCGCGCGTGTCGACCCGCGCGGCCGGGGTCGCCGCCGGTGTCGGCTGACCTGCACCGCCGCCCGGCCGGGCGCCCCTGCACCCCTGCGTGGGCGGGCGGCCGCCCCGCAGCTGAGCACACAGCTGGCCGCGCCACCCACACCTGCTGCTGGAGGCCGCGTCGGCGGCGCCGGCCCCCGCCTCCGCCGGGTCCGAGAGCCCGTCGGCGCGGTCGCGAGTCGCGCGTCGACGGAGCGTCGTTCGTGTTCGGGTGACGCCAGCCCGTCTGCGGCGGCCAGCGGTCACACCCACCGCTCCGCGATCCGCCCAGAGGCTCTCCGGCCAGCAGCGGCGCACAAGGCTCCCCGGCTAGCAACGGCGCACAAGGCTCCGGCTAGCAGCGGCACACAAGGCCCTCCGGCCAGCAGCGGCGCACATGTCGCGCGACAGGGCCCGGTCAGAGCCATCCGTGCAGTCACGCCGCGTGGGCCAGGCCGTACCCCTGGTCCTCCCCGTCCGTCCCGACAGCTGGCGACGGGGGCGGATCGAATCGGGGGCTCAAGCTGACCTGCATCGACGTTTCGCCGACATATGTGCCATGCAAAACGTTGAGAACTTGTCACACGCGACAATACTGGGCGACAGGGGCCCATTGTCGTGTCACAATCGGAGAGGTCAGCCCGGGCGGTGGTTGGCCGGCAACGGCGGTCCTCTGCGGTCAGACCAAAGAGGCGGAGCGCGAACGACAGGCGGACAGCAGACAGGCCGATCAAGACACCGACCGATAGTCACCCAGGCAGCCCTGCGGGCATGGAGGACAGCAGACAGGCCGATCAAGACCGACCGATAGTCAGCCAGACAGCCCCGCGGGCATGGAAGATAGCAGCCGCATGTAGCACTTCCGAGAACAAAATACCGCCAAGTGCGCACGTATCGCGTCGACAATGCAGCGCAGTCTCTCCCGGGAATCAAGTGGAGTTATAAAGGCGTTATGAGCAACACAAGAAGGCCGGGATATTTATGGCGGTGACACCAAGTACGCCTTGCGCTGTCAGTGTCATGGAATAATGCGCTGATGACGCCTGAGTACGTCCTGATGCATCGTTATTTGTCACGTAGTTCGCGTTCGGCGAAATAAAACGCAGCAGGCCGAGCGATGCGGAGGCAACATTACAGCGAAAGAATGAACGAGCAGGAGTGACGCGAGCCCATTACGTCTCCCGGTCAAGCAAAAAATATTGTCCAACCTAGCTGTTGCGTGTCAGGACCGCCGCCCGCCAACGTCGCTCTGTGAGAGAGTTGCACCGCCCCGGAGCGAAACACAGCGGCGCCCGGTGCGGGCGGCCGGCGCCGGGCGTCACGCGGCTGACGGAGGCCCACGAGGGCGCAGCCTCACGAGCGCGCCGCCAGCACATCGGCAGCCGCCAGACTCGGACAAGCCAAACGACAGTGCCCGGCCGCGCGGCGCGGCTTTTCCTGGAGCTCGACCCGGGCGGCCGGCCGGCTCCCAAACAGGTGGCCGCCGCGCAGCACGAGCAGGCGGGGGTGCGCCTGACCGCCGGTTGTGAGGGGGCCGGCGGTGGGCAGCGGGTTCCCGCTGGACGCCCCGCGACCGGACACAGAGTCATGGCCTCGTCCGCTGACCGAGCGTGGCTGTCTCGCCGCAGTCGCCCGTCTGGCGTGTGTTCCGCGGGCAGCCGAGGCCGGCCGGCCGGACCGGCGCAGGGCGGGACGGCCCTGGGGTCGGCTCCAAGGTCGCAGGTGCGGTGCGCCGCTCGCGCTCCGTCGGCCCGATTGGCAGCGGCGCGCGCCGGCCTTGGCGCGCGGCACAGTCAGAGTCGCGAGATCGTATAATTAACCGTGGGCAGCTGTCGGCGCGTGCCAGGCACCCGACCCGAACTGCGCGACACGTGCACGACTCATCGACGGCCGGCCAGCGACTCCGGCGAGCCCGACGTCCCGACCTCGCCCCGTCGAGCGGCCGGACGCGACCGATGCGGCCCGGTCGCGCCCGGCCGCTCCGTGCTGTGCGGCGGCGGTCCGCCGCTCTCCCGGCGCGCCCCGACGGGCCCGCGCCCGCTACGACGCTCCGCCGCGTCAACAACATAAGCATATGCCGCCGGCGGTGGCGGCCGACACCGCACTCTCGCCGGGAGAAAAACAGCGCCCGCCGCCACGGCCGTGCGCGGGAACGCCCGCTCTGGCCGCGGCTCGCCTCCGCCGCCAGAGCTCCAGCCCCAACGCTCACAATGCAGCCGGCGCTCGCCACGGTGCCAATCCGAACGCGTAATAAGATCGCTCCCGAGCGTGTCATCAACATGCCCCCGCCTTGAAAACAACGCGTAATTGACAGCGCTGACCCAAACAAATCCACACCGAGCTCCCCGCTGACGCGCTGCGCGGGCGGCCGTGGGCACGCGTGGCCGCGACACGGCGAGACGGCGGGAGCTGCTGAGAGTCTGGGACAGTCCGGTCAGGGGCCGCCAGGATGGCGCCGCAGGGCCCAGCCGGGCGGCGCTGGACGGCGACGTGTGGCGGCTATTTACCGGCGCCGGCGGGAAGGTGCCGTCGTCGAACACGAGGTCGGTGACGGGGATGCCCTCCTGCTCCAGCAGATCCGTCTTGTACGTGGGCTCGCAGACGCGGACCACGGCCATTGCGTTGTGCCGCTTCAGCTCCTGAAACACAGGGCGGGGTCAGAGGTCAGGCGCAGGTCAGGGGTCAGGGGTCAGGCCCGCACAAGTGGTCAGGTCCAGGTCAGAGGTCAGGCCCACGTTTGTGGTCACGCTCAGATCAGAGGTCATGCCCAGGGGAGAGCTCTGACCACGGCCGGGTCACAATCTGATCCAGCTCAAGGGTGCGCCGCCAGAGGACAAGCAGGGGGGACAGGATGAGGACCACGTTAAGGGCCAGGCCACGGGTCAAACCCACGCCGCACGTGGGGCGCGCTAAGAGATCACACCAAAGGTGCCACGTTCGCAATCGGGTCAGAGGCCACGTCCAGGTCGGGGTCAGGCCACTGACGGAGCCGGCGACGTTGAAGAATGTCAACAGGTCGCGGTCGTGTCACCGCCCATGCGACTTGGCAGGACCGGTAGACACCTGGCGACGTGTCCGGCGGTGGACGAGCCAGGAACGCGCCAAGGCGACGTTCGGGCCCGCACAGATCAAGGACACGTCACACAGGCCACGCCCAACACGTGAATACGCCGACCACGATGCGAGTTTTGGTTCTGACGGTACTCCGAACCAATGTGCAGCGCTCGGTTGTTTCACCACCTTGCTGGACGCGACAAGATAAGTGATCCGCACTGATAAGACACGCGCCTTAAAACGCGATGCGCGGCATGCGACGTAATCTTATCGTCATCGAATGTAATCCTGTCATCAAATGAGACAGGAAATATGGGAGGGGAAAACGTCAGCACGAATTATCGTGAGACATCACCGTCAGGAAAATGGACTACCCGGGAAAGTAAGCAGGGGAATCCCGATTGACCAGCATAAGCTGACACCTGTTGCTAAGAATTTCATCATCAATTCTGTGAGCGTTTAGTGAGAATCGTACGGTTTGCAAACAAGTGACTCGTGCAGTGTCCGAGCACAACGCTGGAGTCGCCGTACCCCTCGCTGTGGCCTCCCGCTAGCCTGCCTTCTGGGCCGGCCGGCTGTGTAGGCAGTCCTCAGTGGGCTCCGTGCAGCAGCCTCTGCGCAGCTAACAAGCAGTTCAGTAGCGTAGTGTTTCCCATCCACAGCCACGGTGTAAATACTGCACACGAAGCCATTGCTCGTGTCTACCGTCCCGTGTCCGTGTCCGTGTCCGTGTCCGTGTCCGTGTCCGCGTGTCCGCGTGTCCGTGTCCGTGTCCGTGTCCGTCTTCCGTGTCCGTGTCCGTGTCCGTGTCCGTGTCCATCTTCCGTGACCAGTGTCCCGCGTCGCGCGTCACCGTCCCGTGTCCCGTGTCTCGTGCCCACCTGTCCCGTTCCGTCCCATGACCATTGGACTCTGGCCAGTGGTAGCTGGGATGACGGGCGGGGCCATGATCGGCAGCTATTTGGCTCGAAGCCTCGCCAGTTAGTCTTAGTTTATTAGTCCCCCTATGTCTTTTTGGACACCAATTACGGTCTCAGGGACACTTACGGTCCCAGGGACACTTACGGTCTCAGGGACACTTGTCTATGAAAATTCCCAGGTTACTCAAACTGGATCTTGTTCGTGGGATATAAACAATTTTTACCGGAGGACACGGACACGATAAGCCACAACGCTAGCGTTCCACGGCACATCACAATGTCTACGGGGAGAAAACCATTAGTTCACTAACGTAATGGGTCTCATATCACCCAGGAACGCGAACCGTTTCTACGCTGCTGTCGACTCAAAAATTGTACCTTCAACCAACGTGACAAGAGCGAATGTGGGATCTGACCTGCGAGCACTTTTAGCGCGTACCTGACGAAGGGCAAACCCAACTGACGCGCTACCAGAGTAGCAGGTGCAACGCGTTTCGCGCTGCGAGGCCGTAAATGGGGTACATAGGGGCGGTCGGCAGGTAAGGGGTCAAACGGCTCCCCAGGCCCCATCCAACCGAATGAAGGACCGGACTGTGCCGCCAGAACATGGTGGTCGCGTGTGAGGGAAGCTGATAACGTCTTCCGCAAGTCTGTCGTTACAGACCATACCACATACTCCAGTCGAGGATTATGGTACCACAAAAGCGCCGACAGTACTCCCACCTCCCCGTCCCGCTCTCCCTAGTCAGGCGATGTCAAGCATTGGCAACTATTGGGGTCGCTATGACCCGGTTTCATAAATAGAATTCACGAATAAATGCGCTTCAATTCACGCAAAGCTGCACAAGGCGCAGCGGCGAACAGGCGCGGCATGAACAATAACGCTTCTCCTTGACTGTCGACATCAAACAGCGAAAGGCTTTTTCGAGACGCTCGCTTACGCGACGCCACTCAAACTGTGCAGTTTCGAGTCCTCGCTTCATGAGACGGGTCCGGGACACGATGGCCAAACCCTGAGGCGTGCGATGAACCCGACCCCGACACACCACCACACAAATCGCACCCCGGCATACGGACCGAGAGGTGTGTCCAGCACGCCGCTGCCGCCAGCCCGGCGCCTCAGGGCGCCTCAGGGCGCCCGGCGCCTCAGGGCGCCTCAGGGCGCCGGGCTCCTCGCCCGGCGGCGGCGGCGCGCCGCGAGGCTCACCTCCACGTAGGAGGGCAGGGTGGCCTCGGTGGGCCGGTCGGTGATCAGGAAGCGCATGCCTTTATACTCGATCTCCGAGGGAGCCGGTCGGATGCTCTTGTTCCTCATATTGCTCATGTCAGTGGAGAGCGGCCGGGAAGAAGCAGGCGTCGTCGTCGCCGTCGTCGTCGACACCAGGGGCGCGACGGGCGCGGCGGCGGCCAGGTGGCAGGCGCTGGCTCCCAGCGCGGCGGCTGTGCGGGCACCGGCTCAAGTCCAGCGGGCGCGCGCGCCCTGACGCGCAACAGCACTGGGCGGGGCTCGGCGGGGCGCGGCCGGGCCCACTCAACCCATGTGGCCGGCCGGACCGGAGGCGCAGAGGCGGGCGGCGCGCGGCGCGAGGCGCGGTCCGGAACACGAGCGGGTCCGCCTGCCGACCGGGCGTCGGGACGGCCGCTGCACGCGCCAGTCTATTTGTGCTGGGAGCGGCAGAACTCACTGCTCCCCTTCAGCAGCTCCATACGGCTGAAGCCTCGCCCGGACTGGTGCTGGAACACAAAAGGGCACGTTCGTCAGGGCTGCCGCACGGTAACACAAGGGCATGCTCGTCTGGGCTGCGACACGCCGACATAAGGACATGCTCGTCAGGGCTGCGACACGGCAACATAAGGGCATGCTCGTCAAGGCTGCGACACGGCAACATAAGGGCATGCTCGTCAGGGCTGCGACATGGCAATATGACATGCTCGTCAGGGTTGCGACACGGCAACATAAGGACATGTTCGTCAGGGCTGCGACATGGCAACACGTCCCTGAGCGACCGGTGCTGCAATGACTGGTGACTGTGTTGCCGAGGGAGACGCGCGGGACTGGTTCCACCTCATAACACGACAATGAGCCAGCTGACACACAAGTAACAGCGAGCAGTTAGGCGAAGAAGAGTAGCATGTGTAACGGACGGCCTTTCTCGAGTTTGCAGGCATGGTGAAGCTGCTAAATACGTGTCCTGCGCACATATACATCGTTGTAACGGCTTTAACCCAGGCATCACAACGCAACTATCGCCTTCTTCACGTTGGCTAAGCTTCAGGGTTCTGTTCTAGATGGTGGATATGGCAAATCATTCCACCAAATGGCAGCACCCATCCGAGGCACCTAATGCCATTTGCTGCTTTAGTTCAACCTGTCTCTGGCTCTGATTCATACATTGCACACCCAGTGGCGTAGCCAGGATTTCGACCAGAAGGGGCCAAATCGGGGCATAAGGAAGGGGGGAGATTAGCCAAGAACTGCGTCGTATTCGGGACCCTGTTTTTTTATTGGGAAGAGCTGTTCAAGCTCGGGATCGCATTGCGATGCCATAGAGAGTCCGTTTGTATTATTTAGAAGCCCTGCGGGGTTCTCGACCAGCCAAAGCGTACTGGGGCCTTCCGGCTCCAGGGGCTTCTGTCACGTCCACCCGATGCGGGTACGGCATTGTAAGGCCCCTCGCTACGCCACGTGTATCACCTACGCTGTACTAGTTCCAAAGAATGAGAAGCTGATCACTAAAAGTTAACTAAAATGTAGTCGTCGAAAGAAATGCCTGAGGCGTGAGTTAAACATAGACTGAGAAAACTCCAAACACATAACAAAGCTACAGACACACTTGAAACTAAGCAGGACGGTATCAAGCATCACATACGGTACACACGCCAATGTTCTCAAACAGCATCTGGTTCACTGGTCTTTCCTTGTAAGTTTCAGAGGCGACCACAGCTGTGGCTGAGAATTGGCATCCCGCAGCAAATACAAAAAAAAAAAAAATACAGAGGCTGCAGACAACCCTGAAACTAAGTAATACGAATTATCGCATATGGCAGAAACGCCAATGCTCTCATGCTGCATTTGCTCCACGGCGCTTTCCTCGTAGGACCACCCCTCTACCCACGAATTGGCTTCTCGCAGCGAATCATAGCCAAACACATGGCTCCCGGACTCACTGCCTCCGGTCTTATTCGACTGGTTCCTAAGACATGACATCCAGAAAACGGCGTCGCCTCCTCATGATTCACGACGATATGGTGCGATACGATTAATAACGATAGTATGACTGACGTCGATATGATAACATTTCGGCCACAAAATAATCCGGAGCAACACGGTGCGGGCACAGGCTTTCCTGTTCAAAATTGTATCAGTAAGGCACGGATTAAGTCGCACACGATTTGAAACTTGATGCATTTTGTAAATGATACAATAGAAGAAAAATACACGGATGAGTTACCGTCATGAAACTGTGCGGCCGATTATCGAAAAATGTGGTCCTTCCGGCGTCGCGGAACATCGCAAAAATAGCACATTTTCTGTTATTCTACATCTGTTAGGACTAACAACAATTATTTCAGATCCTTAATAATTTATTAAGGATCTGAATAATAACCTAATACATAATAAAATCTGAATAATCATTAAGTCAGATCCTTTGCTTCGATCGAGCAAAAAAAGACGCTCTTCTGATAGGCCTCAGCTCTTAAACGTACAACTACCACCCAGTGAAAGACACCTTTGAAACCTCTGATCTGCTTGAGAATGCTAAAGCTAGAAATAGCATCACTTATTTTCCTGCTATCACAAACCTTTTTCCACAAACACGGTGCGATGTTTCTTAAAAAGCACCCGCTTACCAACGACATGGTAACCATCGGTAAACGCTACTACTGTGACATCGTAAACGCTAATGCGCGCGTGCACTTCAGTAACCTACTACGCTTTTAACGACGCACATGTATTCTATCGGTTGTTGATTTATGGGTGACCCTGGGCGTATCTCTTCGAATAGTAGCGATGACTACAGGCTGCGGATTTCTCTCCAATACCATTTGATGGACAAGAGACGACGTAAAATGCGCCTGACCCAGCTCCCCGCACTGTTTCCGGCGAACAGCCCACCGCGCCCCGATCGCGTCTACCGCTCAAGAGGGGACGAGGCACGAGTCCGGACAAGCAGGTCCAGCGGCCACCCCACAGCGGCGCCCCGGTACCGAGCCAGAGGGCCGGCCCCCGATCACTCGCCTGTCACCAGGGCAGCAGAGCGGCCGCCGCGCCGGCTCCGCAGGCTGGTAGGCGGGCGGTGCCCCGGCGCCAGGGCCGGAGGGACGCCCCACCGACGGCCACCAACCACCCCACTCCCCCGAGCCAGTCAGCGGCCGGCACCGGACGGCCGACGCACGCGACCCGTCACCACAGCGCCGCCGACTGCAGTCAGCCTGCTGGCCGAGCCGGGTCGCAGGGCACCGTGTCAGGGGGCGCGAGGCTGCCGCCGGCAGCCGGAGTGGCGCGGCAGCGGCGGCGCGCGCGCGACCACCGGACAGTGTCGTCCTGCACCGTCCGCGGCCCGGTCGTCACTGACGTCGGACGGGCGCGACGGCGGGGCGGCGCGGCGCGGCGGCGGCGGCGGCGGCGGCCTTCGCTGAGTCAGCGGCACGCTGCCCCCGCCGGCGGGGCGGAACGTAAGGGGGGAGGGGGAGGGAGGAGCAACCTTCCCGGCCCGGCTCAGCCCTTCCCAGTGCCGGAGCGCCGTCAGGGCCGGCCGCGCCGCCCGCCGTCAACGGAGACGGCCCGGCACACACACACAAAGCATGGACGGCGGTGGGGCACCGGAGACGTCCCAGCAACGGCCAGAAACGGCGCCCGGCCAGCGTGTCATTAACACAAAAAACGTTTTGAGGCGGACGTAAAAACACCCCCACTTGGCCGCACAGCCGTCGGCGGTCGGGAGACCTTGGACGAAAACAGGGCAAGGACCCCTTTGTCAGCTGAGCAGGACGAGCCTTTTGAGCCCAGTCCCGGGTTCAGCTCACTGGTTGCTGGCCAGCCCACTGGTCGGCCCACCATCAAACGTCATTGACCGTGACGTTGATGGTGGGCCGAGCCCATGGAATCGTGCAGTTGGCGGCGCAGGGCCCGACGACATCGCCCAGTAGGTCGGTCGGCACCAGACAACAGCCACCCAAACCCGGCCGGCAGCCCGGCCAGTCACTTTCGCCTGCCGGCCGGCCGGTCGGCGCAAACAGAGCAGGGCGGCGCGCCCGAGCCCCTCACAGCCGGCCGCCGGCGGCGGCAGGCGGCAGGCCGGGCCGGGCCGGGCCGCGGCGCCTCCCCTCCGCACGCCGCGGCACGCCGCCGTGCGCCGGGCCTCGCCTCGTGACGGCCCGCACGCCGCGCCCGCGCCCGGTCGATACTCACGCCACGGCGGGATGACCGGTCCCGGGTCGGCTCTGCCGAGACCCCGCCGCCGACCGAGCGCCGCAACTGGCAGTTCGAGGACTCGCCGTGACGAGGGCGAGGGCGAGCCGCGCCACCGCCCGCCCGCGGCACCGTCACGGCGAGTAAGGGGGAGGGGGAGGGGGGGGGGCTGATGGGGGGACCCAGGGCGCGGCCGCGGCCGCGCACCCCTCGCTCGATCCGGGCCGGCGCCAGCGGGACACGCCGCGCGCGACTACTCACAATTGCTGCCGTTGTAAGTCTGCTGCCACACATTTATGAGTGCCGTTCTTCGGTGGGTGGAGAGAGAGAGCGGCTGTCTGCGCGCGTCCACTGCCCACGGTACGTTCGCCAGCTCCGGCCCGTATCGACTTTCTGCGGGCCGCCCGGCGGCGCCCAGCGCCACCAACAGCTGAGCGCCGGCGCGGCGTGACGTCATGCGATGACGTCACAGCGCGGCGGTGGCGGCCACAGGCGGGCCGCCGGCCGCCCCCCGCCGTCAATGGGCCGTCCGCGAGGTCAGATGGGACGCAGCCCGTGCAGACGTCTGGCCGCGGAGGGGAGGGGTGCGCCCACCGGCTGCCCAGGAGCAACGACCGCGCCTGCAGCAAGGCCACCACCCGGGCCCGGTGCCGCGTCCCCTGGCCGAAATCGCGCCGTTTGCGTGCTCTGGCCAACGCCACTGACGAGGCACAACGGCTTGATTTCGGCCGTCCGGCCTCTCAGGGACGCGGCGCGAGAGCCGGGCCTGGTGTCACCTCATCAGCACGTGCCGCGTTGTGCAACGCCGTCCGGGACCCGCCCGTTGGCCAGTGGCGCCGCCCGCCGCCCGCGGAGCGGCGCAGCACGGGGGCGGACTCGACACCGGCACATCGCTCGCCGAACACGCTGAACGGCGTTCAGGGACCGCGGCGCGGCGCCACAGCTGTGCCCGCGTGCCGCCAGCCTGGCCGGGAAATGCGCTCGCCGACAGTCGAACCCCGCTCCCTCCCCTCCCCCACCAGCGGTGCCGTCAACACTGCGGGCGCTCGTTCACAGAAGCGTGCCGCGGCGCCGCGCGGCGAGCTTCGTGGAGCGCGGCGGGCGGCACACGCAGCAGCCAAGGTCGCCCCGCCCCCGCCCCTACGTTGCGCAACCGCCGCTTCTGCGAACCTTCGGCAGGGAGGTGGTCCGCGGCGCAGGAGCCCGCGCTGACACCCGGCCCGGACAGGAGCAGACACGAAAACACCGCGAGCCACTCAGGCGGCCTCTCGCCAAATGCCAAGGTCAGACCGTGCTCATCGCCGCCCCAGCCAGTGGTGGCGGATTACGGGACAGGGTGAGGCTATCTTGATCCGTGAAACAATCGAGGACGAGTTAACGCCGTTAGGCCGTTAATCGGGGGCACTTTCCCTGTCAGCCCGGAAAAGCCGCCGCCCAAATCGCGCCTACCCCCCGCCAATATGGGTATGTTATTTTCGGGTGCAGCCAAATCACGTCCGCCTATGCTAATACGGCCGTGTTATTTTAAGGTCCACGTCAAATCCGGTCAAATTCAGATGGGATCACAGGGGTGCTGTGGTTAATGTCAACACGCTTCTTGCCGAGACCGCACAAGAAAGGCAAGCGTCGCGCACGATTCGAAGTAATCGCGGCTCAACTCCACATCCCAATACGACGGCACAAATAATGTACAGCCCGGCTTTGAGCTGACAGATCTCAGCCGACAGACAGAGCCGACATATCAGAGCCGGTATCCAGTGCGGCAGCCCTTTCGTTGTCCCTGCAGGCACCGCGAGTTCGGGCTGGCAGAGCCACCAGCCTAAACTCGCGCCGCCTGCAGCTTGACGGCATCCAACCAAGGGCTGCGAGTGGCGACCCGTCGCGCGCCATCGCCGTCATCGCAGCGCATGAGCACCCGGCGGCAACGACTCGCTGACACGCGCCTTTCGCAGAGCTGCGCCCCACTGCGAGCTGCGAGCTGCGCCCCGCTGGGACGGCGGCCGGACGCCTGGAGCTGGAGTCTGGCACGCCCGGACGCGCTGGGACGGCGGCCGGACGCCTCGAGCTGGAGCCTGGCGCGCCTGGACGCGCTGGGACGGCGGCCGGACGCCTCGAGCTGGAGCCTGGCACGCCCGGACGCGCTGGGACGGCGGCCGGACGCCTCGAGCTGGAGCCTGGCACGTCCGGAGCGCGGCCGCCCAGCGCGCGCGCGCCGACATTCCAGCGTCGGCAGATGCCGCGGCTGTCGACGCTGCTCAGCCGGTCGCGCCCGCGAGGCGGGTGGACGGCGGCGGACTGTCGTTAGCAGCGTGGGCGCCCACGCGAGCGCCGCGATACTGAGGAAAGGCTCGATACATGTAGACAAAAACGCAGAAAAACGTGCAGCAGGAAAACGCGGTGCATCGCCAGTCCGTGCTTCGAACCCTATCGATGACCAAGAAGGTGACGCCATAGGGTTCGCCTCACCCAGAGCGCGGGTCGCGTGCTTGGCCCCTGGCAACCCAACCGAACAACCGTTGCAAAACGAGTCCACAGCTGGCAGGTGCATGCCGGCCCACCTGAAACTCTGTCCCTCTCCGTCGCTTTTTACATTTTAGCCCGCCCGCCGAGCGGCCTTACCGGCCACTCCTTGCGGAAAGCGGCGCGCTGACGGCGATTCTTTGCGCGGCGGCGGCGCGGCGGCGGTATCAGCTGGCCATCGGCCGCGGCCGCCGCTCTCGACACGACACAGCTCGTCAGCGAACCGGCGGGGGCGCCGCCGCTGACGGGGCGCCTCCGCCGGGCCGCCTCGCTCCCCGGTGGCGCGCCGGGCGGGCGGGACAGCCGGGCGGAGCGGGAGCGGGAGCGGACGCGGCCGGCCGGCGGAGTGTCGCCGGGCGGGCCGACCTCGCCCGCTGTTGCCAGGCAGGCCGCCGGCCCGCTCTCCGAGGCGTCGTCCCCGGAGTCGTCCCAGTAACAGGTGCCGTGAGGACTGAAATGTCTTGAAGGAGATTGATATTAGCCCATGGATCGAAGGACACCGATAATAGCGGAAAATCATATTCAAACCTTGAGTGTGAGACCCAAATAGCGGAGAGTATATAACTGAGGGCTCGAAATTGTCCGTTAACGATGTCAGACCGCCGCCGATCCAACTGAGCGCAGCGCGACCTAGGTGCGGCAACCGCACAGAGGACCCGCCCGACTCAGTTCGGCGGCCGCACCCGCCAGCCGAGAGGTCCCCGAGTCCTTCCATGACTGACCTCGGCCACTCGGTGGTCGTTTGAAGACGGCTCGGCCCCGTCGGCCGCTGTGGGCTTGGCCGGCCCAATAGAACCCAATGGCGTCGACCGTTCGTAGAACCCGTCCGCCTTCTATGGTCTGGATGCATGACGAACGTACATTCGAGGACAAAGTGACGGGACCTGCCAAGCGCCCTGAGGAGCACGACGCCGTTGAGACGCGATATGCCGCACCCTAGAACAGCTGCTCCGCGGCGCCCCATGCAGGATGCCGCCCGGCGTAGCTTCGATGATCCCCCACAAGCTCAGCCGGTGCCGTTACCCAGGTCCGCGCCGCCCGTACACGCTGCCAGGGCGGAGACGGGCCAGTATGTATGATCTGGCCAGCCGGATTCACCAAGAATAATCCCAGACGGAACAGACAATGCTCAGACCAGCTGACAAGCAGCCATTCATAAATCGTCGAGCTCGCCACTCCTCTGGTGTCCGCACTAGTTCAATCGGGCAGTCCGGGATCGCGCACACGCCGGGTCGGCGCCGCGTCGGAAGACCCGCCAAGACGGGCGCCGCCCTCCGCCGCGCCGGCCGCCACGTGCCCGCCGCTCGGCTGCACGTGACGGTCGGCCACGTGAAGGCCGTCACGTGCCGTCAACTCCGTGTGAGACCGAAGTTACAGGCAGCTGGCACGGACGCGGCAATCGGGACGGAGGCCGGGCCGGTCAGCGGCGGCACCCCGGCCCGGCGCGGCACCCGCCCCGGCCGACGCGCCGGCGCCCCCACGAACACTCCGTCGGTTGTTAATCAACGCATGAAGCGGCTGAAATGACCGGCGTCGCCGCACCCCGGGTGGTGGTGGGGCCGGTGAGTTACCTAGGCGGAGGACCGCGACCTGAACTCGCACCAGTCTGCGAAGCTGAAGCGCTTGCGTAAAAGCGGTCGTCCGAGACGCGCACGATCGGAGTCGCCCGGGGCCACTACCCCGTCCCCGGCCGACAGTCGCCCGGTCGCGGGTCGGCAGTCGTATGGCTTCCAATCGCTGTCGCCGGTCGACGGTCGCCCGGTGGCCAATCCCCCGTCGCCGGCCGACAGTCGCCCGGTGGCCAATCCCCCGTCGCCGGCCGACAGTCGCCTGGTGGCCAATCCCCCGTCGCCGGTCGACAGTCGCCCGGTGGCCAATCCCCCGTCGCCGGCCGACAGCCCGGTGGCCACTCCCCCGTCGCCGGCCGACAGCCCGGCGGCCAATCCCCGTCGCCGGCCGACAGCCCGGCGGCTACTCCCCGTCACCGGTCACCGGTCGAAAGTCGCCGGTCGCCGGTCACCGTCTCGGGCCCGGCTTGCAGCCCGGCTCAGGACCAGACGCCACTCGGCGGACGTCTGGCCGTCACGCCTCCGAGCGGGCGCGCCCCAGTTGCACGGCGCATGACACGAGTGCAGGCGGCGCGCCATCCCCGCGGCGGATCCGCCGCGGACCGCACACGATAGCGGCTGATAGCATCGGTGAAAACATCAAACATGTGACCAGTTCATGTCAACACGAGTCCTGGAATTGTGGTGTGACGTCACTGGACGCTGACGCAGCGCTGGAATGTCACGAGTTCTGACTGAAACAGCGCCCAAAAACGGCTGTCGAAACCGGGCGCAAGCTTGCGGAGGCAGCGGGACGCCGCGCGTCCGCCACATTTACGCACATCTTGTCTCAATCCACCTTATTTAAATGTTGCGTAACCTGTCGTACTGTCAGCGCAAGGGGACTTCTGACCGGTGCATCTCGGACTCATGCTGCCTCGGGTTCGCGTCTGGCAGTTCGCGCTGATCCCGAGTCGTCTACTTGTTGTCCCGCCTCGTCCCGCATCGAGGGGTGCGCAGAAGTCGATGTCACCCAATTATAACTGACAAGAAGCCGGAGCCAGAGAAGCGGCACGGTTTGATCCGGCGCTGTGCGTCAGCCGGTACTCCCCGCACGGAACCCACCCGGGTCGGATGGCCATCACAGCCACGCCGCCTCTGCGCCGGCTGGCGGCGGGTGTGACGTGGCAGCGGCTGAAAGGGAGCGTGAGGCGTCTGCCCACGACAGCGGCCACGTGACTGGGCGACGACTGACCACCTCGGCGGTCGCCACCGCGCGGAAGTGACCCGCTCGACTCCCTTTCTACGGGGCTCTCTTCACCCGAATCTCCCGAACTGATGGCACTCTGTCGGGCTCCGACCCGCACTGAATCTGAAAGCGCACCACGTACAACGGACAACTCTACGGAGCGTGACCGGACCACCGACGCTCTCTGTGGATCGCGGTGTCCGTCTGCTCTTCCGGCCGCTGCCACACGGACCCACGTCGTGGTCTGAGGACCGGCAACGCTGTCGCCAACCGCGCACGTTACCACAGCTTTCCTCCAGCGACGTCAAATGTCCCCAAAATCCTGCCCACTTGCACCAAACTGCTGCAGAACTGCCCGAAATCTCACGAAAACCGCTTGGCACGGGAGAGAGGGGAGGGGGGTCTCTTTGTCACGTCCCTACCGCTGAGAAGTGTCGACAAACCTCTCGGGACGCAGGCGCAACTATGTGGGCCCGATATTGGAGGCGGTCCAACCGAACATCAGGAGCCAGTAATCTCATCAAGCCGCTTGAGGAAAAACTCAGGCCCCAATACGCCACCAGACGGACTGAGCGTTTTCAGCGCCCGGTATATAGATCACCGACCAGCGGCTGATGAAAGCACACCTAATACCTTCGCGGAGCCCGGAGGCGGGCAACAAGTTCGTCGCAGGTATAGACGGACTGGCTGCCGTCCTGCGTGACCCCACAAATCAATCGGTGCGGTACCGATCCGACTGAGGGGCTCGTGAGCCCCAGGACCCATCAGAGGCGGCGGCGCAGCGAGAGGCCGGTACAGGTGCCCGCCGTTCGGGGGGGGGGGGGGAAGTCCCAACTCCGCGGAAGGCCAGTACAGGGGGCCACGCGTCCGGCCCTACCGGTCGGACGGGAGGTCACAATCCCGCGGAAGGCCGGCACAAAGGCCCGCCGGTCCGGACCCACCGGTCGGACAGAAGGTCACAATCCCGCGGAAGGCCGGTACAGAGGCCCATAACCCGGCCCCACCGGTCGGGCGCGACCGAGCACAGATCATCGATCGCGCGCCACCCCGCGCTCCCCACAAAGCCGCGCGCCAACAGTGCCGCCGCGTGAGCGTTGACAGCTGAATAGGTTAGAGGTCCCATTGAGAAGTCATTTGCCAAATTACGATGCTTACAGTGAAGAGGTACCCGTGCGACGGAGAACTCGAGCGACCGTGAACATAGTCTGCACACTAGTTCGTTTCGACGAAACGTTCAAGTCGTTGTTTTCTGTCGCCAATGTGCACGTGTGAAACAATAACCCCGCCCCCTCCCCCACGCTGCCCTCCGGTCAATTCATTTTCGCACGCTCGCAAGCCGGGCAATACGCCTTCTCGTGTCATTAAAAGATACAAAACGTCAAATACGCCCCACACAATTCACTTTCATTCTGTAGTGTGCTGCTACGCTTCAGGTCTCAAAGTTTCGGGGATAGCACCATCTTTTAAGCCCAACAGCTCACGCACGAATCTAGGTTGGGCTTATTCGCGTGTCTGACTGGAGCAGAAAAGCACGCTTTTCCATATTTTCTTCAAGTACTCAGGTCTCCCACTTGAAAAATATTTTCACAAAAATCGTTCATCGTACTCCTTGCTTCAAGCCAAGCGCATATTTCATGGAAGTTTTATCTAAATATATGTGCGCAATTTCCAATCTAGCCTGGGTAGAGACCGTGCTGAAACATCAACGTCACAAAGTTCCCTTTCCTGGCCGCGTGTTTTCAAGGTGAGCTCGCAGTCCCGGCTCACGGCTGTACCTATTCCGGGAGTGCACGGAGCCTGGGCCCGACCCAACCGTAGCCTCTGTTCAGGCGAATTCAGAAACGACTTTTGGTTTGTAGGGAAATCGTCCTTCCATGTTTCATCAATGCATGGTTTACAAAAAATCGCAAGTCCGACTGTGGTTAGCTTTTCTGATGAAATGTGATCGAGCTTAAGTCTCAAAGAAAATTAAAAAGAAATGGGGGATTGCCGTAAGCGATATTCAAACGCATAAAATGTGAAGGATTTTTGTAACGGCCTTCAAAGGTGGTAGTCTCCCCTCAAAACTTGTGTAACTTAAAACTTGTAATGTGTGAAATGAATACGCTGTATCTTTTTCCGTTTCTGATTACTATTCCACGTCCTTAATTCCAGTGAGGCCTCTGATAACCTTGTGAGGCCATAATCCCCAGATTGGGTCCCATCTTTGCGTCACGAGTTCGGAGCTATGCGTCACCGGCTAGACAGGATTAGACCACCCGACAAGGTCACTGGACTAGACAAGACTAGATCACCAGAGCATCACCAGACACTAGATCGCCGGATCACTATCACCGTCGCTACATCCCTAGACACCAGATCACCAGACTAGGCATCTAGTCTGGTGAGCACTAGGCTAAATAATCCGACTAGATCACCAGACTAGATTGTCGCGCGGCGCGCACACGAGCGCATCACGACTCCCGACTAAGAGCGATCTGGTGGAAATACGCCCGAGGTGCAACCATTCTGTCTATTCAGGAGACAAAATAACGAATTCAAACGTATACCTTTTAATCACGGTTGAAGGTCGAAGGATCTAAGCCAGGATTTCCTACGCTCGGAAGGCCTGCGGCTGCGCATACCCACGCTTGGAAGCCCTACTCCCAGAAGGCGTAAGCCGGAAAGATCAAGATTTTCTACATGAAGGCCTGCGTTCAGAGGACCTGCGCTCGGTGGGCCTACCCACGAAAGGCCTTCGTCCGGACGGTCGTCTTAGGCGGATGACGATCTCCCGTCGCGCATGATCCTTCGACTCGCCCCGGAGAACTTCTGCCTCTGCGGTGGAAGGTGGGTCGGGCCGAGTTCAGACAATGCGATTCGAAAAAGCCCTTCATTAAGTCGTGACTAGATCCCAATGGTGCATCCAGGATCCCATGAGATAATATGTCGAGGGGATCCTGAGGTGTTTTGGGGTGTTCCAGGCATAAGTCTGGTCTTTAGACACCGCGAGCCAGACCTCCGAGCCTGCCGGTCGCCGGGTCGGCGCCTCAGCCCTGCCTCAGCCAGTCCCATCCCGCTCAGGTCATCCAGTGTGCGCCGCCGTCCCTGGCTTGCTTACGTCGCCTCACTTGACGAAAGGATAAGACCAGGAGACATTCTCGGAGCGGGTCTTCCCGCAGAAGATCTTCCCAGCGTGCGTCTTCCCAGCAGGTGTTTGCAGCAGGCCGGGCACACCGTCTTAAGCGTAGGTATACACCGCAGACGGTCTTCCAGGCATAAATCTTACAAGCCTCGGTTTTCCATGCAGTGTATCTTCCGGGTGAAGGCCTGCCGGCCTTTTCTCTTTATGCAGGTGAAGGCGAGACAAATTACAATGCAGGAAAATACGTGACACCGTGGACGGCGAGAAGGCAACAAAAACAGCGAGGCGATCTTTAATCACATTTGCACGGCACTCTTCCAGTCTGCCATTACTGCGAGCTCGGGCATTCCCGCAGCCGCTGCAGAGGCCGTGATCAGCATGCTGGTTTTGTCCGACCTCGGGCGTTCTTACAGCTGTCTTGAGTCTACAAATGAGTAAGTGTCATACGTCACGGTTCGCATACCCCCCCCCCCTCCCCCCTTCTGGCAATCGTCCAGCGGTCACCGAGGTGCGATGGTGGGATCACTGGATATTTATCCCTGCATCATCGCGCTCATATCGAGCGTTCTATTGGGCTCGAGCCAGCCACGCGTTATGGTGGCCGAATGACCCGCGAGAACCACATTGAGCTCGAGCCACCTACGTCCTATAGTGGCCGAATGACCTGCGAGAACCATTCTCAAATGTCCGGCCAGCACCCGCGATGATTTAGCACTTTTCGCTCAAGTGCATCATTTCCGTACCCCTATAGTTTTCACGGCTGGGTGTCCTCTTGCATAATGCGCGCATTTGGCAGTCAGAGCTCAACCATCGACACACCCACAAACCTGACAATCCCAGCCGCGATCCCAGCTTCCGGAGCACTCCTCGGCTTACTACAGCGCCCGGCACCGCCCCCCCCCCCCCCTCTCTCCCGCCCCCGTCAGCGGGCCTCGGCGGTGGTTCAGCTGTCTCCTTGCCAAGTCCGCGCCCGCCGGGTTCAGCCCGCCTTCCAGCTGGGGTTAATGACCTGCTAGCCACCGGCAGCCGCGCCGCCGCCCGGCTCCTGGAAAAGTCGACCGCCGCAGGGAAGACCGCTGGCCTTGCCGAAGACAAAGAACGGGACCGGTTCTTGTTGTGTGTGATGGTCGGCAGCACGATCGCAGCATCAAAAACATTAACATTCAGCCACAAATGATAATTTGGCGAAAAAAGGTCAAAAACGTAGCGGACTTATTGACTTACCCTACGCATATGGGCAATCCCGGTAGCGTTCAAGGAAAGATTGACACAGCGTTTGACCTCTTTTTCATAATAAAACTGTCATTTTTGCGGCCAAAATATTCATTTTTAAGTGGTGGACAAACCATAGTTGATGGGTTAGGCATGTTAGCCCGAGTTGACAGTATCGAAAAAATCCTCCAACAACTTCACCACTTCTCTGCCATCACCATTCGCATCTCTGAATTGTTAATAACCCTGCTTATAGTGACTGCCACGTTCCTGGTGGTTTCGTACTTCTGTCACCACTTCGCAACGTACGCCACGATATATCAAAGGACCGGCTTGCAAGTGATCTCACGTGAATAAGCGTGGCCTGTTGTGTATTAATTCAGCTAATCTTAGGTCCCAAGAACAATATTTGGCAAGGGCGATATCCGGAAATTAAATAAGGCACATTACTTGCGTGAACGCGATCATAAGCGCACGGCAGCCCTTGCGAATGTAATGCACATGTCGGAAACAAGTGACCGGTGATTTTTCACCAGATTCTCTTAAGCAATTCCCTGATAAAACACATTTACTGGAGTCCCTTGTATTAAGGTTCTTATTTCCAAGCGATTCAAAATTTACGTTAAGTCTGTGCGAGGAGAACCGTGATTAAATAATGCCGAACAGTATTTTTATACGTCAACAAAAGAGGAAACTTATGAAAATAGCCAGTTATGTCCACCATTTTACTGACATTTTAAGACAAAACTTGCGAGTGGCACCACCTTCTGTGACCTGAGGCCACCCGCGCCATACTAACAGAACTTGACAGTTAAACATCGCGGGGAGTTAAGCAATCGCTGTTAATTCTCGTTCAAATGTTTTATAAAGGGCACGCTCATGTATCTCCACCACAAGCGACCATTAGCCAGGCCGGCCATGAGCACTTGTTTACATGTATGTACTATGGATACGGGCCGACTCTCGAAGCCTCGACGAACTCCCCGCACCGAGCGGCGCGCCCCCCGAGCCGTGCCGTCTGGGTGCATCGCCCGTTGGGGTCAGTGACCCTGCGAAGCGGGCGGGGTGAGGCGAAGCGGCCGGCGGCGGAGCGAAGCGGCCGGCGGCGGTGACACGCGCCCGGCAACAGGTCCCTGCCGCCCGCTCAGCCCGATCAATAGGACCGCCATCCCGGCGTCCCGGCTGCCGGCCACTCCCGCCGGGCCCGGCGCACACCGGGACACGGCCCGGCCGCCAAGGTCACCGCACCCTCCCGCTGGGATAATGACCGACACCGTCTGCTCACTGGGGCCGAGACAAACCGTCCAGCCTCTGGCGCTGTGACCCATCCCATCCGTTGACTGGGGCAATGACTTACGCCGTGTGCCAACTGGTACAGGGACCCATTCCACCCGCTCACTGGGGCAATGACCCACGCTGTCTGCCACCTAGGGCAGTGACCGATGACCTCCACCCAGATACCGTCACCCCACTGGGTCAGTGACCGATACCGCCTGCCCAATGGAGCCATGACCGGAACTGCCAGTCCCCTGGGGCAATGGACAATCCAGTATATTCCCTGGAACACCGGCCGAGCGCTGGCCGATGTCGTCCACCCGCCGCGGCAAGGGCTGGCGTCGCCTGTTCGCTGGAGCAGTGGCCAGGGCCATCGCCCTACCTCGACAACGGCCAGTCGAGCCCGTCCGCTGAGACAATGGCCGATGCCGTCTTCCTACCGGGGCATGGGCCAAAACGGCCCGCCCTCCGCGAAAAAGAACCGATATCGTTCACCTACGGCGGGCAGGACCGGGTCTGCCCACAGTGGCCGCCGCGGACATGGCCAGTGTACTGGCGTGACTGAAACCCACGCCTCACGACAATCTCCACTCACCCGGGCCATCGCCGATGCGCTATGACCAAAACGTCGACCCACTAAGGACGGGGGCGGCGAACCAACCTAAGCTTTCCGCTTACGGCAACGGCTGATTGCCTCCGCCCACCGATGAAATCCCCGACACTACCTGCCCACTAGCTGGGATCACGACCGTGACCACCGAACTGGTGGAACAACGCTCCACTCCGGATATCCACTGTGAGAGGGAGTACTGTAGTGACCAGCCGCAGTCGCCGCACGTGTGCCGCCCGCCGGCACCGCCGAGATCCACTCCCACCTGTACGAGCGCCGACACGCCGCGCCCGTCCACACGCTTGTCTGAGCGGTTTTCGCTCAGTCACGCCGACAGGCCGGCGGCCGGGTCGCTGGGTACGGCGGCGGCGGCCGGCGGCGACGGCGGGTGCACGGGCGGGGCGGCCGCTCCAGCGCGCGCCGCTGGGCCGTCCCGCCACGGCCCGCCGGCGGCGGTCACGAGTCGCGGTCGACCGCGCCGCCGCTGCTCCGCAGTCCGCCTATCACAGGGCGGGCACCACCGGCCGGCGCGGGCGGGTGGGTGCCGGGGTCCGAAACCTTGTCGAGCTGAGGTCCCGGCGTCATGCACGAGGAGTTTGGAAATGACTGTCACCTCTGGCGGTCGCGCTCGAGCGTTAGGTTTGAAAAGGACGACACCAGAGGCGACCCCCAGGCGCGACGCTACCAGGGCAAGGCGTCAGCACCGCCGTTTGTCAAGAGGCCAAACAGATATGTGTGCCCCTTTTTAATTCCACGGCGCCCTAAATAGCCCGAACAGCACATAGCCCAAAATGAAAAGGAGGGCCATTAAGGCGCACAGAGACGATATCTGCCCCGCATGAGGCTAATAGATGGTCAGCGCCAGGGCCTACTGATCTATAGATCACAGATGATCCAAACAAGGTCCCATTCGATGAAAAGGAGGCCCACGGAAACGCGGGACGCTCCGCCAGTCTAACAGCAGGTCCCCATTACAAAGAACACCCTGAGACACGAGGTCCCTCGATCTGCCTGCCCTACCCGCGGACAGTCGGTGGCGTCGCCCTTAACGACATGCTCTCTGCACGCCTGTGATGGTACCCGCTCCATACAAATTGCACCCACCACGGCCAAGAAAAAACCGGGCTACCAGCACGCCATACCCCAGAAGCCACGACAAAAAAGCCGTTTGCCAGTGTGCTAATGGTCAGCTGTCAGAATCGAGGCGTCGGTAACGGTTCCCTGGACCACTGCAAATGCTTCACAGAATCATCGGTCGCTCAAAAAATAAACACAATTCAAAAAGGGTGGCACCACGACCAACGGGTAAAAATGAGTACACGTCACTGAGCCCAAAAGCAGCAAATAAAACAACTTCAAGGATAATCACCGTGTGCGGTTCACGTTGCCTGTCTGTCAGAAATTAATGCAACACCTATTCCCCGCCAAAACTTGTCCCCAATTACGCGCGAAGACAGAGCGAGACGTCACGCGCGCAGGCGTCAAGTTGGAAAGTTAGCCGCCCCCGTCCGACCGTTGAAAGGTCACCGAGTCCACCCTCGGGATCGATGCCTCGCAAGCACGGCCCGGTGCGCTGCCGCAACTCCCAATCAGCGGCGATTTATCGTCCAATCACAGGCCGAGCGCGGCGGACCACACACGGCCTGCATTTGGGAGCGTGACCCCGGCCGACGTCCGACGTAGGGCGTACGGCCCTCAGCCGCCGGCCGGCGCCCACGACCCACAGCTGTCGGCCGGAGTACCCGGCCGCCGTCGACAGGCGGGCGCGCGCAGCGCCGCGTACCGCCGGCCTCGTCGACGTAGAGGGCAGTAGTGGCGCTGTTCAAGCTGGTGGCACGGCCGATCGCCACCCGGCAGCGAGTGGCGGCCTCCGCAGCGGCGCCGGCGTTTGGCGCCGGCAGGCTCAGCAATTCGCCGTGGTTCGCGACGGCGCGGACCGACTGGCCACCGGGCGCCGGCGGCGACACGTGTTGTCTCGGAGAAGACGCGACGCAGCCAAAGTCCAGCGCCGCTGTTGTTTGTGCCCCGCACCAGCCGCGTCGCAGAACCGTTGCAGCTCGGCTCGCAGACCGTAAACGATGATGCTGGAAGACAGATCGGCCCATGGCCTCCGACGCGACACGATAAACAGCGCTGGGCGAGCGGACGGCGGCGACACGGAGCGGCGGCCGACCACCAGAGAATATTGAGACGCAACTCTAGCAGCCCCGGGATGGACGGCAGCAGACTAGTGGACTCCAGAGACGACAGCAGACTAGTGGACTCCAGAGACCGGCCACCAGGCGGCCGGTTAAGGCACTCACGCCAGATACTTTGCCGCTTTAAAATATATGGGAGAGAAACGGGACGACGTTCGTGAACTTCTCCATCAGAAAGCCCACAGCAAACACTTCGCGCTTGGTGTATTTATCTAGAAATGCATCGACTTGGTCACGCTCCGAAAGCTTACATGGCTCGGGCCGAAGAGTACCTTGCTTTGAAATTGGGCGGCATCATAAACAGATGTAAGCTTCTGACCAAAGAGTGCGCCCAGCTCGATCAAGGCCATTAATTTGTTTACGGCCATATATATGACACGGCTATATATGTATGTATATATCTATATACATATATATATGTATATATATATATATATGTATATATATTATACTTCAGGCAAGATATCTAGTTCACGCGACTGACCAACAGTTACGCCATACAGCAGCTTTCGTCGGACCACATAGGTAAATCAATGTGTTTGTCACGCATACACGGCATGGCCGCATTGTTCGTACCGATATGCGACAAAGGAAATTTTGAAGGAAAATGATGCAATACGTATCACGCCATCCGCGTGCTGGGATTTAACGGATGAAACACGCACAGCATGTTTCGTTTCGTGACAGACGAACTTTAAATTTTTAAAGCATGGGACCGTACGATGACGTTCACACCAAACGGACGCTGAACCCATCATCAAACCAGCGAGGTCGGGCAAAACGGAGTCAACGGCGTGACAGGAGCATGAAAAATGTATCATTCATTCACGATTCAAGCTAACAGGAAAGAAATGTCCCATATCCTGGACGTCGAGAGACCTCCGTCCGCACATCTCGACACCAGTACACCTCCAACCTTGTACAAAACTTCTCCTTCTATGACCCTTCCTTCAGTCAATGTCCCTTGGTAACAGTTTGACAGCTGGGGCAAAAACCGTGTTGATCGGGCGCAGGGGAGAACACCGAGGC
Organism: Pollicipes pollicipes; assembly: GCF_011947565.3. Lineage (NCBI taxonomy): Eukaryota > Metazoa > Arthropoda > Thecostraca > Pollicipedomorpha > Pollicipedidae > Pollicipes > Pollicipes pollicipes. Next base: position 17,364,376 of record NW_023596576.1, read on the forward strand.
TTGCCGGGGCAATGAGGGATCACATTTCTTCGGGGAAATTCGGACACCTCTGGCGTCTCCGTGCTGCCGACGTCACTGCGTGACGTCATCACTATATGCCAGCTGTTCCGCTGCAGCGAAATAGCACCGTCAGCAGAGCAGTCCTTCACAAGGGCGGACTCAGATGTGATAGATCACCGGGAAAAAGCACAAGAAACTCTAGTAATGGCCCTCACGCACTGCGACACACTAAGCGTTCGGGACGCCCACGACTGGAACGCACCCCCGGCTGAGCGATGTCCGCCGCTACGGGCGAACAGTTCCAATGCCATCTCAGTCTTGCGCTGGGTGCGTAGCATGCGAGACACGCGACACACCTGATGAGACATAAAGGCTGACGAATGGGAGGTTGACGAGGCTGGGAGCCGTATGCCAAGTGGTTCAATTCCCGAAAGCAAGAAAGGCAAGGTCACGTGCTGGGCGCCGCACGCCTCCCAGTCGAGTTCCTGTGCGGAAGTCCGGCGCGTCCCTCACCAGCAACACCATCCGATGACGTCCTGGTGCTGGGACCTTCCCAGGCGGCCGTGCCGTGAGACCGGGGACTACGCCGTGGCAGGGGACCGCGGCTCAGCCACGGCCGGCGCGGCGTCACGCCTAAGGTCAGCGGAGCGCAGCACGGGCCCCGGATCGACCCCTACACGTGCCCGGCGTGCCACAAATGGGTCAAAATAGCTCCTGCTGCCCACCAACAGGTATTGATTGCGAGCGAGAGGGGGCTGCTGGCGTCGGTCGGTCTCCAGATATAGACGGGAGCTGGTGACCAGACCGCCATCGCCACATCACAGTCAGTGATCTATTCCCAGTCAAGGCCACTGCCCACACCCATTGAGTTGAGGCAAAGTAAATACAAAGCGAGAGGCATGCAAATTTGCCTTCCAGATGGGAAACAGCATGAACAGTTCAATCATACTCACTTGGTCACTGCAATTTGGACCAAGCAAGGGCATGTCCATATGAGGGCATCTCCAAACACTTGTGTTCCAACAGAAACATAAACTATGCATTCAACTGCTGCCACAAAACAGTTGCCAAATGATATGCCTAGCACAGCTCGCAGCAGGCCATCTATACACATATTAGTTATCAATGTGGTAATATATGATGCCGAACTACAGATTGGCATCATCCATGAACCCATTTGAATATTTATTTGGGAAAGTCCTCATGGTCTCTGACTTTCTGCCATGTCTTCAGATATCACAGTGAGCTGTTTAAATTGCAAAAAGCTGTTTATAATGATGCTGCAGATCATGACCAGATATGAGAAGGTGCAGCAATGTCAGCAACACACAGCACACATGCCATAGTTCATGCTCATCACAGGGTATGCATGCACTGAAAGGTTGAGGTTTGTCTCATATCAACAAATAAAAGGTTGCATTCCTTTCTGTAAATATTCATAGCTCAGCAAATTATGTGAAATTCAGTCTGACCATCAAGTTCTCCACAAATGTACATTGGAGGATGTAGGCACTACACCCTAAGTTTTCACCACCACAAATATCCAACCACATAACACACAAAAAGGTAGTTCACAAAAAGCTTGAAATATGTTGAAAGAGACCAAGATCTGTGAAACCAAATTTGACATACCTGCAAGACTGAATGTGTCCCTTAGAATTACGTGTCAGGGCATGGGTATTACAACATATACAGAAAATATTTTCCTTCTTTGCACTTTAAAATGTGAATCTTAATCTACCCAAGATTAATAAACTAATTGTCCTCTAAACATTCCAAGTATCATTCACAGGTAGATGTCTTGGAACTTAATTACAGTGGTACATCCATATGTACGTAGTATGTCTAACCTTATTTGATTTGCAGCTATTGCCTTCCTGTCACATTGCAAACACTACCCTGCTGAATGACATATTACACCAATGCCAGGTAAATGCAAGTTACATGACCAGGATACAAACATGAGGTACCTGCCAATCTTGCATTGCATGTGCCCATAACCCACATGCAAAACTTAAGCATGAAATATATCTTAGTGCATTCCTCTCTGAAACCAAAGCAGCATATTTCTGCATCTTCCATTCATGCAAGGCTTAAGCTACTTGAAACCTTAAATCCCTCCCTGAACATGGCAGTTGGATAAGCATGACTCCACTGTACCTTGTTGGAAATGAACATCCAGGACTCTGAAAAGAGTTTTTTTATTACTTATCTGCATGAAAAAAACAAGATAAAATCGAATGACAACATAACATAAACATAAAATGCTCAGTCATGTCCAGACACCTGTCCATGACAACAGCACTATTAAAACAGCTCAATGGTGAAAAAATTCAGTACCAACTATTTTAACTGCTGTACAATTTGTTAGGAAATCATGAAATATTCCGCATGAACGGCTGCACGCTGACGTTGACATCCGATCCCACGAGAACTGATCGGAAATGTAATGACGGCCTCCACATCTTGCTAGGCATTCCAGCCAGTGACCGGGCGGAAAACACACTGATGTACATGGGAAGTACAACAATGTGGAGCCATACAACGTTCAGTGTTCTGCATGTATGAAAAAAGAAACCCAAACATCAACCGCCTGCTTACCACAGCTGACCGCCGACAATCTCATGCACTCATTTGTACGTCCCTGATGTCCGCCATGTCAAGGACGTGAAGAAAGGGTAAGGCTATTTCTCCTCAACATAATTTGGGCGCCCAATACGTCATTCAGGCAATAACATGGCCCTCGCGCTTCAGCTGACTGTTTATAAATGAGGATTCTACGAGCTCAGATATATCCAATGCACCACGTATCAAGAAATTCGTGTTAAGTATCAATGCAGCATGTGCATAATTTCCCCAGCAATATCGCTGTTAGCACATAAGTTAAGGAAATGGCTGTAAGCGAACCAAGAGCATAACAGCATGCCATGAGCATTCATTTCGGAACCAGAGGCCAGCACGTATCCGTTGGGCCGTTTATCCGTGAAGTAATTCACAATGTTTAACTGACTGAGCAATATGATAAAAATCAAGACAAAAATGAAGTAATTGACTGAGTCGCTGAATTAACAAAAAAAACATTTTATGGGTCTCGAGATGGGTGTCGCGCGAATCCTTCCTGTGAACGTGACTATATTGCGTGCGTGTAAACATGACGTGAGCTCTTTTGATCTCGTTCTCATCCCACCCTGCTCACTGTTGTCATGTTATCCTCCGTTTGGCCTTGACCAAAAGGAAACGAAAACGCCGGGTGGTTAAAGTCAAAACATATGTGCCGAGTAGGATGTCCGTGAAGATAGCGATTTATTCAGCGCTTTTTACAGCGCAGGTTCCGATTTCCCTGAAAAATGGCTTCATGGTCAATTGTGACGTGAGAACACCAAAAATGACCCTTATTTTGCAATATCATGTGACCTTCTCGGCCAAAACCTGGGTCAAAAGACGGGGAACCCGATATCACTCAAAAATTGCCGGCGCATTTTGAACTTGCAAATGTCAGAACATTCTACACAGAAAAAACCAGCGTCCGTCTAACAGTCCTGACCTCTCAAGGTCACCCTTCAAGGTCAAACGTGGGCTTGAAGGACGGAGAATTCCATATTATCCAAAAATTACCGGCCGATTTTGAACTAACAAACATCAGAACATTCATCATAGGAAGAGCTAGGGTGCGATGCACCTAAGGATATCGTCGTTTGCGCATCAGCGCCCCCCAAGCTCACGTCGGCTGACAGCCCGGGCAGGGCCACCTAATGTAATATATGTACAATGAAATGTTCGTTTACTCGTTGCCATAGTATGTCACCTACCGCCGACTGCATGGCAATTATTTTCATGTTCATCCATGCACCGTAGAACGGGACGTTCGGGCCAGGGGCCCCACGCAGCTCGGTGTCCGTTGTGATTGTAGTGCAAAAGTGACTGGGTTTTATTTCCCCGCGCGGTCCAGGTATGAGCACCTTGAATCACAGTGTAGTTCACATTTTAAACAGAGTCTAACATCGACATGCGTTGTGAGACGCCTGCCGTCTATGTCGCGCGCATTTCTCAGCAACGTTTTGCTCTGCAATAGCTGTCTGGCTACAGACGTTTGCTATGCACCAGTTATCTACCTCCAGACGTACTGTCTTTGTGTGTGCGTGCAGATGTGTGTGTGTGTGTGTGTGTGTGTGTGTGTGTGTGTGTGTGTGTGTGTGTGTGCGTGTGCGTGTGCGTGTGCGTGTGCGTGTGCGTGTGCGTGTGCGTGTGCGTGTGCGTGTGCGTGTGTGTGTGTGTGTGTGTGTGTGTGTGTGTGTGTGTGTGTGTGTGTGTGTGTGTGTGTGTGTGTGTGTGTGTGTGTGTGTGTGTGTGTGTGTGTGTGTGTGTGTGTGTGTGTGTGTGTGTGTGTGGCGTCCCAGCCTCGATCACGTGTGTGTGTGTGTGGCCCAGTATGTATTGTACCCTGGTAGCCACTGGTTTTTGGGTCGCCCTGGGCGTCTGAGCTGTGGCGTCCCAGCCTCGATCACGTGCCTGAATACATGGCCTGCCTGATACACGTGCCTGATAGGTTTGCATTTTACTTTATGCCATGGCTCTTTACTACACCCTACACCCTACACCTAAACATCTACACCCTCCTCGCCGTCACGGCGAGGAGGGTGTAGATAATCTCACAAGGCGAAGTCTTGGAGAGCCGAGTAAAGTGGAGATGAGCTGGAACAGATATGCTGCAATCACCAACACATTTATATTATTTTCTTATCGTATGCTTATCAAATGTTATACAATCACCCATGGTCAAAGACAAGTATTTCAAGGAATTCTACAACGACAAACGTTAAACTCGGCCGATCAACCTTAAACATCACCACAAAACATTGAGTGGAGAGTCATCAAAAGAGCAAGCCGAATATCACCATGGAGGTTGACCTTAAAAGGCATGATTTTGACGAACGCTGGATCTTATGAATGTTAATGTTCTAACGCTTCACAAGTCCAAATAAAATGGCAACTTGTAAGTGATCTTGAGCTCTCCGTCCTTTGAGTCCTTGTTTTACCTTCAAGGGTGACTTTGCCAGGCAAGGATGACATTGAGAGAGGACGACTTTTTGACGGACGCTAGCGCTTTCTGTGGTGAATGTTCTGATCTTTGTTAAATAAAAACCGGCCGGTAATTTTTTGGTCCTATGGAGTTTCCCGTCTTTTGAGTCCGTGTTTGAACTTGAAGGGTGACCTTGAGAGGTCAGGACTTTTGACGGACGCTAGCTCTTTCTGTGATGAATGTTTTGATGTTTGTTAGCTAAAAATTGGCCGGTAATTTTTGAGTGGCATTGAGTTCCCCGTCCTTTCAGCCGCGTTTGACGTTGAGGGGTGACCTTGAGAGGTCAGAACTTTTTGACGGACGCTTGCTTTTTCTATGGTGAATATTCTGATGTTTGATTGCTAAGAATCGTCCGGTAATTTTTGGGTGACATCAAGTTTCCCGTCCTTTGAGCACGCGTTTGACCTTGAAGGGTGACAATGAGAGGTCAGGACTTTTCTACGGACGCTAGCTCTTCTTGTGATGAATGTTCTGACCCTTGTTAGTTAAAAATCGATCGGTAATTTTTGGGTGATATGGAGCTTCCCATCTTTGAGCCTGCGTTTGACATTGAAGGGTGACCTTCAGAGGTCAGGACTTTTTGACGGACACTAGTTCTTTCTGTGGCGAATGTTCTGACGTTTGTTAGTTAAAAATCGGCCGGTAATTTTTGGGTGATATGGAGCTCCCCGTCCTTTGAGCCCGTGTTTGACATTGAAGGGTGACCTTGAAAGATCAGGACGTTTTGACGGACGTTAGCTCTTTCTGTGATGCACGTTCTGCTGTTTGTTAGTCCAAAATCGGCCGGTAATTTTTGGGTGATATGGAGTTCCCTGTCCCTTGAGCCCGCGGTTGACCTTGAAGGGTCACCTTGAGAGGTCGGGGCTTTTAAACGGACGCTAGTTCGTTCTGTGTTGAATATTCTGACGTTTTCAAGCTGAAAGTTGGGCGGTAACTTTTGGGTGATATCGAGTTCCCCGTCTTTTGATCCAGCTTTTGACCTGAAAGGTCACATGATATTGCAAAGTTAGAGTCATTTTTTGAGTTTTTGTGCCACAATTGACCTCAAAGGCATTTTTCCGGGAAATCGGAACTTGTCGCCGTAAAAATCGCTGAATAAATCGCTAACTTCACGGACATCCGAGTAGGCCTTTAAGTCATACTATTTTTCCGTAATAGAATGGTTATGAACACACCTATATTGCACGTTGTTGAGCAGCGAAGAATATCTAGTGCACGACGTTTATCAAGATGCTGATCTTCCTGTGAGTTTTCATCCTAAGAACCTTGTCACCAGCTACAACGGCTGCGAAAATAGGTCTGATTTTATACCTCTTTCTGCGAAATCCTGTGTAACTTTTGCACATCTTCCAACATCATGATAGAACGGATAGCCACCGTGGGCTACCCATTTATCGATTGGCTTGCTTAGCCACTGGCAAGCATCGATTTGAATAAGCTGGAATACTAGCCAATAGGACCCATCTGCCAAATTTTACAGGTGTGGGTTTCATTTGACAAACGGTGGAACGTTCTCAAAATAATTCGCTACAGTCATAGACAAGAGCGTCGAAGCCACAACTCCTTTTCATAATCTTTGATTTCGCCCAAAACCAGACGGAACACGAATGTCTCGGACTTCACATAGGCCAGATGGCAAAGCACGTGCCGGTCAAAGCTGCCCCAACAACGGGCTTGGGAACCATCCAGCAGTGCAGCACGCTCTGGTACAGCCTCATGTCTTTCCTAGGAGTGTTCTTGAGCAGCGTACCTGAGAAGGTTCTATGCACTGGTGTCTGCTGATACCCATACGAAAGACTTAAAGCCATACTATGACCCGTTGCACTACCGCACGGTTGACAAGCTCGTTGTCGGAGCAGCGTTCACCGTGATGTGTGCACATATACTTGGCCGAGGATCGAGATGATTTTGGTCGGCCGGATGTAGGGTGACGTCAGCGCCAAAAAAAGACGCCACGGCCTTCACGCTGTCGTCTATGCCGGTGACTTGTCATTTTGAAAATGTTGTACCATTCATCGACTTAGAGATGAAGTTGTGGGGTCTGGTATACAAGTCATCTTGGTTGGTATTCCATCTTAATGAGACTGGACCTAGCCTGTGGTTAAGCAAATCAATTGATGAATGGAAGCCATCGATGGCTACATGTTTTTTCTTGACTTCCAGGCATCTTTAGAAAATACCCGTGATTTCAAAGAAGATGGTGTATAAATGATGGATATTTTGGTGTTACAGCCGGTGACATGAATGGAAGCTTCTAGCCAATAAATATTATAAATATGTCTCTTGTGACTTTTAAACGTGAGGAGGGCTATTTTTGCGTTGTCATTACATGCTTGCTAGCTGTATTTTCATATCATGTTTGCGTACTGTGTGTGTCGTCGAAATGTGTGCTCTGCTTGTGCGGGGAGGTTTTTGTAGCGCTCGTCACACGCAGTTCACTCGTGACAGCAGTGTTCAAAACAGGGAAGACGAAGGCCCACCTGAAGACTCTATTTTTCATAGTGGTGAGGACGCTGGTGGACCATAGTGGTGAACTAATGCTATGGAAAGGTCAGTGTTACGAAATCAGCGCTCGTGCATTCGCGTACACTACAGGTTTGTCTGGTTGTTGCGTCTTCGACATTGATGCAACACTTGGAATGGCCATTTTGCCTATTGGAGTGTGCTTCACGTCAATATACGCATGCATATGCAAATTAAAGCCCACTGACAGATCATCATTTCGATAAGCGACATGAACCGGACACTCTTCGCTACGTAGTGGCGTACAGTGTGAGATGTGCTCATGACAATTCCCTTATGGCTTACTGATGTGACGTAAAGGTAGAACTGGTAGACACATCTCTTTTTATTTCACTTGGCTTGACACACTCTTTTCTCTTGGTCGCGTTTAGACAGAGGAGGGTCATTGCACAACAAATCTGCCGCGGACAGGTGCATTTCAGCGCGGTGTCCCTTCGAATTTGGTGAGGACACGTCTACAAGATAACCATACGATTAAAACACGATTTTATAGGCTTCACAGCCGTACGGTGTAGCGGCAAGGGATTAAGAGCCGATCAAAGTGCCCGATGACGTCACGAGCACATTTGCGTCATTTTTCAGCTTTGGATTGTGCTCACAACACGACATCAACGAGAAATGGCTATATCTTCCACACATCTCTACTTTGCGCGAGACACCCCACCTCTCCGGAGCTCTGCCAAACGACGGCAAACCCAGCTATGCATGTATATACACACTGCGGCGCCTCCGTGAAAATATGATGGTCATTAGCAGCACGAGCGAACCCACCCTTTAAGACAGCCGCATACAATGTAACCGGGCCAGGTCCGGGCGTCAGTCTTCCACCGAATCACTTTAAGAGCGTCATGAAGGTGAGGTCAACTGAGTCGCCATTTGTGGTGTGATCGCCAAGAGGTCGCCATTTGCACTGTGTAAAGATCGTGTGATACATTCCGCTATATCATTTCAAATCTTCGTTCTTGCTGCTGTCCTGTCGGTGGCTCCGACCCAAAGCTACGGCCATGCACCCGCACCCAGCTACGCTCCTGCCCGGACGTCACGCTACGCTCCTGCTATAACACTGCGCTGCGCTCCCGTTCCGGCGATAAGTCACGCCCCGGCTCCGTCGTACGGCCGGGCGCCTTCCTACGCCTCGCCGTACCACGAGCCGCGGTACTACGCCCAGCCGTATCAGTTTGCACACGCCATCACCGACCATCACAGCGGTGCAGTGTTCTCCCAGTATGAGAACAGCGACACCAGGGTCGTACAGGGCTACTACTCGGTCAACCTGCCCGACGGCCGGGTCCAGCACGTCAAGTACATGGCTGACAACCAGGGCTACAGCAGATAGAACACCGAGGTCACCTACGACGAGGAGGCCAAGTATCCCAAGCGAGCCAGCTGCGCCCCAGCCCGACCCTACGTTCTCGCCGCTCTCTCTTACAAGTTGTCTCCTTCCTTTCAGCCTGCCCCCTCTTACAAGTCTGCTCCCTCTTACCAATCTGCTGCTCCCTCTTACCAGCCGGCTCGCTCCTATCAGCCTTCCCCCTCTTACAAGCCTGTTCGTTCCCACAAAACCGTTTCCACTTACCCGTTTGCTGCTCCCTCTTACCAGCCCGTTGAAACTCTTTCTTTCCTTTCTCTTTTCTTTCTCTTTTCTTTTTCTTGTCTTTTTTTTTAAAGCTCCTTTCCAGTCGTATTAGGGAATGGCCATGCTGGGTAAGCAGTGTTCCAAAATTATGTTTCTTTTGTTTGCGTGTAATCCGCGTCCAATTTGCGTATAATCGTATAATGTGAAAGTACCGGATGTAATATACTGTTTGCAGTGCGTATGTGATGTAGCAACAATAAGAAAGAAATGATCTATCTCGAATCAACAAACAAAAATCGTATTCAGGCCACTCTTTAAGGAAGGGTGGTAGTAAATGGACAAATATTAACGATGAAACGAGAACACCCTTACAGTTGTGTGTTGCTGCCGTGAAGAAGCACTACTAGCGCCTTCCTGCGACGGACAAACGGGTTAGCAGTGCTACAACCCTTACGTAGGATCACCATGCAGAATCCGAACACATCGCGAGTATATCGGAGGCAGTCCAGTGACTGACCCTGGAAAGGGTTTGTAAACTGTACCACTCTAATTGAAGGGCTGCGGTTGGAAAGATTGCCGCATTTTATGCACATTAGAATGCCTCTAAGTACACCTCTAGCGGAAGTGTGATTGTTCAAAATGCTGTGCATGACGTAGCTGTTTGGCACTGGACCAGCCGTAACTATTTAATCTCTACACCAGACCTACCTACACCACGTTTGCATGCAATTAGTCCCATCGTGGAGTATCAGCATAAATTCACCATCATTTTCAGTAACTGTGGGAAACCAAAATTTTAAGATTGCCACGGTTACAGCACCTGCATTTAACGCAGATCTTTGCAGCTGTAACAGGTGCACGTATGTATTATTGACATCAGACCTCAGACACGAGGTCTTGCAACCTGTCATCTCATGGATGGTCAGCGGATCAGCCCATTCATTGGATTCAGTATGGCAGAAGTGTTTTACAACCGTTTAATGTTGTGCGTTATGTTATCATCTCTGCTGACGTGATAGAGAGATTGCAGCACGTCCGCAGGGAATCTCTGAAGGCGGAATAGATCAAACAGATGACTGCACTCGTTGTTAACGATTCTGATCTTGACTTTGCGCTATGAATATGCCGTTTCGAACAATCCGTTTTGCTTTCGTTTTCTTTCGCGATTATATTGTGCATATTGCAAAGTGTAAATTTACTTTCGTGACAGATGTTCTCAGACTCTGTCATGGCATCATGTTTGAATGAGTATGCATTTAGGGATCTTCGAGGATCGATGCCCTATGTGTAAGGATGCTTGAAAATGCAGTCAATAAAAATTTCAGCTTACATCAAAACTTATGCACAGATAAATTTAGTTTACTATACTAGGTTATTAAAGGCCTAAGGACGTGGATTTATAAATTTATGGCTTAAGAATATTATATCATTTTACGTGTTGCAAATACATTGCAGATCTATACATGGGTACAGATATGCATCTACATATGTGCAAACAATTTATGAACATATATGCATATCACTAAGATATTAGAGATACATGACAAGACCATTTTTCTTGGTTTTACATGGGAAAAGGAGAAGTCATCCGTTGTCTTTCTTTCTCTTCTCATGCTACTGACTTGAATATGCCTGTTAAAGATTAAGATCACGTAGCGTAGGGAATGGCATCAGATGACAACATGCTATCGCTTGGAAGGAACATCGCCTGTTTAGCCTGATCGAGGTTTATACTGTACAACTCCAAACAATATCATCGATAGGCAAAGTCGCGTTTTTGGACAGGTTTCGAGGGACTACGTCAATAACACAATGATGACGAAATTAGTGCGTAAAAGGCACCGTGCATTGTCGTGATTGATAGGGTGCCTTTCCCATACACATGGAATTGCAGAAATAACAGGGTAGAACAAAGTTGATTATATTAATTTTCAGTAAACATTCACACGCGCTCGGGTGGGGGTCAACTTGACCCTCCGAAGGATATTTCCCGGGACGATTTCCGAACGGCGCAGCTAGTGGAGTTGTAAACAATTAAATAGCGGATCGCTCGGTATTAAAAATTTCGGTGGACCTTGTGAGGTCGCTGAGCTACGGCAGGACAAAGCCAGGACATGGATTCAGCGAACTCAGTGTCTAAGGAACCGTTCAATCTGATGCAACAACGGACTGTAAGACGAAGTCATATATCTCTGAGATAGTGTCTCACGCAACACAACATTTGGATTAATAAGTTCGATTGGCCTGGGTCAGGTATAACGGTCAGATCAAGGACCGATGAGTGCTAATGATATTTGTCTTATAACATGTATGTAGGTGCGCTGTGGATATGAGGTCTGGGGGCATTTTGGACACCGGTCTTGAGTTTGACCCTGTTTTACCTTGTTTAACCCGAAGGTCATGACTAAGGCATCTTAGATTTTTACATAAGTCCGTTCTCGTACAGGTTGATACACCCTGTGAACTTGGTTTTTCTAGCTGTTAATTTCTAAAGCCTCAGGAGGTCAAATTGGCTTGCCAACCGAGCGAAGGGTATTCAACGGGCTACCGGGGCGCGAGTTAAGCGATGAACGTTTTAGCAGAACACTACACGACTCGCTGTCTTTGTAGTCCTAGATTTCATGCTTGGAAAGAGCGATCTTGGCGCATACAAGGCTGTTAGGGCAAAGGGGCCTTCGCTGCCGGCGCGGCGGTGGCGGCTCCGCGATGGTGTGAGCGGCCCCTCTGCCGATTGGTCCCCACAATCTGGGGCCCATATGTGGGCCACGTGGGTTTATGGGGACACGCGGGCGAGGACGCACGGTCCCTGCCGAGCAGCCCATGTTCAGGCTCCGACGGCGCGGCTCGACGCGAGCCGCGTCGGCGTTTACGACGACGACGACGACTTCGGAGCGTGCGACGATGCCCTTCCAACGCCTCTCTTTCCTTTGCCTTGCAACTCTTTGGCTAATGGAGATTCTTCCTTTTCAACATCTGTTTTCGAATCAAGTCGATGGTCCCCCGGAAAGCTAACGAACCCTTTCACACGAACAAAGGCATTTAAGTCAGGCATTTGTTGCATGTTTCGCGACTATGCGTGAGAAATGTCATGTCGATATCGTTCAAAATTAGCATGAAAGCTAGCAAAGTAAAGAGAAAAAGCTACCGGTGAACACCAACGATCCACCTTTGGTGCATATGAAATGCAGTGGCTGGAATGTACTTCGCACATTTTGAGTATGAATGACGTCAAAAGAAATGCCAACACGCCCTTCGCAAAGAGTCACCGTACTTAACATCATAGCGGAGAAACAAAATTACAGTATGACCTTTCAGGATATTCGTGTACTATGTTCGTGAACGGCTGTGCTGAGTAAATAGTGTTCTCAAATTATGTTGCTTTGGTTTGCATGTAATCCGCGTCCAATCTGCGTATAATCGTCTAATGTGCAAGGTACCGGATGTAATGTTCTGTTACGTGGTACGTACGTGATATAGCGACTAAAAGAAATAAATGATCCAACTCGGATCAGCCGACAAACAAATAAGCGTGTTCAGGTCACTTTTTAGGGAACGATGATAGTAACTGGACAACTATCAATGACGAAACGAGTTCACCTTTACCGGGGAGGCTCAGTACCTCCAGCGGGCCAGCAACGCCCCAGTTTCCACAATCTTGCTCCTCCTTACTAGCTGGTTAGCTCGCGCGCCTCGTAGCGCACACGTATAGCCCGGGACGTCTTTTAGTTAAAGGTGGTTAAAAACAGGCACGGTATTGATCTATCTATGGTGAGATTTTGTCAGGTGAGTCAGTCCGTCTCAAAGTCGCTATAAACGGTAAACATTTTTTTACCGGTTTCGATCACACGTTTTGTATTTCCGTAGCGCTTGCCATTTTGGGCCGCCTCGCCACTGAACGAGCTATTGACCTCGTTCGCTCGTATTAATTGTCGCGGACAATTTGCGTCTTGTTGCGGACACCAATTGATATTTATTGGCTTTGCGTCGCTTGACTCCATTGTTATCAATGTATAATATATCTTTCTTCCATCCGCAAACCAATCTTGCAGCTGATTCGGACACTCACCTGTTTATCATCGTGGCGGACGGGCCCCTGGCAACGCTATCCTGACAAGAAATTGTGCAACAGGGAGTCACACACAAACAACACATGCCTCCTGATCGTTCATATCTCCCCTGCAGTCGCTGGCGCTTCATAAGAGCTTTGCAGCGACAGACGTCACATGCCCTTAAACAAAAATGCTTCATTAATGTCAGGGAAAGGGAAGTATTTTGCCATGGATGAATGTTGTCGTTCGTGTTTTCCTTTGTACCGCGTAAAAAGCTTTAACCAACATGAAAGAGCAACTAAAAGAGGTGGGATAGCTTAACACGCGCTCGGGTGGTGGTCAAATTGCCCAAGGTTTTCGCAGAATGAGTTTTGAGCGTCGCGGCGTAGCCGCACCAAATTTTGCATAGCTGTTGACAATTAAATAGCGGGTCGTTTGGCATAACAAATTGAGATGTACCTTGTAAGGTCTAAGACCTGTGGCAGTTCGAAATCAGGCCATGGTTTCAAGGAAGATAATTTCTACGGAATCGTTCAATTTGATCTAACAACGCAGTGTTAGACGAAGCCATACATCTCTGAAACACTTTTTTTAGCCAACACAGCGATTTAATGAACAAATTACATTGACCTAGAGTCAAGTATGAAGGTCAGACCGAGGTCAAAACCAACCTGTTTTATTACTCTAGAGCTTGCTGTATGTGGCAGTTTCTGGTACTCATTTTGAATATATTGATTACACGAACCGCATTACACACCCTCCATAGAGTTCTTAAAGGTCAGAATAGGTTACTGACCTCGAATGACCTAGATCAAGATTTGATTTTTAGGAACACACTGGTTAGCGTAATCTTTTTCGCCTATCCAAAAGCAAAACTCAGGACAGACTTCTATGATTTTGATCACCATGATCTTCAAAAGGTCAAACAAGGTCACTGACCTCAGATAAGCATGCGAAATTTTGCTTAGAACAGTTATCTGGGTTCTAAGGGCCTTTTGGAGACCAACCCGTAATCTGACTTTTTGACCTTATTCGACCCGAAGGTCATGACCTAGGAACCTCAAACTTTGACCTAAGTGAGTTTCCATAGCGGTCAACATACCCTGCAAATTTGGTATTTCTAGCTTTTTTAGGTCCTGAGATCTCAGGGGGGGGGGGGGTGTAAGTTGATCCCCAACCCGAGCAAAAAGTATCCAACCGGCCACCCTGGCGCGTGTTAAAAAAGTGTTCCACACTGTGTGAGGTTTTAGACTGAAATGGCCATCTTGAAGGTTGTTCGACGCAGTTCACAACCCCGCCTTTCTTAAGACCTAAGCCCTTGTAGCTTCTGAAATACGCACCCGCCGAGATGTTCAGACTATTTCGAGTGGACTATTTTATGGCCATCCAGGCATGCATGACGCCAAAATAAAATGCACTTAAATGCTGCCATTTTATTAGCCATGCGGCGATCAAAGCCAAAGAAGATATCATTGACGGATTGTTCATATCTGGCGTCCGTAATCACAATTTCCAGGCATAATGGCCGTCAATTTGCTCCCAGTCAATGTTTTGGCAGGTCCGATAACGTCACAAAACAATGCTGTATTGAGGAGCGCACTTACTGAGCAGAGAAATTTTGTTTTCTAGTGCAGAATTCTTCTTAGAAGCATTCCAATAGTTAAAAGTGAGCTTATTTCATCGCATCTAATGCTTACTTTGATGTCTTCAAATGTGCAGTATTATCTTTAATTCAGAAGACTGCATTTGTCGCCAATGATTCTGACTTTGAAATATATCGCGATGATAGATAATTTAATATGCGATTGCAGATGGATGCGGTTCATTATCCTGGTCGATGGGGTATCATCACTTACACAGACATTTTCTCATTGTGTTGTAGTAAGCCGCAAAGTTTGATAGTTGCATGTGCGCTTTGGTTGACGAGTAAAGAGTGGAGGTCTTCATCTTATTACAGATGATAGCACGGCTAAAAACAAAACACAAAAGTAAACAGGTTTCATTTGTTTGGCAGACTGCTTCGTGCAGTGATTACCACAGCTGTGTGTCCAAAAAAAGAAAGCTTTTTAGAGACCCAGGTTATTGTGCTTCTTTGAAGTTAAGTTACACAATTATGCATTTTGTTACGAAAGTTGAAAATAAATCGGATGTGATGACATTGGTAACGGATCGAAAATCTGCCAAAACCTTGGCCCCGTTTCTTGTTCCAGGACTTTGTTCTTGCCGCCGTGCTGTCACTGGCTGCCGCTGATAGCATTGACCCAGCGAAGCCCATCGTTCAATCTCTGCATGGTTGGCCCAGGCCCAGTCTCATAATAGTTGTCGTTAGTCTCTGTTCGAGGCCCAGAGCTCAGTACAATGGCTCAGCCGCTCGACCGCTACCCAGCCCATCCATCCAGCCGACCTCTACGCCGCCGCTGCCCCTGTTCCTCGAACAGGGTACTTCTACGGCCGCCGCGGCCCCTGTTCCTCGAACAGGGTACTTCTACGTCCGCCGCGGCCCCTGTTCCTCGAACAGAGTACTTCTACGTCCGCCGCGGCCCCTGGTCCTCGAACAGGGTACTTCTACGGCCGCCGCGGCCCCTGTTCCTCGAACAGGGTACTTCTACGGCCGCCGCGGCCCCTGGTCCTCGAACAGGGTACTTCTACGGCTGCCGCGACCCCTGTTCCTCGAACAGGGTACTTCTACGGCCGCCGCGGCCCCTGTTCCTCGAACAGGGTACTTCTACGGCCGCTGCGCGCACGTCTAAGGACGCACGAATTAACTGCATCGTTATTTCGTCCAAACTCAATAACGGTGAGCGGAGTATCCGTTTATGCTAAACGACGAAGTCGCGCTTGGTCTTCTTCGAATGTGGCAGCGGAAGCACTGCAAAGATCTTGCAGCTCACATTTCCCCACTAACGTCACACGTCATGCAGTGATGGAGTTCTATTCTAAGCATTGCTCCGTTTTGCGGATTTCATCAGCTGCACCATAGGTGGAGAGCACAGCTACGACTGAAAATAAAACGGTCAGGTTACACCACGTGAATTACAAAACAAATTACAGAATAGGTCGCGGAAAGGAAGTGTGTGCAAATACGTATGACAGATAAGCCACGATTGAAAAGCACAAGTTTGTACCACTCCGTGCTGCGCTCCGTGGAGCAGTTCATGATCTGCTTCCACAAGTTACATGTTCACTAACCAGCTACGTGGCCGGTGCAGCTGTATAAATTAATGCTGGGATTCGATCCTGTCCTGGGCATTACAAATGTTTATATCCTGTCAGGAGTTAGACGGTGCCCCCACTTCGATGCATAGGCTTTTGTCATGTAGGGTCGCAAGGAAGTGCAGTACGAGTGGTGACACATGTTGAGGAAGTTTTTTTCTTTGCATTTATTTTTTTTGGAAGCATTTATCCTTTAATGGGCCTGGTTGCAAAAGGTAAGGCCTGGAGGTGGTTCTGTACTTGGTGGAAACTTTTGATCACGGATGTGATCTTTTCCCGGCGAATGAATCCTGCGGCTGTGGAATGAGTTAACTTTCACTGATGATACAGATGAAGTTGCTGATGGTATCGTCAGCCGTCTTGAAGCCTGCCACGAATGTATATATATATATATATATATATATATATATATATATATATATTAAAGCCGCTCCTCGTCCGTGGTTTCCCAGCGGTAACCATTGATTGCGTCCTGTGCGATAAATTTCAAAAAGCCAGTGGCCAATGGACAAACGTCCCGTCATGTCTTGCGAAGTAGCATCGAGCTTCCTTCGTTCCCGCTTGAGCATTGTGTTTTCGACAGCCCCTGCAATGGCGAGTACTTCATTTGCGAGCGCGGTTCTGTTGTCAATCTGACAACTCGACACAGCGTTTGTGAAGGAATTGTGCTGAATTCTTTGTGCAAAATGCTGCTCTCCAGTGCAACCATTATCATAGGTGTACCCAATTAACACACGGAGACATGTGGTCGGGCATAGGGAGCACGATCATCTCGCCTCTTGAGCAGTAAAAGAAGCAAAACTGTTTTTTTTAGAGAAGAAAAACTGTTTTTTTCAGGACCAGAGAAGTAAAACTGTTCTTACATGAACGGTCGTAAATTTCTCCGGCTGTAAAAATCGTGGTACCTAATTGTTCCAAGATGCACTTTGGGATCATGGCCGCGTGAATCATTGATCATCAATCATGAATCGCGATATCCTGATCTCGCCATTCGGGCTCACGGTGATTGAGCTTGATTCCGCGGCTAATCGGAAGCCGGTGTTCATAGATTCTGTGGCTCCGACAGCCCCAGTCGTTGACGAAATTGCATCCGTATTTAAAACGGTGGATGGCCACGCTTTTTCCCGCAAGTGGGACTTACTCCCAGTTTCTATCACACCTTGTAGTGCGGAGTTCCTCTCTCGAAAGCTGTCGGTGATTTTGCGCAAACTCCTGCTTACTGCTTTATGCTTCAGGTCAAACGGCTTTAACGATGTTTCCAGTTTGGCACAGCAATTCTGAAAATTCGTAACAATATGACAACTCAACAACTGTTATCCTTGATGATAACAAATTGCTTGCGCCGCATAAGCTGTAAGATCTGTGTGCCCCGCAAGCGGCCTTATACGTAATTCGACTTATTTCAACCAATTCTTGTTATTTACCATGACCTGAAGGCGCTAGCTAAAAGCAGCTTAACTACGGGTGTATATTTCCCCGATCTCCCGGCAAAGAGGCTCTACATTCACTGACCCTCTGGTGGGCCCCAACTTGGTTTACTCGGAGCCGGCGTCGAATCAGATGCGTGCTGTATCGAATTGCACGTGTAGCACTGATGCAAAGGGCGTGCTGGATCAGTACGCAAGGCAACTTTACTTCGGCTCAAGGCCTGATTTTTTTAAACATGCAGCCTCTGGCCATTTGTTAGTTTTTTTCATGTCGAGCTTCAGCTCACATTAACATAATGGTAACCGATGTGACGTGTGGACTTGAAGCCCGCGACGCTGCCGTCTACGCGACTCGTGAGGAGCGACGGGTACGTGAGATCGATTAATAGGCACTCGTCAGCCAGACATTGGTCTGGAATTCCGGAAGAAGGTCAAAGGGACTGGTTTTAAGCTTGATCTGAATGGTTTCGAGGTCACGGCCGCAGCTCCCGGCGGAGCAACCGGTTTGCAACCGATCTGGAAGAAATCCCATCCACTTCTTTTTTGGTCTGAGCGGTAACAAATCGGTCTTTAATTTCGTATGAGATCACAGAAAATCGAGAAACCTTCTTTTTAGAAAATGAGGCCAAACGCCACACTAGATCACTACATGTACCTAGTTGGCATTCAATGTTATGTAAACCTATGTTTCAGAAAATATAGACATTGAGCTTCCCGAAGCACTCTTTCGAAGCATTGCACTTTGCAAGCTGCTTTAGCAAGATATTTCGAAAAATTGGGTCTTTGACATCCTCGCGCATTTTCATCTACTTGTAGTTCCTTATCGGTACGCTGCAAGGATCTTAAACTAGTGGAATCATGTTTTGGCTGTATAATTACCTCTTGTTTGTAAGAGAGGTATTTGCGTCGTCTGAATTGGCAGCCTTATCTTCTGATCAATTTGCCATAGAATGATCCAGAACAAAAAAGTCAAAGTGAGGTCAAATGGAGATAATAAGAGATCAAAGGAACTTACATCACATTTTTGTGTACACCATCAGGCCTCTCCTGTTGCAAGGTATTCGCTTGATACCCATCTTGACGCAATTCGAAGTTTTGTCAGCTGGAGATTGCTGTTCCTTGCCCCCTTCCTCCAATTCTCATTCCCGTTTAGCCAAGTGTCACACCAGCTAGAAAGTACGGTCATAAAATGTGAAATCAGCATGATATGAGAGTGCGAAGGCTATGTTTCACGCGTCAAGGTCGATGTGAATGCAAATTCTATAACCTCCTGTTGTTCCCCTCAGAGTGGAATGGTTTAAAACTACAAAAAAATTGAACTCTGCGCATTCCCTAAACATGCACGAATTTTGACAGAAATGACACCATCGAGCTTGCCCTGAATCGGAGAACGAGATCAGCTTTAGGCAACCATAGTGTTCGTAGGAGTGCCATTCTGGACACCCTATGGTAAAAGGGCATATTTTGAACATCGTTCTTATTTTCAAAAATATGTACGCACAATTATTTCAAGGCCTTTTTGTTCTTTGAGGGCTTTCGTGTCTTGTCACTTTCTGGCGTCAGTCCTGTCACGGTAGCCGCTTTCAATTGCATTATGGCCTGCGGTCATCACAACACACCACGATGCGTAGTAAAGCTGATACCAGTTATGGTAGCTGTAATGGTGACCTGGGGACTGTACATCACAAAACTCAATAAATCACCTGTAACAGCTCAATTACAGTCATTAGGGTCCTTAACGAACCATTTGCAGTAGGTCAACCATCTGCAGTAGCTTAACAACGCGTTGTAATTTATTATCCACGGTTTTGAACACATCGTTTGTAGAAAATAGCCGCTACGTGCATTCCCTATCTCGTATCCATGAGCGGCCAAAATTGACGTGGGAATGTTTGCGTGCGACGCATTCCGTCGCGTGCAAAACTCCGTATGTTTACTTATCACGATTCTTCGTACGCAAACATTCCCACCCAAATGTTCGTGTCGCAAATTCTCGCACGCACACATTTTATCCGTTGAAATTGATATACACAATCATTTTTATGTTTCATTTATTTGTTAACGTGTTTCCCTGCATCACATTTCTTCCTGCCGCATTTCTTCGTGCGGGAGCTTAAACATCAAGTCCACCTTTTGTGGGGGTACGTAAAAGCAGATGACCCCATTGCTTTCGATGTCAGCATAGCGACTTCATCTGCAGTCGTCGGAGGCTTTCGGTGTCAAACGGGCTCCGGGGTCAGTTGGGCGGCTACGTCTGACGACCAGTTAAAGTGCTGCATTGGCAGGTACTGGTTGCCTTTGACGAGATATGGCCGTGCGACAGAATGAGGCTAGCAGAGCATGTGCGTGCTGTGGCATGGTATGGAGAGAACCAGGCATGATGTGCCGAACTTCACAGTTATCCCTACATGTGGATACCAGGTTTCGTTCTAATGATCATCGAATACATTAGGCGCTCCTGTTGCTTGGATATAGCCCAACACGGACGTGATGGACTGTTGTCCTACGATCCTCAATATCCTTAGTTGATCCGGGATATTTCTTTCTTTTCCTGTTCTTTAATCATATTCCTTCCGTCTTACCTGGTACGCACATGTCATCACCACGACGTCTACATCATGATCGCTACGCATGTCGCCGAGTTGTCGATGATCTGATTCTCTTCTGATGTCTGTTTGTTTGCGCCCGTAGTTCAGTTAGCAAAATATCGCACACTCGAGCCAATATGTCACAAAAATTGGAGCTCGCTCCCCAGAAAACATCCCACCAAACCGTCCAACTGGAGACAAGTTTTCGCTCTTCATAGGAGTGATAATTTTATCTCGTTTTGCCCAGTCTGATACATGTGAATTCGATAATTACAACGAGTTTAAGTGTTTTTTTTAACTTCAACGACCGTGCTGAAAGGCAGCAGGCAGGTTGCGTCCAAACATGAGACACCTCCAACTGCGCGCTAATTTGGGTAAAACTCTTGGGAACTTAATTTGAATACTCAGTGCGACGAAATGAAGCCTTATTATGCAGGCAGCAGAGGGTCCTGATGATGAAGATTTTGTACACAATTCAACATCTGTGAATGCTTAGATAGCACAATGGACGTGTTATCCTGACCACGATGTCAATAACCAATCTTAGTCAATCCTTGACAAGCCATGCTACGATGTTTTGGTCAGAAGCGTCGATTTGTAGCTGATGACCTGATAACTTGACCTCCCCTAAGTCAGCGCTCTTTTTACAAAAGCTATTTTCGTTTTTTTTATTTCTGCATCTCTTACCGAATGCCGTTTTTCCGCGGCGTGGTAGTCATGGCCATTAAATAGATGCCAAAGAATGTAAGTTTGCGTGATATTTTAGTTTCTCCCCTGCGGTGGGATATTTCAGCGACAGTACTCGGCAGTTCGCCAAACCGACATTGGGGCGAAACAAGTCAACGAAGGAGACGAGGAAGCACTCACAAAAAAATGCTGATAGACGCATCCATTTTTTGTATAAGCAACATCATCCTGTGCTCCAGGATATCTTCCCAGCGCTGGAACGTTGGTGCTGCCACCTGCTCAAAACTTGTGCTGCCACCTGCAGCCATTTGATTATAGGGAAGTCAAACATAACACATGGGTTCATCTCAATACAGTACCATTAGCAGCAAACATGCGCATGGTTCCCCAGATTTCGTTGATTTTTTTTTTGGAAACCGGTTCTTTTCTCTTGGCCCGGAACCAGAAATGAACCAACATTGGTTTCAGGGCAAGCTGGAGCTCCAGCAAAGCCAGGATCCTGCATTGAATAAGGTAGTATCTTGTTTCCCGAATAAGTTTCTATAAGCGTCCTGAATAAGTTCCTCTGGTTATCTCGTTCAATCAAGCCTTAGCAACTAGATAAGACAATAGCAATAACCCTATTTTTCGTGGAAGAACCAGGCGAATGGAGATATAGATCTGTTGATATTTCGGCAACATGCCGTCATCGAAACGAAAAGCAGAAGTTAATGTTTTAAATATTTACAGAAGTAGATTTACTTCTACGCTTCGCTTAAGGCGGTACGTTACCGAAATATCAACGCAACTATATCTCCATTCTCCTGGTTTTTCCACGAGGAGTTAGACTTTTGCTACCGTCTTATTTATGTGCATAAAGTCCTTCGCAAATGCACTTAACCACTTCCGAAACATTAGCAAAGTTAGCATAAGCAGTTTCTCGAAGTAGCGTAACTTAACACAGTTACATCTCAAAATTGCGTAATAGCAGCAACACAACTAGCATTGCGACTGCATCGGGGCAAGATCGGCCGGCGTCAGCGGAAGACGCAGCAGTACCATCTAGACCGGCGAACGCATCTGGAGGCCTCGGTGGAGCAGACGCAGAAGATCGCGACGAAGATTATCCTCATCGAGGTCGCAACCCGAATCTGTCATCAAGATCTCCAGACATCGGTTAGAGCTTTCCGGAGCCTTCCAGTAATGAGGTAGAAATCAGTCTACAGAACTTGAAGGATGACGTACTGCGCACGTTCAAAAACCATAAAGCAGGCAAGCTTAACGTCACTGCAGATCAGGTGAACGTTATCGGGGACGTTAGCGAAAATGATATTGTAGTTAAACAAAACAGCAAGTGTAAGGGTTTTGTAATCTTTGACAGGCTAACCTATGTTAACAAGGCTAAGGCCATGCTTAACGACAGCGAGAGACAGTAGACTTAGAGACAGTAGAACACCTGTGTTCTATGGACTGTCCAAGGACCACGAACGCACAGCGTCCCTTAGACCCGTGATATCTGCGTGCGGTGGTCCTAGAGAGCAAACTTCGTGTCTTTTAGAGAAAAAAAAATATACTCAAACAACTATTGAGGTTTGTCCCACCCATCTGTGAGACACCAGACACTTCTTTAAAAGGCTTCCAATCATTAAAGACAGAGGGGTTACCAGAGGGCAGCGTTTTCTTCAGCGTAAATGTTGTCGATTGACATGGCAATATACCAATCACTGAGGCTATCGCTGCCGTGAAAGATAAGGTAGGAGAACATTTCCACGAAATCGATGCCCTCGGTCCATCAAAAGAGCGTATCTCCGGTCTTGTAAAGCAGTGTCTCTATGGTAACGTTTGCTAGTTCGAAGATGACTACTATTGATAGAAATTGGAGATAGCAGTGAAGAGCCCATGTGCTGGCGATAATATGTTAAGACCAATTTCAAACGAAGGCCCTGGCCGCCTACCCAATTAAAATTTACTTTCTTAGCTAGATACGTCGATGGTTATGCTGGGGTATGGACGTACGGACAGCGTGCCCTTGAACAATTTTTAGAGTTCATGAACAGCTTAGCCAAACTTAGCCTTTACGATGGGGCATACAGGGGACAGAAAGGGGGTCCCATATTTGGACACACTAATAACGGTGAGGAGGAGGAGCAATCGCACAACGTTAGAAACGAAGCTCTTTATCAAGCCCACCGACGCTAGTATAATTCTTCACCGTGAATCACCGCGCCCAGCTTCCGATAAGCACAACACAAATCGTGACGGGTTTTATAGTGCTCTTAAACAACTCATCAAGTGGTGAAAAGAAAAGAAAACACAGCGTGAACAAAACATGGATTTTGCTGTTGAGCGATAGATATTCTCCGCGACTTTTGGCAGAATGTTGGAAGAGGTAAAAATAATCCAGACCGCGTGGGAGATGGGTGGTAGGAGGCAGGAACACGTCCTGTCGGACGACGGATTGCTAACACTACCTTACATAGATGAGCGCCTGCTTTTGAAAATCAAACGCATCGTTAGAAAATCAAAACTGCGCGTACGCATAGTTTGAGAACACAATAGGCTAAAAAAATATATAGTGCAATCTTCTATCTCGCAGCCTGAGCACTCAGGTGGCAATAGAGGTCGTTTATGCAAGTCTGGGTTTCAAGGGATTTGCACGCAAAAAGCAAGGTGGCTCACAAATTTAAGTATAAAGTGTGTGAAAACACTGAAGGGACATGTCTATGCCGTGGAGTCCATGCGCCCTATTCGTTTGAGATATAATGATTACTTGCCAGACGCTCAAAACAAACCAGAGAATACCCTTTTTCATCACCATTTGTTGGTAAAACACGCTCAGGATGAAATCGAGGGAGGTATAGACCACACACATCTTTAAGAGCCCAAATTCATCTAGACAGCACCAGACCATCGTGGCAGGAACATAGTGAATCTAGTCCTATAAAAAATCGGCGACCAGACGTTAGCGTACATTGCTCATCATGGCCAATTATGCGAACGCGTTAAGTGCCTCGACGTGTAATGCGTGCTAGCTTCAAGCCGTTGACTTGCATGAGTGATGCCTGGCGCGTGATGCGCAATGCTCGTCTGGTTGAAATTGTTGGCATGAATGTATCATTGATGCGCGATGCGTGATGCCTGTTTATTTGAAATCGTTCGCATGTTTGAATGAAGCGTGATGCGTGATACCTTTTGACTTGAATTTGTTTGCATTTACACTGCACTGTATTGTACTAATGGCTGGCAATCGCTCCTTGTTTAATACCTTAAATATTAGTGGCCTGTAAAAACTGTGGCTTGCTGTTTCAACAAAAGATTTTGAAAATCGATTAGGACTATCGGCAGACAACTTTTAATTTACTACTACCATTCGTTTTGATGAAGGCATGTTGCCGAAATATCAACGCAGTTATATTTCCATGCTCCTAGTTTTTCTACGAGGAATAAGGCGAGGAATTTGTCTTCTCTTTAAAAGAAAACTGGTAACATTGCGAACTTTTCTTCAAGTGTCCATCCGACATGCCATGTGTGTGTGTGTTTTTTTTTGTCTGTCCTTACTCAGCTTTGACTTCTCTTATATTTTTTAAAAACACCTCGACATCCTGAAACCAAACTTTGCTACTTAAATCACGCAAATCAATGCGATTTGCTATTGCCGAGACTACCGAAAAAAACGTCAGGAAAAGCGAATTGGTGCCGTTAGTCGTTGAGACCAGCTTACCGCTTTGCTTAACTCAACTGCCTCATTTGTCCCACTCACTTACCGGCCCCAGATGCTGACCCTGCGTCCGGGGGCCTGGACAGCGGCCGGCGCTCACGCGTCAGCGTCGCGTGCGACCGGCGGGAGCGGCGGATGCCAGCGGTCCCGGCGACGGCCGCTCACCACCCCATCCGCGGCGCCGACTCAGCAAAACGGCGCCGGATCCGGGCCAAAACGGCCGGCCGGCGGCGGTCGATCGGCCGACCGGGCGGCGCGACGGTCGCACTCGGTCGGACCAGGCCGTCGCCGCCGCTCGCCTCCACCTCCGCCGCCCCAGCCGTCCCCTCGAGCCGCGCCGGAGGGCTCGTGTCGCGCCAGGTCGCGGCGATGGCGCGGTCGGCGGCGTCGCGCCGCTCTCGGGCGTTGGTGGCCGTCCGGCACGCGCCAGTTTCGGGCGCTGGATTGACGCTCGCCAGACGCCCCGCGAAGCAGCAGCAGGTGGCGGTGGTGTCCGAGAACGCGTTGCGTTTGCTGGGGTGCTGTGAACGCGGACTGGGTGAGGATGGCCTTCGCTGTCGTTGCTGAAGGGACAGCGGCTGAAGTCCAAAGCTGAGTCAGCTGTCCAACATCGGAACGGTCACCGAGTGCACTCTGCAGTCGAGTCAGCTGTCTAACATCGGAGAGGTCACCGGGTGTAATCTGCAGTCGAGAGTCGACTGTCCAACGTCGGAAAGGTCACCGAGTGTACTCTACAGTCGAGTCAGCTGTCTAACATCGGAACGGTCACCGGGTGTAATCTGCAGTCGAGAGTCAACTGCCCAACGTCGGAACGGTCACCGAGTGTACTCTGCTGTCGAGAGTCAGCTGTCCAACGTCGGAGCGGTCACCAACTGCACTCTGCAGTTGAGTCAGCCGTCGAACGTCGGAACGGCCGGCGGTGTGTTCTGCAGTCGAGCCAGCTGAAGAAACTCCACCTAAGAACACTGAATGACAGTTGGTGTCCTCAGCTCCGCCCACCTACTGGAAGCCAAGACCTGACGTGTCGGAGGTTGGAGCGGCCGTGTCTTGTCCAGACGGGACGCCGAGACAGAAAGCTCTTCCGTTTTTGCAGAGTTCCCTGCGAACCCCTGGCGGCTGGATCGGTGCCGAGACCGCGCGCTGCTCACTCTCGATGGAGCCGGTGAAAGTGTTTGTGGTAGTTTTCTTCATTTTCGTGTTCATCTGCGTGGTGACCTGCATCATCTGGTACGCGTTTATCCGATCACCGACGTAGGGACCGCATGAGTGCGAGGACTGCAAATATGTTGTGTGTCGAGGGAGTGATCTCCGAGACTCCAGTGGCTCCATTCCAGTGACTTCTTCAGTCCAGTGACTTTTCATGGTCCCGCAGTCCTGCAATCAACGGCCTGGCGGGCCAAGGATTGGCAGCGGCCGGAGCAGTAAGTTCAGATTAAATGTTCGTGACCAGCCGCAGTGATGCCGACCGTGCGGATCGGACGCCTGGCACGCCAGCCGCGACCGGTGACGGAGGCAGCGCCCTCGTTGTGTCGGCCGAACAGGGGCGGCTTCAGCAGATCTGTGCGGATCGGACGCCTGGTACGCCAGCCGAGAGCGGTGACGGAAGCAGCGTTCTCGCTGTCTCGACCGAACAGGGGCGGCTTCAGCAGATCTGTGCGGATCGGGCGCCTGGTACGCCAGCCGAGAGCGGTGACGGAAGCACCGTTCTCGCTGTATCGGCAGAACAGGGGCGGCTTCAGCAGATCTGTGCGGATCGGACGCCTGCTACGCCAGCCGAGAGCGGTGACGGAAGCAGCGTTCTCGCTGTCTCGGCCGAACAGGGGCGGCTTCAGCAGATCTCTGCGGCACGGCCG
This sequence comes from Pollicipes pollicipes, assembly GCF_011947565.3. NCBI lineage: Eukaryota > Metazoa > Arthropoda > Thecostraca > Pollicipedomorpha > Pollicipedidae > Pollicipes > Pollicipes pollicipes. The sequence goes on from NW_023596576.1 coordinate 17,391,069, forward strand.
CCACGGGTGGCCACTGGACAGTGACACCACATTTCCGCACCTGCCGTGTGCTGGCAGCTCCCAGGCGCTCTGCAGCGCCGCACCCCGCCAGCGTGATCACGCGAGTGGTGTGAGCTCTGGTGGCGCAGGGTAGCTCTCGCGGATGAACGACAGCGGGCATGGCGGCGGTGCCGCGGCCATGGCGACGTCCCCCGTCACGGCGCTGGTCACGGGCGCTGACCCACGTAACGCTGGACATGTCGAGGACTTCGGACCATTCCGTAGCGCGTCGGTTCCAGTTCCACCGTGCGTCAGCGTGGCGAGCTGGCGGACTCGCGTTCGGCAACCCCGCGGCCCGTTAATGGATGTGTGCTGTTGAGTTTATGACATGACCTGTGACATCCACAGGGGAAGGTGGACAGAGGGAACCACCGAAACCGGTCGCAATAAAGTATGTTACGGTTATCTCAGTCGTCTCCGTCATCGTTTTTCGCTCCCCCCCCCCCCCCCCGCCCGAGCGACGGGTCTGACACAGCCGAGTTTGACAAGCGTTTCAGGTACTCTCGATCGACAAATTCTCGAGACGAATGCCGCTAAACGTAAAGACGTGACAAACCAGGTGAGCCTTCTTCTTATGTGACTGAAGCCGTCACCCTGAGAATTGCAGGTAGTGAGGCTTTTAGCAAAGCTGCTATTTCATATTTATGATGGCACTCTATTCAAGGATATATGTTCAAAGATATGGGTAGCTAAAACAAAAACGCAACATTTACCAATCTTACCAGTGACATGGTCCTGTCAGTTGCTCGTGAAGAATGTGGCGTTGGTAAATTGCGGCCACAGTTTTTCCTTCTTCTTTTGGGTGCTGTTTGCATGGAAGGCCTGTCACCGAGAACACCTACAAACTATGACGTTCCAGGTCCGCCTGCACTAGCGTATTTAACCGCACGCACACATTGGACATGTTTTTTTCCCGAATAACACCTTGAATGGACTTTTGATTCATGAACGAAATGCAATGAACAATTTTTGCTCTTTTCAGCATATTCTTGTCTGCATCACACGTCGCGTCACGAAAGTCTCTCCCACTCGGGTGCCATGCGATGCCATGCCTATGCCAACCAGTGGTGGTAGCCCACGACGTGGACTTTCTCCAGGCTGGCGGTGTTGTGATGGAGTCTGCTGACGCACCTCTTCGGCTCCGAGGCCGCGCGGCGTCTGCAACAGGCCCCCGTCGGTGACCTGCTCTGATATTGGCGACACTTCGGTTCGCGTGTGTGTCTGACAGGCCGCCGGGTGAACTCGCTGATGTAACAGGTCGGGAAAGTCAATACCTCCGGACCAAACTGGGAGCTCGCGGCGAGCCATTGGCGCCCGTACAGTGAATTCTAGGTCAATGGTTAAGTGGCTGTTGATAAAAGGCTATTTTCGTCGGATTTCTGGCCAGTTCGGGCACTTTTAGATTGACTGACTCGGGAAACCCTATATTGACATGCTTGGAACGTCGTTCTTCTAAAAGCGAATCATACGATTCTACGCCGGACACCGTTTCAGGTTTTTTTTTAAACGGATTGAGCTTAGCGAAAAATCGTTTTATGTCATGCATAAAGGAAGCTGTGGCGTTCTTCCCTCACTTATCTTGTACTCTTCCGTTTACCAGGAATGTTCTTTGTTCGCCGCAATAATTCTCCAAAGTTTTGATGTCAGCATATGGGAGGAGGAAGAGTACGCGGCAGTGGTGCAATTACGGCAGTGTTTTAGTCCATGGCGTAACGGCCATGTTCGTTGCCCAGTCTATGGATCAGCGCAGGCATTTTCGCCTGGGTGCGAGGCTGCTCATTCTGCGGCGAACTCTTATTGCCTCAGGCACCCCTGTACCACAGCCTCTTAAGCATGCGGCTGGCATGCACGCGGTGTCATAAGCTCATTGCTCAAGAAGCTTTAAATCATGTTGGTGTCAAGTTGATTCCCTCCTTCCACCTCTAAGACCTCTGAATCTAAAGGCGTCGTTCTGTGCCTCAAACTGACTGCCTGAGCGTCAACCCTCTTTTGACGCATAAAGGCGTCAAATTACATCAATGGCGCACTCAGGACAGGAGCAAGTAGAGCAAAGATAAGTGTTTAATGGGCCTAAACGACGCGCTACCTAAACCAGCTGACCCCAACAGCCATATCGTACATTACGCAATGCACATGAGCCGTTTTGTGTCAGCAGGGGACGCAGGAATGTGTGCACAAACAGCTGGCGTAAACTGTCACCGAGCCTGATATTCTCGAAGTGTTCTACTTACTTTGATAATCGCTTAAAAAGTTAGAGTCATCAGGAAGTCAGTGGCGCAGTAAAATCCGCCTGAAATAACTGATGCCATGCTATAAGGTCTCACCGCTGAACTGATAGTTTCTAGCGGAAATACCCGCAGGAATTAAAAGGCTGTTTACCAGTTGTCGATGTAGGAACGCTAAATGCGGGCGTCAATTTGACCGTCATGCAGGACGTTCTCCGGACAAATTCAGCCGGTGTATAGGAATAAGGAGCGCTCCGTTTTTATCACCTGACTTCGCCTCTGTTATGTTTTGTTTGAGACATGCAAAACTATGTTATAGTAATGGGCAGACCATTGACGCTATCACTAAAACTACCGTATGACTAGTATGACTATGGAAATGCAATATGAGCGCTCCATCGAATTTGCCGTACAGGGCCATTGCGCACAACTATGAGCACATCTGGAACATTATATCATGGTCAATGCTCATTGCACATGAATCCAGGTAGGCAGGACGGCAGACAACCATATCCATACGACTCAACAACTAATCTAAAAATGAATGTCAATTGCAGCTACCTTACTTGCCTGCTGTCGCCTCTGCTGAGACAATCTGGCATTTGTATATGTGTCGCCCGCGTATACATCATTATTGGAAGCTTCTGATTACCTCTACAAGTAAGACAATGCTGTTCCCAGAATTGTTGAGTCTGGGTCATGTGGATAGCCAGGCACTCGACCCCCCTCTCTCTCCCAGCTTCTCCTAGATTCGGCCATGACCTGCCAGTTGACGTGCATCAGGCATGACCGACATGTCATCAGCCTTGATGCGATAAGCCGCGAAATGACACTTCAGCCAAACATGGACCGAGCATATGCAAAGAACCGTTGACGGTACATGTCCTGGTCTTGTATCCTTGTCCAGTTCCATGATTCCTTCATGGCTCCTTGTCAGGTTCGTTGGTACCTTCATAGTTAATTGTTTGGCCTGATTATTGAGCGCATTATTTACTGGTCGCTTCATTTTTACCTCGACTCCAAATGAGTGTCCTCCAGTAAACAAGTGGGGCTTTCATTGTACCTAAGCGGCTCTCATTTCAGTCACCGACCAAGAGCTCCACGGTATTGATGGCGGCGAAATTTCCCTTCTAGTGATTTCGGATTTAAGAAAAATGTTCCAACATAACCAACAAAAACAAAAAAAAAACCGACCTGAGAATATGATGGTTCGTGGGGTTGGCAGTATTTCGCTTGACGCTTTTTTTACCAACACTATCAGCACGTGCGAGTATACTTATCACAAGGTGGCCAGAGTAGTTCTGAACTAAGGAAAGGCTTGATTGCTGTCTATCAGGGCACCTTTCTCGGACAAGTGTTGTGCATCGTACTTTTTCTAAAGACTTGAGCTTGATAGACGCATTGGCTCCACACAATGCGTGGATGGTGTCTAAGCTTTTGCTGCCGGCAACAAACGCGGCAGCACTTCAATCATTCAACGCATGGAGTCGGCCACGTGCACCTTGTTCCAGTGTTTCAAGTTAGATGGATATTAACCCTAATAATACGTGGAAAATGCCTAAAGACCATCCCAAAATTTCAATAGCAGTAAAAAAGTCAACAAATGATGACAGCCCGCGCGTGGAAAAATTGAACGCAATCATCGATCGAAACCTATCTTACGAACCATATGCGACTCAACTGGTGGCGTGCCTGAGAGGTGCCATGGCTCACGAGCAGTCCCTGGCTCACGAGCAGTCCATGGCTCACGAGCAGTCGTGTGTCCTGGCTTTACGTCGGCGTCGAGCGTTCGACGGCTTCTAACGAGGCAGGACGCTCAGCCGACCCCGCCACATGAAGCGAGGAATCGAGGCAGAGACGTTTGACTTGCCGCACGGCGTGGACCTTTAGCAGCGTTTTCTCCGCCGCCAGGGAAAGTAGCGTGTTGGTTTCTGAACAGAGTGTTGACATGCGGCTGAGTTCGACAGTTTGGTAGGTACAGAATGGCAGTGCATCTTTTGTGATCTCTCTTCACTCTGCATGCATCATTTCTGTTATTGCTATAGGTGTCAGGGTCGGAGTTTCACAACATGAGTGTGGGGGGATGAGGGGAGGGGGACAATGACCTCAACCGTCGGGGGCATTTCGTGATGGATGGACAGATTCATATTTTCCAAAACTTTGTATAAGTTATAATAAAACTATTCCATGGACTTCTTTGTGGCCTGAGGCAGCCTGTGCCATTTTTTTAGGAGTCAGAGCAGCGGTTGAACAGGACATTTTAAACCACATCAGGCATTTCTAACGTGTCAGCTAACATTGGTACATTTGAGGGCCTGTAACTTAATCAACAATTATTCAAATCGCAAAGACCCATATAACGATGAACTTGCGATGAGCCAGTGCATCTTTCGACTACCCTTGTTTGGTTTACTGGGGTTTCATAATTGTGACATTACCCAGAGTCTCGTGAGTTTTTTCTAAAATGTGCGATGGTGAGTCGTAGGTATGGTTTTTTCATATCATTGTGATGTTATCAATAATTCGCACACTTTGATGCCAAACATCATGTGTATACAAAACAGCTGGCTTTATTATCAGTGCAACGTCGAGGCAATATTTGGCTAAGGTTAGCGGAGACCACCCAATATTGTACTTCCCTGCAAGAATGCTTAATGTGATATATATATATATATATATATATATATATATATATATATAATATATATATATATAA